>NC_142413.1:1532500-1832500 GCF_059516105.1 Syngnathus floridae | reverse complement strand
TGAATACAATCTCGCTGGCCAACATCTGCTCGCACACCGTCCGACAACTTTCGTAATCCGCCGTGGATAAACCATCTTTTCATCAGACATGAAATTTGTTAAAAAAGCCCTCTGGTCACAACTTTCCATTTTCTGTGATCAGATCTGCCGCCCCCGACGGTTTTTGTCTTCCGGGCCATTCCTTGACTTCTTGTCAGCGATTCCTCTTTGAGTGTGAAAACCTTTTCCTTCCTTTCACAAATCACGTCGTTGCCACAGTACACTCTCTTTGCCCACAAGAGGGAAGAATCTACCCGTAACAGGAACAAACCTAGTTACCAAAGAAAAAAGGCTGAAGGTTGATGGAATTTGCGTGTGTGTGTTGGGGGGGGGATTCCCACTAAGAGGTTGTGAGAGGAGAAAGGCTTCACGTTTCCGTGGAGCTTGAAGCATTTTCCTCTCTTCACCTAATGAAATCCTTCAGAGGGGTGAGCGCAGCGCTTTGGGAAATGCACAATTAATTACGAGAATCCAAACCCTGAAAAGTGCGTTGACATTTACAGAGCTCCTTCCAACTTTTGGATCTCTTCTACACTGAAGCGGTTGGCTGGGGGAGTGCGGCGGCATTGTCCGAACTCATTGCGGCAGCCATTTTGTGGCCAAAAATGAAAATAGGGCCTGGAGAATTTATTCCACCGATCAAAATTGGGCAGACATGTGACATAACTGGTTGTAAAAAAAAAGTCGCAATGTGCCATGTCCTAACTTGAGGCCATTTCAGGGCAAAAAAGAGCCCTGGGAAATTTAATTAAGCAATCAACACATATTTGGATAGACAGGCCACTCACACGAGAAACTCTCGTGGACAGGAAGGCGGCCATTTTGCTTTGCATTCATGACAAGACCCAACATGGACACGCATGTTGCCTTCCGCCATTGCGTCACCCGTTTGCTCGGTGTCTTGGGAGCCTTTGCTTTCCTCCGCGTCCAGAACGCCGAGGGAGCGTATGAAATTTCATGCGGCCGGCCGCACCGGCCTTGTGGTTGGGGTCCCACTTGTGGCTTGTCTTGTGTATTCCAAGTTTCCTGCATACTAGCGGGATTTTCTTAAAAGTTCCCCAAAGGCAACAGTGAGCGGGAGGAGTGGGAGGAGTCAAACTATCCAGCAAATGTTTTTCAGGAGTTTGTAAATGCAGAATTACGCAAGCGAGCGAGTTGCACACGCGACCCTGCCGCCATTCGGAACTGTCAGTTCAAAGTTTTCCCTCAACGGAGTTTTCATTGCTCAAGTCCAGACACACGCTAAATACTGTGTCATGAACTACAGCTGGAACACTTTGTTCCGGCGTAGGATACTCTGCCCGGCGGAATCCGGCGTTTCCTGTAAGGCGGGCAACAGGTGTGCGAGCGAGCGAGCGAGCTAGCGAGCGCCGGGGCTCGCGCTGAGACAGGCGGTGCTTCACACGGGCCCACGGGCCATCCCAGCGGCGCCCCGCTGCTGTCTCGACGGGTTCGACGGGTTCACGCTCCCGCAAGAACAGACGTGCTCGGAAAGCCGCTTCTCGAGGAATGGCTACGATTGATTCAAATTCGCCCGCGCAAATCACCTCCGTCTCGGTCGTGCCAGTTTGCCCGACCGCTGGCCGGCGAGCTGGGCGACGAGTAGAAGTCGGGTCCGGTCGGGCTGGTGTCCATGTTCTCCTCCAGGTTGACGGTTTTGGGCCTTTTGCTGTGTCACAAGACGGCAGGCGTTAGCAACACGCATTTATTTTGTTCCCGCAGACATTCACAAGCTGGTCGCAAACGGGTCGGGGGGCTTTTTGTCCCGAAGGAATTTTCCACATGCTCTAAATTTGACGGCGACCCTTTTGCGATTGTCTGCAGAACAGGCTTGAAAATAAAAGATTGGCCAGGTTGGCTAACAGGAGCAAACCTTTGCCGCTCGGCGAGATAGGGGCTTTGCGGAGTGCGCTCGAGTCGCGAGCTTGCTGACCTGCCGGGAGGGGAGGACAGGGAGCGGTGCATCCCCACGCCGGAGTTGAGGTCGTGGTAGTAGGGTTGCCCGGGCATGTCCGCCATGGAGAAGTTGACCGCCGCACCGTGGGTGATGGGCACTGCGGAGGGAAGCAAAAGTGCAAGCGCTGAGCCGGCCGACTGGCCGGGAAAGATTGTAACAGGAGACGCACAATTAATCGCAGAATCGCACGAGTGGTCATTATTGACGCTTTAGAGGCCCCGTGCAGCAAATTAAACGCTCCCGTTTGACCATTACAGCATTTCTGCTGAGCCCTCTGATTAAAAAGTCACCGCTTTGCACACATTATGGCTGCGGGGCACAAGCAGACGAATCTTCTCCGCACAAGAGCAGGCCATACACTAAGTAGACGCTTCTTGTTATTATTAGCTGCGGTTGTCCCGCACACACACACACACACACACACACACACAACGTGATTTACAGCGGATGGGGATTTTTTCCAGCACTGCGGTGAAGGTGAGGAAGGGGCCAGAATGAAGTGAACAAAAAGACATCGTTAAACCCCGCCCCCTCTACGGCGCTTGCCTCCAGCTCGAGCGGGTTTGGAACCCATGAGAGGACGGGGTGTGCGGCGCCGTCTGTTGTGGTCTGAGGTTGGCCACTGGCACGATCCCGCTGCCGGCCAAGCGGCCGCCGCCATCCTGGCAAAGCCGCTGCGGGCCTGGCAGGGGCCACACAGCAGACAGAAAATGCTGCGCCCGCCCGTGCGTGTCGCCGCTTGCTCGAGTGAGTTTCGAATGAATCGGTGTTCATTTCCATTCTGTCTATGCAAAATCACATGACATGTTAGCAGCAAGCTAGCGTGTTCTGAGTTTGCCGTTGTGCTAGTTGTCCTCGGTCCACAGTCAACTTCAACTGGGAGTGACAAACAGCTTGAAGCACGCATTCTTGGCCTCTTCCTTGGAGAACCTTGGGAGAATTTGTTATGCTTTAAATGTGTTTAAAGCGTGTGGGAAGAAGGGTGGCAATATTTCTGACCGGTTGAGGGATTCAATAATCTGGCCTAGATTTTTTTTTTTTTTACAAATAGTCTTTTTATAACATCACTCACAAAAAGGTTTTGTGTGGGGGGGCACCACCTGCTGTTCTTTAACCAGGACCAGGATTTGCTTTCTCCATCAAATCAGTAATAGCACTTTTGTGAGAGAGAAAAAAAAAAAGCCTTTTTTTTTTATTTTTTTTTTTAGGCCGTACTGTCCCGCTCGAACTCGGAGACATTCTTCACGAGTGTTCTATTTCCCCAAATCTCGCACAGTGCTTCATGCTCCGAATGCACGTCATTCTTGAACCGTGGACCTCGAGGAATGTTTCAGCGATGCGATGATGGACAAGTAACCGCTTACATGTCTCACCGGGACGCGAGGGATAAATTCCCACCCGTCCGTCGACCTTTTTATTTTCCAGGACGGAGCAGCGTATTCAAGGATATGCAAAGAAATAAAAATAATTTGGTCTGGTTGAACTTGCAGGGCTGCTTATCTGATGAATGGATTTGTACACACAGCTTCCTCTTCAGTACACTTTGTTCCGCCGGTACAGTAACAAGGCTGAGCTTGGGGGGAAAAAAAAAAAAAAAAGTGGGATCAGGTAAACGGCGCCTGCGCTGAAGGAGGCCCAGGATTCCTGGAGGAACGAACGTCCAAGGCCGACGTGTCGATGCACATATGCGACAGTGGCGGCGGTTCTTTCCCTGATGTGTTCCCGCTACCGCAAAGCAGACTGGCCCAACTGGATTGACCGCACACACTGCCCTAAATACGTGATCTCAAATGACAGAAGCCTCTGCGTGATTTCAGCGAACACACGACGCATTCTGAGGAATCCAAGATTCGCAGGTGGCCGACATTCCTGAGCATTCAGGTTAGCAGTTAGCGTTGTGTGTGTGTGTGTGCGCACGTTGTCCCTGACTGACACACGGCTGGCATTGTTCTACCTGTTATGGCAAGTAAAGCACGTCGCAATTATTTAAAAAAAAAATACCAACAGCTAATTTCCTGTTCACCTTTTCACTGAGTGATACTCCGATAAAAAAATATATATACATACGGTATACAAAACGTCTGGCACGCACAAAAAATATCACATCCACTAGCAAGCCATCCTGATATTAGCAATGTTAGCTTCAAAAGTTAGCATCTTAACATTTGACGAAACTCCACGAGTGACTAAGCGTCCTTACTTCAAACTTTGGTTTATACACACAGAAAATATCATGCCCGCTAGCAAGCCATCCAGCTATTAGATATGTTAGCTTCAAAAGTTAGCATCTTAACATTTGAACAATCTCCATGAGTGACTAAGCATCCTTACGTCAAACTTTGGCTTCAAACATAACTGATACACAAAGACCGAAAAATGATGACCCCCACAAATGAGTAGATCAAATATAATTTTCATTTTTCACACTTACTTCTGGACACCCGCACCAGTTCGGCAACGCTGAACACTCCCGATTTGATGAAGCTGTCTTCCAAATAGACTGTCAACAGAAGCACAAGACAATCCTTTCAGCATTTTACTCCATCATATTTATTGTTTGTCGATTATGTTCATTGGGAAAATGCAAAGGTGATCACTTCACAGCGTCAATGTGAAAAGGGTTGAGGACAATACTTGGAGCTGATTGGGCAACTAGTGCGGTGGCCTAGTTTTGATCAATCGCACCGATGGAAATCCTCATCAACAAGTACAAACTTCAACCTTCATCTTCCTGAAAGCAATTGAAACAAGTGCCCCTAAATTCCCGCGCTAGTCAAACCTTTTACACCAAGAAAGTATCGCCTCCATTTCAAGTACCACCGTCATGAGCAACATCAAGCAAAACACAGCGTGCTGAATATTTTGCAGAACCGCTGGAGTCAAAATGATGACATAATGTTGACTTAGTTGAGGAATCCAAATGAGTAATCTCACTGACCTCACCAGCTTGGCAGCAGCTCACTCGCTTTGAACGTGTCAGTCTGTGCTGGCCGGGTTGTCAGGCCTTGTAAGTTAGCTAGCTTCCAATGTTAGCATCGGCAGCCAAAAGCTTTGTGCCAGAGAGACGGACGGCCGCTGGGTTGGCACCAGCTCGAGGTGGCGGGCCAGCCCGCGGCCGCCGACGGGTATCCCTTGCCGGGGTCTGGCATGTTTACCTTGGAACTTGTCTCGGGAGAGCCTGCACTTGACGCAGCTGATTATGTCAAACTTTCGTTCCAGCACGGAAAAACCAGTAGCCTGCCATCGGGGGGATATTCCAGGTTTGGCTCTCTTGTACCCTTTTGGACTTGGGTTTGAATGAAGCCCGCTACATCCCGGGTCACGGCTAAACGTGTTCAGGTCAAGCGGTTTGTTAGCTAGCGTGTTAAATTCTGGTTCATGGTTATTGTGACATTTTTTCTAATTTGTCATAAACAAACCAAATGTGATGCTAACAATTCAGCCTTTTTGAGGTAAGCTTTCTCCAGGGTTTCAGTAACATCAGGCTATTTGAACAACTAAACGGTAAAGGCTATTTGCATGTTAATGATCCGTACGGAAGCTAACAATTTAGCGCCGCTGGTTGATGTTCTCGTAGCTCGCTGACTAGTCGCCGACAAGCATCCATTTTGTCGAGGGCTTTTCTTGATCTGGGTCGGAGCCCGTTGACTCGGACCGCTCGGCAAACGCGACACGGGATTCCGGATTCGAACGTCCGGACCGAGCGGCAAACCGGCAAGCCGCTCTTCCACTGTGCTGCCAATTTAATTAATTTGTTATTACCAATCAAATTTTATCCCCGTGCAAGCCATGTCATTTTGAAAACGGCGCCCTCAGCAATGATTTTAAGCTGCAATTACCTCCACGCCAGATGTGTCTCTTTGATTATCGTTGACTATCGATGTGGTACTTTTTACGTTTATTAGTCAAAACTTTTTTCTTTTTTTTTTTTTCTCCCCGCATGCTTGTCAGGCACATTTTTAATGTCAGTAAAAGAGAGAACAGGAGAGGGTGTATGTTGTATGTCGTGTGTGTTTGTGCAAATTAATGGTGGAGGAACAATGGCCCAGCGGAGTGGAGGAAGGATGACTGGTACTCCACATACCTGGAAGAGGGTTCTTGCCTGGCTCATTGTTACTGGGACTTCCTGACTGCTGGGAGTCTGCAAGCACACAGAGACCGGGAGGGGGGGGGGGGGCGTAAGTGGCGGCGAGAGCAGCAACGCTCGAGGACAGCAAAACAAAAAGCTTGATTGGACACAAAGCAAAAGTCTTCTGATTCCTATCTACAAATATCCCTGAAAGCGGTCGAAATGATGACTGTGAAATGTTTTTTTTTTTTTTTTATCTCACAAGCGACAGAGAAAAACGAACTAAAAGACGCAAAGCAAAGCAGCTTGCGGGAGCTTGGGGGACATTATTCCCCGAAACTGGCCCCGGAGCTACGTGCACGCTGAAGGAGGAGGCCGGGAAAATACGAGGCAACATAGATGAAATTCTTTCCATGAAGGGGAATTTTTCTTCATTTTTGAGCAACACCTTTCAGAGTTTGTGCTTAAACGATGCACGGAAAGAAAAATGAGACGGAGAAATAGCGACATTGACATTAAGAGAAATCTTATTTCATTTCACCGCTATTTATCCAGATTAGGCAATTGACGTGCATAATTCATAAAACAAATCCAAAATATGGACGGACAGACAACGAGACAGATAGACAATATTTTATTCTTTTACCTCAATTAATCAAGTAAACAATTCTAAATATTGAAATGCAAAGACAAGTTAAATAAACCCTTTTACATACTATACGTCAGCTAAAACACAATTTCACACACATTAAATGGAATGAAATCATCTACAGTATTGATTCAAAAATTATATTCATATATGAAATAAATACAAAGCTAAAGGTGTGCAAATTTAGATCACTGAAAATAAATAAATTCTAAACAAATGATTCCATTTAGAGCACAGAAAACAAACAAACAAACAAACAAACAAACAAACAAATAAACAAACAAATAAATAAATAAATAAATAAATAAATAAATAAATAAATAAATAAATAAATAAATAAATAAATAAATAAATAAATAGGTTTGTTATTATTGTTCCAAACAGCTTTTGTCATTCGGCGGAGGCTCGAGCCGATTGGCCCGTGGAGCCATTTTGGCGCAGGACGGGTGGGGTTGCCGTGTGGCAAAAAGAAAAAGGGGGGGGAAGAAAAAAGCCGAGCAGATGGCGGCGGCAATTAGAGATCCCAGGCAGCGTCTTCCAGCAGGAGGCCCCGCTGCAGCACCGGGAGACGCCACCTGGATGACTCAAGGTGGGATGCAAACATATGGCGCATCTGCCAGGCCTCCTCTGGCGCCTTACATTGCCATTTGCCACCTTTCGCCTCTTCCTCCAGGTGGGCTGCGTTCCAACAATTCCATCTTTGGTCCATCCATACATCCATTTTACGGACCTTGATGAAAACAGGGGATTCCATTTCGAAGGAGTCGCTGCTTGGTGGAGGAAGGGAATGAGAAACGAGTGGGGCCACGCTTCCATCTCGATATTCACGAGCGCGCCACCCATCACCCCAACAAATTCCAGCGAACGATGATGTCATAATGTGAACCAGCTATGAGAGTTAGCATGACTAACTAGCATGGTTGACGTCAGCTCGTTTCTGCTCTGACGTTATTTCGCAAAGCGCACGAGATAAGAGTAGTAGCTACTCATTTTATGGGAGAGAAGTTTTATTGAGAAAATTCAATCCTTTCATTTTTAGGATTACTGAGGCAGGTAACATAGCTAACTAGCATCGGCTAACATTAGCTGGTTTCCGCTCTGATGTTCGGCTTCACGAAGCACTTTTTCAGGTGTTCTACATTTCGATTTTTCTTGGGAAATTTCAAATGTTTCTTCTCAAGTAACGGCTAATCAGCATGGCTCAGTTCTGCTCTGACCTTTCTTGAAAAAGTACAGCAGAGAAATAAGTGCTTTGCCTGCTGTGCTACGTAGTGGTTTTGTTTAGAAAAATTCAATTGTTTGATGTTTCCTGAGGCAGACAAGGCGAACCGACAATGGCTAACATCAGCTTGTTTGGCCGCTGACGTTACTTCACAAAGTGCAGCATGAGCACTTCAAAACTTTGGCCAATATTGGAAATATCTCCTCGGCGACAAGGTGCTGACGTAATCACCTTTTGTCTTTTTTTTTTTTTTTTAACAGAAGCGTGCCCTAACACAGGCGTGAGTGTGTGGGGGGGGGGGAGCGTGTCGAAAACACGTCCTGTGCGCAAGCCCCGGCCAATCCGATAGTCTTCAAATAAACAGTCGGCTAACCTGTAAATAAACAGTTGCGGTCGAGAGGGTTGGGCTTTGCCCTGGGAGCTTGGCAGGGCTCAATCACGGCACGCACGCACGCACGCACGCGGCGGCGGCCCCGTTCCAGAAGCAACATTTCTTGGCACCCTTCGCTCTTGCCACTTGTTTAAATAAGCAAATGCGAAGGAAGTGAAAATACACTATGAATGCCATTATCTCCTCCTGTTGCTTGGCAAGAAAGGGAAAAAAAAGCTTGTGGGTATTTTGGATGGCAGTTCTTACACCTTCTTGTCCAGTGGGATACTTATCATAGCACAGCAATGATTGGGCCAATTAGGGCTAATGGCAACGCAAATCTGGCTCGGCGAGAAAGTTGCTCTGCGCTTGTGCCGTTCTTCCACGCCCAAGTGTGTCACGCGCCTGGCTTTGTGAATTGCTCTTAAAATATACACGCACACACTCGCAGCAACACACACACACACACACACACACTATATTATGTGGCGCAAATTAACCACATAGTTTAGTGCCGTGATTCCCAACCACTGTGCTATGAAATAATTTATATATAATAAATAATTTTAAATTTTTTTTTTTTTTTTTACAACCATTATGTTTGTTCATCTATCAAGACCAGGAACATATAGTGACAGGATGAACAATTTAATGCTTTCTGATGGACCATTCTATTTTATTTTTTCTATTATTCCATTATTATTCTATTTCTATTATTATTCTATTAGTTTTTCTATTATATATATATATATATATATATAGTATAAATATCTATCTATCTATCTATCTATCTATCTATCTATCTATCTATCTATCTATCTATCTATCTATCTATCTATCTATCTATCTATCTATCTATCTATCTATCTATCTATCTATCTATCTATCTATCTATCTATCTATCTATCTATCTATCTATCTATCTATGATAATGATATGCTCAAGAGAGTCTTTTTATAAAATATTAATTGCTTATACTGTCTTCTAGTTTCACATTTGTACTTTGAAAGGATGAGGTTTGGCACTGGCTGAGGACAAAATAAATTTGAATGAATTTGGAACTCAGTTGAGGTTAGCATGTTCAAAAAAATTAATTGCCCTGCCCAGGTTTAAATCTTAAAATCCAACTCGAAACACATTTTAACAAGTGTTTTTGATGTTTTGGTTTGTTGATGTGCCAATTCTTGAAAATATATTTTTCAAATAATATGTTTTGCTTCACGTCAGTCCCAATGTGTGAATGCATTTGAAGAAAAAACATGTAAGAAAAAATAAAAACATTGCTTTTACAGTTTGAGCTTGCCGACATGCCGTAATGACATCGTAACTCATTTAACGTTGAAAAATGAATTGCTCACGAGACAATATCACAATCAGTGACTGACGGCCCCAATAGTGAGCTACACATACTTTTGTGACAACTTTTAGTTTGCGGTGTGTAGCAAAATATTTCATTTTTTACGAGATGTTCTTTGAATGTAAAATACATATGTGCCTCAGTTCAGTAAAGGTTAGCAAACACTGACTTTGGGATCTTTTTTTTTTTCTCTCCAAGCAGTGGTCCAAGTTTCTAATCCACAGCCACGTACAGATCTCCTCCACTCAGGAAAAAAAAAAAAAAAAAAAAAAAGTCAGCACGCGCAGATGCATTCCGCTGTCGACATTTCAGGAGAAGCCTGCCTGGCAGCCATTTTATGCTGAGCGGGGTTCTGTGCACATGTATAGCACTGTGGCTGCCAGAGGCCCGGGTCCCGAGCCAAGATGTATTTCAGCAGCATGGAGGAGGAGGAGGAGGAGGAGGAAGAGGAGGAGGAGGAGAGGGGAACGACTTCCCAACACAAGTCGACAACCAGTGAGAGGGCCAGAAAGGATCGAGCTAATTACGCCGCTCCGATGTGTAATGTTTCCACAATACAGCTGCTCCCGGGTAAATATTTGATGTGGCCCCGGCAGACTTTGGCAGATAGAACGGGTGCCTCACCTGGAAACGGTCACGCAACAAAACAAAAAAAAAAAGAAAGAAAAGTACTGCGGCTCATGCGTAACACACATGTGTGCGCACGCACGTGTCCTCCCGTGCTCCTGCTCTCCATCACCGGCCTCTTTGGCATCCAGCTCATGGTTTGTTCACTCAACTGAAATCTTCTCCACACTTTCCAGATTCCACAACTCGGACAGAACATAGCAGGGGAGGATTTGCAATTGGGTTGAACAAGTCAAAGTGTTAACAAGTTAAGAACCGCACCTACCTGTTAAGATTTTCGGAGAAATGAAAAAAAAAAAAAGTTTCACAATGTATTGATTTAGTTTATGTGTCTGGGTGTGTGTGTATATATATATATATATATATATATATATATATATATATATATATATATGTGTGTGTGTGTGTGTATACCAATGTGTGTGTATATGTGTGTGTGTGTGTATACATATATATGTATATACATATACACATACACACATATATATATATATATATATATATATATATATATATATATATATATATATATATATATATATATATATATACACACACACACATATATACACACACACACACACACACACACACACATACACACACACTGAATATAATTATTTATTTTTTGTCTATTTGGACGCCCTTTGTCTGTGTTTGGGTCGCACTTCTCGCCCTCCCTGCCGCTTTGTTGTCTAAACAAAGCGAGGCCTTGATCGGGATGAGCTGCAACCCCGAACGAGGTGAACAAAAGGAGCCGGTCCAAGGCACCTCGGAAGCCCGGCGTGTCGTGCCAGCCATTGTGTGCCAGGCCTGCCAACTGGCGATGCCCAACCCCCTCGGTGGAGCGCGCCCGCCCTCCCCTCTGTCGCATGGACGTGTGGGTGCCAAGCTCCTCCCCTACGCAGACTCGTGTGTGTGTGTGTGTGTGTGTGTGGCAGCGCAAAAGAACTCTATGGAGATGGGGGTATATACACACACATGCACACACACGCACACAACACGCACAAAAAACAAGCTACTTTTGAATACATGCGCCCGAATGAATGGCACAAAATGGCCGCCGTTGGTGTTCGTGACAGAGCGAGGCTGCAGAAGGAAGAAACGAAGCTCGGGTCGCGTTAAATCGTTCAGTCAGCCATGGAATGCATTTTGGTGACTTAAGCCATACCATTTTCTCAAAGGATAGAGTTGTTTATTTTTGCCCTTGTTGTTTGCATTTACTATGCAATGATTTAATTTGATAAGAAACTCCAGCAATATCTTAAACACTTGTAATGATTTAAGTGCTGACCAGGCCGACTTCGCAGATGTCAAACAAGCAAGCGAGGCCTGCCGGCGGCTCGGCAGCATCCCGCGGCGACGCACACAAAGTGGCCAACATGTCTCCTACCACCCTGCCGCATTTTCTCAGAGCGTGCTCTTTTCCTCTCGCTTTATCGGAATTTTTTTTTTTCAATCTTTTTTTTCCTCTTGAAATCATGAACTCGCTAACTAAGAATAGAGTTGGATGTTCATTTATTAATATTAGTGATACGATGCTGCCTAGAGCTATGAGTGACCTGATGAATGGATTTTTGTAATATGATGACCCCCTCAAAAAATTAAAATGTTTGCTTTAACTTGCCAGCACAAGAATTGGATGTTTTTTGGGTGGATTCCCCCCCCATAAATACATTCCAAAATAGGTAACAACAACATTCAAGCACCTCCTTCAAAAAATGCTGACAATTTTTGCCTCGCCTTTGCAGTGCAAAAATTAACCAATTGTTGTTGTTTTTTGGAGAGACATGAACACATAAGAAATAAGGAAATCTGCTGATATCTGCTGATTTTTCTCTCTGTTGTTCAACAATTACTAAAGGACAAATCATTAGAAACGGTCAAATGTAATTCAAATCTGTATTGTAAGGAGTCAGGGACTAAAACACAAATTATTTTATTTTATCATATATATTCTTTAATTAAAGGGACAATTACTCAGTTATTGTCATTTTATTCTGCTAAATCTTGGAATTGACATTTTCCTAAAAAAAATAATCCATACGGGTTGGGTGCTAAACTAGAGAATGCCACATTGTATATTTAAAAGAACCAAACTGTGTTTGTTGCCTTAAGACCAATCACCCGCCGCTAACTTAATGCTGTTGACATGCTAACACGTCATCATCAATAGTTTCAGATTTAGAATCCTTAGAACAATACTCGCAGAAGACCTTCTTTACCCTCAAGGAAAAATAATTACTCATATCGTAGTAGTGGTTTATTCTCGGTTTGTCCGAAAACTGCGCATTAGTAGCGCGCCCCCTGCAGCATGAACTGCAAAATAAGTGACATGGTTTTGAATGATCTTATCGCTCTCTGTTTTCACAAAGCACACAATTTTGGATTGCAAACGTGTCCCGCTCAGGACAGAGGAGAGTCGGGGAAATAATTTCCCACCCCCCCGAAACGCAGCACATTGCCCCCCCCCCCCTGTTTCTCTATGTTCCCGGCCTCCCATGCCCATTGCCACTCAAGCGGCGGGGGTCCGCCGCATTTGTCTCATAATTATCCAACTGTACGGGGGGGTTGCCCAGATGAAAGCGGCGACTCACAGAGCTCCTCTGTCAAAGGTCTGTCTGCCCGACTGGGGGGGCTTTTCTCTGCATCTCTCTGCCTTGTCCTCATGCACCGGCGGCCTCCGTGCTCACCTCCTCTTCATGGCGGCGTCCCTAATGGAATGCCTCCACTGAGCATAATCGCCCACAGCGAACGCTCGTGCAGAAGACGCCCCCTCATCTCGGGACGACATCCCCCCACCCCACCTCCCCCGTGGCCAGCCGCCCCGCTGCTTCATTCACAACTACAAAACTGCAGAAATACCCCCCACCCTGACATCCTGAAAGACTTCAGACCGTCTGGGTCTTCGTCTTGGTGTATCCACTTGTTCTGATACTTTACTTTTTGTGCTGAGCGCTGAGATTTTTCCAACCTATACAGTGAAGGCTTTAATTAATTAGGCCTGACCTGATATTGATTCTGATATTTAGTTCAATGAAATTCTGACACCCGATTAGTTGGTCCATTTAAAAAAAAAAAAAAAGACAAATTAAATGATTTCTTTTTTGGTCACTAAGCGGAGAAAAAAAAATTCAAAAATTTTAAAACTTTTGACCATTTTAATTGCCGATAGAAAAGCAAAATAAATCTGTTGAATTTTTTAGGGGAATGTTTGCATGTCATTATTGTTGTCTTTGGATATAGTGTGTTTATAAGTATTTTTTTTTAAAAATTTACATTTTTGCCAATTTTAAAAGAGCCAATATTGTCCAATTTAATTGTCGGAGATGACCTCGTTCTGCCTGCTAAGATTCGTTTTTCTGCTGCGTTGGTTTGTCATGGCACTTGCATAATTGGCTGGCCAATTTAATTGGCCAATATTCTTTTTTTTTTATTCAATTTTGTCTTTTTTGCACAGATGAAAAATTTGCTGCCACCCCTGCAAAGTGTCAATTATTTGCTGAAATCTCCCTCTGTTGTGAAGTTAAACAAACGGACTATCAACCGTTCTGCTCAACTAACATCCTGTTTTGTTATATTGTTGGAAGTGACCAAAAAATAAGTAACATGATATATTTTCAAACACTAATTGCCAGTCAGAATCTTCTCCTGCCACATATCGGCTTCGGAATATCCATTTGGCCCGAGTCAACCCGCAATTCTATTCATCAGAATAGAAAAATTAGAAAAAAAAATCATTTCAATTGTATTCTAATCAGTATTGTCGAGAAAAAACTTTTGGGGGAAGACGGTACTTGCATTTATTTGCAAAGTGGGATGTTTTGGCGCATAAGAAAAGTTGATTTGAAGAATCGGCAATTTAGCGTGACGGCAATCCGGGAATTACCATTGACACTTTTGGGAGGGGCAGCCACCCCGCCGCTTCATTCACAACAAGTACAAAAGTGGCGAAGAAGCAGCCCAGAAGACTTGAGAGCCCTTGGCTAGCTGGCTCCGCTCGCCCCCTGGTCGTCTTTTCTCCTGCCCGCGGCCACCTCTCCTCTCTCCTTGGTCTCCTCTTAACTAGTGGCGAGGAGTTAATGGACTGTTTTGGCTGCTCTCCAGACGCTGAGTGTCACCTCATTAGCCTATGGCGGCTCACTCCCAGACTGCTCCCGGTGCGGAAGGAGGAGGGAGACGGCCACCGAATGCCATTGGTCATCCCGTCCGGCCTCCCGTCGCACGCCCCCCTTTCGCCCCCCGCCCGCCTTGCTCGCTCCCCTTCCCACGCATGCATAATTCACTCCAAAGTCTGCTCACTTCTCTCCTCCCTCCTTCTTGGAGGTTTGCCACCACGGGAAGAAAGCGAGTGTCTCCGAGACGCGACCGAACTCCCAAAACCCTGTATGGACTCATTCTTTGTGCTGAGCCCCCCCCCCCCACTCCTGCCAACTGAATGGCAGGGTGGCAACAGCGGGCCAATGTAAATGCCAGCCAGTCCCTGCCAGTCAATTACACGGCGACAAAGCTAATTGTTTGTGGAGCTCCAAGTACTGAGGCGCTCATTGTTTGGAGCACAGATGTGACGTTCGGGCTTTCTCACAGGCCCCGCCCGGCCGGCCGGACGTCAACGAACCCTCGGGAAAAGAAGTGAAGCATCGATACATGCAAATATCCAAACTCCGATGAAACGGAGCGCGTCGCCTTTCGATTTTGCCCGTTTGAGAGAAAAAGTCACAAAGGTACGACAAGTTGTCATGTTATGAAAACAAACATGCTTCGACTTGCCCATCCCGATTGAATTGCAAAACCGCAATTGATATTTCATTCTGTGAAAAACGATCAACAAAAATCATAATAATAAAAGGACTGAATTCTCGAAACATTTTGGTCTTGACTTTTTAAAAAAAAAAAAAGACTCGAATGAATGGAGAATGGAATTTATAAAGGTCTGAATCGATTCCGATCCAAAATGGGATTTAGCGGGAAAATAATCCGCGGTCGGACTTGACGGAGTTTCCTACCGAGCAGCCGCGCTAGCGGGCGCCATGTGCGACGGCACATCTCCGAATGCCGCTCGGCCTCAAACGCACAAAGAAAACAAAGCGCGTGCACGCTTGCACTGGCTCCGATGATTTTGCTGGCACGGCTCGCCTGGAAGTGGGAGAACTCGACCGCAGACTTGAGTGTGTCATTACAAGCATGAAAAGAGAGCGGCGACACTGGCAACAGATGTATTCCCGCCATTACGCCGAGGGAAGCCCACCGAGCCGCAGGTGCAAGGAAAACACCCCGTTGAGGTTTCCTTCTTTTTCCATCTTGCTGCATCAGCCATCTCGACACACTCCGTCCTCGCTACTCCCGAGGGCTTGGCTTGGCCCAATGCGGGACGTTGTCGCTTTGGGGTGTGCTCACTTTTGCAGTTTGAACAGAAAAGATGGCTGTCGGACTCGCTGTTTTTTCCATCGAGGGTTTATTGTAAATACGAGGAATGGGCCAGTACCCGTACTGATATCCGGCCGGTACCGGTATCGGATACTTGTGAAGGCCGCCAATGCCCGCGAAAGATACTTAGAGCAAAAAAAAAAAAAAAAAGTTGTGTTTTTTTAATTCTGACATCAAGCCTCACACTCGTGCTACGGGCGGGCGCCACTTACTAAGGTCCGCCGGATAAAAAGAACACATTGATTGGCAGAAGCCAGATGGCGTCTAAAAACATCCCATAGGAAAGTAGTACATCGGACTTAAAACCCAGAGATGAGCAAGTAGAGCACCACTGGAGCTTTTTTTTTTTTTTCCCCCAAATCAAGTCACCTGTAAGCTGCTCCCTCATCAGGCCGCTTAAGCTAGCCTGCTTTTCCGACTCCACAAAACGGACATTGTTACATTTCCTTTTTTTGGGAAGGAAAACCAGTGCAGGCCTCTTCAAATGTGCAGACTTTTTTTTTTAAATCGGTTGAGCGCGAATTACACAGATCATATGACCGCATATGGAATTCTTTTTACACGTAATGTATTTCCTTTGCAGGCACTGTGAAAGGAGAGGCCTACAGGGAGTCCTCTTTCGGCGAAGGGGGAGATAAAAAAAAAAAAAAAAAAAAACTGTATGTATGGAAAGGAGGGAGGGGTGCTAGTGTAGGGGGGGGTCGGGAGGTTTAGCAGGGGGCGGTCCAAGCATGCTCAGCGAAAATATGCCTCATGCACTCGTTGAACTTGGGGCCTGCGTGGGCTTCTCTGAAGGTTACAGGAGAGGCCTGTGCCGAGAGGAGCGGGAGAAACAAGGCATGCATGGCGCTCCCTTCCACACGCAACGTTTTTTACCAACCGAGTTCTCTCCCGGCCCCCCTCCTCCCCCCGAAACATTCGCCTCGCGGCATCCAGCATTTTTTTTGGGCCCGCTCCTCTCGGCGGCCGACAGCGAGTGTCTGTTGCTCAGATAACAGCGGCGGCGAGCCATCGCCTTTGACACCGGGCTTCCTTCCCTCCTCTGAGCCTGCCAGAATCCCAGCCGCGTATCCGCTACCCGCCCCCACCCCGGCCCTCGGCCCACACAAAGGTAGGAAGCGGGGCGCATTGTGGCGAGAGCCACTAAATCACCTCGCGTTTTATCCGCTGCGCGTTTGAGCGGCGACACAACAGAGCTAATGGAACGCACGCTTCTGCTTTTCACGCCGTGTCCAAACACAGGTCAGAGGTCACCGGCGTCTCGAAATCCATTCCCGTGCGCTCGCTCGACATCGTAGCACTCAAAAAGTGCAAACAGCGAAACGACAATCGCCTCAAGTGCGGCGCGGTTCGGGCCGTCCGGGTCTGAACTTCAACGTGACTTGGCGGAAGAGAGGTCAAAGGGCAACGAGCAGTAAACACACAAAGCGCTCACTTTGCCTTTCCTCAAGAGTTAGCAGACCATTAGCAGCTCATAAACGAGCCACTTCTCTGCTTTTGCCGCTGATTAGAGCCGCTTTCATGCAAACGGCGGGAAACAGTCCGTCCAACCCCGCGGGGTCAAGGCGCGGCGGCGAGCAAGCCTATAGGAACGCTAGCAAAAGAGCATCAAAGACATCACCCGAGACGCCGTCGCCGATGTAAAGCTGACAAACCGCACTCGGTGGATTAGTTTGTGATTTACGGCGGTCTGCGAGCGAGACGGCCGAGCCGAGGGGACGGCCGAGCCGAGGGGACGGCCGAGCCGAGGGGACGGCCGAGCCGAGGGGACGGCCTCCGCTTTTGCCGAGGAGCATCTGAGGCTGCAAACCGGCCCAACCTGACTGAGCGGCGCTCATTTGCCTAAGTTAACCCCGGCGACGCTCGCCCAGCTTTGCGAAAGCGTGCACCTCGCACGTATAGACTGCAGCGTCACCTCGGGCATCGACGCTTCACAAAACTTGGGTGCGGCACAGGCACACAAAGGCCTGGCTGCATTTCGCAACACGCCTATACTGCGGTCGGGATTTCAACCGTCAAGTTCGAAGGGTGCCTTTGGGGAAACGGCCGCTAACCGACGCCCCCCCGTGCAATCCTTATACGTTATCAGCATGCCGTACGTAAACATTTAGGCATAATCGAGCTGGTGTTGTTGATTGTACGACAATTTGATTCATCTGGTTGGAAAATAAAATCTAAATACAAAGGAAGGAGACTCTTGAAAATGCCTTCAATCACAATATTGAAGAAAAACGTCGTTTGCTCAACCCGAGTAAAAACAGTTTGGGCATCGAGATGCGATCCTACTTCTGAAGTGCCAGTCCTGGCCACTGGGGGCAGTGTTGTAGAGTTGTGCAGGGACAAACCGAGAAGAATACTTTCACGACCGGATCCTAAAATCGAAACAATCAATGCTAAGTGTGAGTCTGTTGATGGCTTTTTCCATTATGAGTTAGCATGAAGCTAGTGGGGGCATTTATAAGGCAAAGTTGTGCTGTCAATTTAAATTCACGACTTGTAATTTTCTTCATTTTGTTAAGTGCAGTTAAGTCAGCGCTGGATGTGGAGGAGTGACGGGGCAATTAAAGCTGGCAAGTCCTCCGAGATGCGCTCCCCTCGACTCGCGAATCATGAATCACATTACCAATCGAACACTCGTCCCTTGCTGACGCGGCCGAAGAAGAAATTGCGCAAAAGGTTTGATTCTTGGAACGGGGGGTGGGGTCTCAAAGCGCCCTGCACGACTGCCACTTGAGACTTGAAGGCGCAGCGGCGGCGTTTGGTTTACATTATGTTGGAGTGCTTTCTACAATGCGGACGGTGGATAAGCATCGGACCCGCTTTATCTCTGACACGGCGCTCGGCCGAATATGTAAACAGCGCGCGATCGGCGCTGCGAGGGACAGTCGAGGCGAGCTCGTGGAAGCCGCGTCGTCGTGCCGGCCCGGGGAAAGTGGCCGCTGATTTTATCGCCGGTCATCATTTGCCGTAAAGTCCTGAAAAAGCTGCCTCTGCACTTTCCGTATTCAGGCTGGCGATTTTTTTTTTTTTTTAGGCTGATGCCGTTGCCAATATTTGGCAGAATATTTTTACAATTTTGATAACAGATTTATCAGCCCATTAATAAGAAAAAAATAACAAATAACATAACTTTTTTTCCCCCCCAAAGAGGAATTACAGAATGGGTCGGGCATCACCGGTTGGTGTTTTTTGTTTTGTTTTTTTTCTCCCCCCTTCCACATGTCGAGTCTGTCGTTAACAGCCTGCGGTTGCTTTCCAAGCTGACAAAACCACACAGTGTCAACAGCGGGACAACAAGACATCGGCCATCCGTAGCCTCGCCCGCCACCGTCAACGAATCAGCTGTGCTCAAGCATCCGACGGGGAACCCCCCCGTCCCAACCCCCGTCCACATAGCCGCAGCCAAAACGAGCTTCCGCCAGCGCCGCCGCCGCCGCCGTTCCAGACTCCTGCTTCCAATTTGACGAGAGCGGGCCCTCCGAGTAATGGCTTCAGTTTTTGCGGTCTGCCGACACATATGGTCCGTGCAGCCTTACGCGAAAAAGGGGGAACGGCCATGCAGTTAAAGGCAGCCCGCTTTATAGGACTACCATGAGATTTGAATTTTGCGGTGCCCAACCATAACAAATGTTGTACTGCTTCGAGTCTGGAAAAAAAATCATGTGCTTCCGCCTGTGCCTCTATACTAGGAATGGATATGTTGGGTCTTTTTTTTCAGATCAATGCCGATTCTGAGAATTAACAGAAATCGGCCGATTGATGCATCGGTCACGCCTTACTCTAAACACGTCTTGTCATAAATAACACTGTAGGAAATATTACATACTTGTTACGCGACTCGATACTCGAAACTGTAAAAAAAAAAAAATCCGAATACATGTTGGGTGTCCCCAAGATTAGAGCAGCTCGGAGCAACCCATTGAGTTTTACAACTAAAATCAAAATAAATAAAAACAACACACACAAACGACTGCGTGATGTCTACAAACGCTAAGGCTCACCATGTTTGACTCATCAAAATGACATTCAAGTTCAACTGTAAATGCCTCGAAGCAAGCACACTTGACCTCTAATTTGAGAGACTATGTGGGTGACTTGTTTGAAGAGTCTTTTCATGCATTTAGATGTGTTGCTGCCAGTTTTACTATCAAAATATACAGCCTTTTCATTCAAACCAGCAGTCACTGTAATGATCTTCTCCCCAAACCAATCCCAAATAGCTAGCGAGAGGGTGCAACCACGTCATCGAGTAAAGACTACATATGTGAATGGAGCGATGTCCCATATTGTGTCATCGCCACGACCAAAAGTGATGCTCGGCGAGGCTCCAAAGTCGAGCAGAATCAGACCCCGAGCCAGTAATACAATTTGCTGACCTCATTTTGACAACAAGGGGGGGGGGGGGGGGTGTTTCGCAATAGCGCGCTTGTTTATACAGGTGGTGGGCGAGTCGGGTGTGAGGCGCACGCACGTCTGCCCCAAACATGTTGGGAAGATTGGCTCGTTTGGTGTCACCTTCTTTTGCTACTCTTTTCAACGTGAGCCACATCCAAGCGTGTGTGACAGTGTCACATTTCATTTGTTTGAATTGTTAGTGCAAACTTTTGTTGTTGTTGCGTTTGGTATTCATTCAATCAAATGCCTTTAGGGAATTAATGCAACCGTCGGAAACGGCCTGGGGTTAAATCATCCACACAGGAAAAGGCAAACATTACATTTTTAAACAGTCAAAAAAAAGTTAGTGTCTCCAAAAATACTAGTTTGCTAGGAAAATAATAACATCTTTCATTTTCATCCATCCGTCCATCCATTTTCCGAACCGCTTAGTCCCCACGGGGGTCGCGGGCGTGCTGGAGCCTATCCCAGCCGTCATCGGGCAGTAGGCGGGGGACACCCTGAACTGGTTGCCAGCCAATCGCAGGGCACACAGAGACAGACAACCAATCGCACTCACACTCACACCTAGGGACAATTTGGAGTCTTCAATCGGCCTACCAAGCATGTTTTTGGAATGTGGGAGGAAACCGGAGTGCCCGGAGAAAACCCACGCGGGCCCGGGGAGAACATGCAAACTCCACACAGGGAGGGCCGGAGGTGGAATCGAACCCGTACCTTCCTAACTGTGAGGCGGACATGCTAACCAGTGCGCCACCGAGCCGCCTCTTTCATTTTCATTTATAATCAATTTTTTTTTTATAAACAAAGTGAAAATTGTCGAATAATAAACGCATTTAACGCTTTTTAAAATATTTTTAAAATATTGTGCTGGCAAAATGCGCGGGTGAAGTACTTTCATTTTTGAAAAATTATATTAATCAAACAATTGCTTAATAAAATGAAAATCAAATAGATTAAAATGTCCATGCAAAGAGGTTAGTTTAAATCTCATTTCAATAAATGTTTCTTAAATCAAATTTCTGTAGAAACATGTTAAGTCTAAAAGTCTTTTCATAACATCAAATGTGTTCATATTGTATTCATTATGAATAATTTGATTGGGGATGGGCCGGTAGCATAGCAGGTGTTATTAGCGGGCCCAATCTTAAGGTATCGGTACTCGCAGAGGCAGCTGAGACCAGTCATTGATACTTGAGGCCAACAAAATGCGGCAATGAGTAAGTCCTCCGCTGCCGTGTTTGGCGCTATTTGCGGCCGGTTAACACAAGTCTTTTATAATTGCGTTCAATCAAATGCCATATTTCAAAGCTCCGACATCCCAACTCGGTATTTCATTGTAACTCAATAATAGTTTCATTAAAATGTTAATACCGGGCGCTTTTATGAACTTAAATGACAAATGATGTGGCTCGCATTGGCGCGAGAGGCGACCCAACTCAAGTACTTCTTCCAAGCAGCAGCGTAACTTTTAACGCAGATGAAACGCAATTACGGGCTGTTTATCTAACCGCAGAACAAGTCGGTGTGCCAAAAGCCAAAAGCCAAAGAAAAACAAAACGGTCTGTCATTGTTTCTGGCCGGGAGGCTCAGCAGGATTACAGCTGCTTTCTTTTGCTGCTGTTTTACAGAGCTGCGCAGCTTACACACTCGAAGGCAAACAAAGCATACGCTTATGGCGTACAGGAGGGAGGGGGCGGGGGGGAGGGGGGCTAGGGTTAGCGCCGTGGAAAAAAAAAAAAAAAAAACATTTGGATGGAGGACGGCAAAAGGGTCTTGTGAGGTGAGCACCAAGAATTTAGGTCAGCGCAATGGAGGCGCTCAAGTGGCTGGCTGGAGCCGCTCGCTGCAGCCCGGTTGGAAATAGCGCGGGAGGCCAGCGGCGGGGAAAGCGCTGCGTCACGGCTCCCGGCCTGACTCTACACCTTTGCCCCTCCTCGCGCGCGTGCGCACACACTCTTTCCCATCCAACGAGAGCCCCAACTTTTTTTTATGGGGGAGAACAACGTCGCCGTATTTGCGCGTGCGTGCAACACGACGCACAAACACGCGCACTGTACGACTATGCACGCTGGCCAAGACACACGCTCTCGTTCTATGTCACGCGCACACACACAGTAAACAGACTTTATTGAGACGTGAGTGCTTGTCTAAACATAGACGAGCCCTATTGAGAGCGAGAGCGACTGAGGCGAACAATACGATGGAAAGTAGCCGGCCATTCCTCATAGACGGTGTGCCCGCAATCCAATTATCAGAGGCACGGCATTAACATTCCAGCAGTCTGGCAGGTGACGGCTGTGTCTTTTCAGGCCCGCCACCCTTGCGCTGCCAGCATGGGAGCACACGCTCGCTACTTGAACAATGCAGGCGGGCTCATACGCATGTGGCCCCCGGCTGCCCGCCCCCCCCCCAACCCCAACCCCAACCCTCTCCCAGACCCTCAAAGTATTGAGACGTACAGAAGACGGGCAGAAGGGGAGGGAGGATGGCGGCATCAGTCAATGGGGCATTCTTCTGCACTCGCTCGCTCTCAGGGTGAGAATATGTTGATCGCAGATAAAATTGCTTTGATTGCCAGAATAAGGGGAAAGCGTCGGTTTTGTTTCGGGCCCCCTCGTGCTCTCAAACAGGGCCAGCTTTGTACGGCCCCGGGCTGCGTTTGCCGCGTACGAGACGGCGTCGAAGGGGGAAAGTTCAACCGCCGAAGACAAACAATGTTGCTCCTCCCGACCGACGGTTAGCATAAACACACGCGCGCAATTCATTAACCGCTCCGCGAGCGTCGTGTGAAGGTTTGCGAGCACCGTGACATCGATGCTAATTTCCTTTAGCCACTCCATGCCGTTTCAAGTTATGTGTTAGCATGAAGCTAGTTCTTTTCATCACGCTATGCCAGCAACAAATTGTCGACAGTTGTTTGAAGGTTACATCAATGCTAATTTTCATTAGCCAGTCTATGGCATTTGACATGATATGTTAACCTTAAGCTAGTTTGTTCCTCACGTCACTGGTTCTTTTATCTCAAATTATTTTAGGTTGCATTACCTGACATGTTTCAGCTTGTACTTCCACCTTCATCAAGCAGGTAATGCAACCTAAAATAATTTGTTTGAGATAAAAGAACCAGTGAAGTGATTAACAAGTAAAACCAAAATGAACTTAGTACAACTAGTTTGTTCCTCTCTGACATGGGTGCTGCGACAGTATGAAGGTTAAAAATCACTGCGACACCAATGCTAATTTTTATTAGCAAGTTATGGCCTTTTACTTGATATGTTAGCATGAAGCTAATTTGTTCCTCTCTGCATGACAGTTGGCAAAAACGCCAGGAAGGCACGATGCACGGGAGTAAGCGAGGCAGCGCACGTGACAACCAAGGCCCGCTCTGTGCCCTTGTGAGGTCCTCTATATACTGCAGCGTATGCATACATCTGGCCCCTACGCTGCTCCCTTCCATCTAATCAGTCGGCTGGCTGCGTCGAATACATTAAGAAAAGTGCATCTGCCTGCAACCGATCAATAGCTTCACCGTTGACTTCATCCATTTTAATGTCCGCAGTATAGTGGATGAGGACAAACCGAATCATAACAAAAGAGCTTCATCTTCTTTGCATAACGCATTTGTGCTGTTGTTTTTTTTTCTCTCAGATTGTTTTGGCATTTTGCTCTAAATGTTCATCAAGTATGCCTCAGCCTCGTCTGCCATCGACACTTAGGCGTATCGGGTTTTTTTCCCGCACGTGAGCTCAGCGGAAGCATTTGGACTAGTTGGCAACGACGGACGGAAAGTGTGGACGTGATTCAAAGCGACTGATCGCAAAAGGCTCACAAAAGTATCTTTGAAAGCCACGTCCAGGGTAAGACGAGAATTGTGGTGTGAAAAGCGGGGGTCCTTGGAACATTTTCTGGACCTAAAAAGTTTTAGGCTAAAGATCCGTCGCACATCTGAATCGAGCGAGGGAGAGTCTCCCGGGGCGGCGTTGGCTCGGCAAACAGGACCAGAGCCTGGCTGCGCCGTGGATTAGGGCCCCACATTGGTCCATTGTTAATTGGGCGCCATGTGTGAAAGCTACACAGGGATTAGTTTGTACAGCTGCTGCCATTTGTCATAACCGCCCTTAACAAGACACACATGGCAAGCTCCATTTACAGCCAGAGGTTCCGAGGGAAAACGTCCAGCCGGGATGCGCGCGGCCGCCGCCACCTGAAGGAGCGCAAGCGGGCGGCGGGAGCTCCTCGCCTTGTTGGTGGACGCCTCTTGTGACCACAAGCGCTTTTAGGAAAAAAAACCCAAACTATACATAAATAACAGTGGAATGAGCGAGTAGCGTACACAGCTAGGCTAAGCTATTTGCTAATAAATCCCCCAAATGATGAAAGAAATCGGCGTCAAGGAAGTCCGTTATGTTAAGCCTGGCTCGGAGCAGCGTGTTTCTTTTGCAGAAATTGTTGGGTGCACGGCCGCTCGCGCACATGTCAGAAGCCTAATTACAAAGCCGACCGGGTAAATGCGGAACGCGCTTTTTATTGCGCTCACACTTTCACATTTGCGGCCTGGCAAGAAACAGATGCCGAGGAGTCCGTTTTTAGGAAAGTGACGCCGACGCGTGTGCGAGATCACTTGCGTGGCTTCAAAAACCTGCCCGGGTTTCCAATATGCAAAAAGCAGCCCGCCCTAACTACATTTGTGATTCTGTTCCATTCGGGCGTTGTCGAGTTGTCGCGGTGACGGGCCACACTGTAGGGCCGGCGCACAAAAGACGAGACAACCATCACTCTGGGCCAATGATCGACCCTGTCTGCACTGAAAGGACTTTGATGGGACAAAGCAGGGAGGGTGGTGATGGGGAGGGGGGGCACAGAGAAGTCAGGGTCTCCTGGGCAACCACTCTGCCTGTCTGTCCCTGCCTAAAGTTCCCCCACCTACTCAACTTACCCCTTGCCATTTTTCTTCCCTTCATTGGTTGCCCAAAAGGCTTTTGCAAGGACTCCTCGAGGGTGTTTTTCCTAACAGCACCCTTCCAGTTTCAAGCTCTACGTTCCCGCGGCGGAAATTCCGGCGAGTCAAACTCAGTCGGGTAGAGCAAGTCCCATGTCGAGTCGTGCTGGAGTTGCCGTGTCAGTACTTCTAGCTCAGAACAGAACGCGAGAACTTCTGCCGGCCCCGCTTGGGGACAAACATCACCCCGCCTCGGCAGAGATGACGGCGAGGGGGTGCAGGGAGAGCCTTTGTACGCAGGACAGTGAGGTACAGTCTAATGCCTGGGTTAGGGGTGAATGTGGCCATTTGTCTTCATTTGGGCGGGCCGGCAGACACGGGGGGGGGGGGGGGGGCTCCAGTCAAGTGGCCTCGGGGGGATTTCAAATGCATTCGAGGTCCTCCCCGAAAGCCTGGGAAAGTGCGGGCTAGCTGAGATCTTAACCGTGGACTCCTGACACAATCTGCAAAAGCGGCGAGCGGCTGAAGCGGACGAGAAAAGCCTTTTCAGCACAATGTCAGAAGCCACGTACGGCGTTTGCGCACGTGCAAATTAAACACACAGTTGTCGAGGAAAAGAAGGACTTGTAAATTTTCCAGGGAGAGGGAAAAAAAAAAAAAGAGCACCCACATTTCTCGGCGCCCTCTGCTCGAGTTGCCTCGTTTCCATGGAGGTTTATGTACACAGCAGAGAAGAGCGAGAGAAAGGGCCCATTTAAGCCTGGAGGTATTTGCCGGAGCAAAACCCCGCCGCTAATAACACAAGCCGCACAGCGAGCCGCGCCGCAACCGGGGATGGCGTTTGACAAAAGAGCACAAGATCACAAGCATCCGCCAATGAAAGGCGGCCGAGGAGAGCGCATGCAAGAAAGAAAACCAAAATAGCTCCTGGGTTAAGAGCAAAAGAGATTGGCAAGACATCGAGTGGGAAGCGGAAATCAATAAGGCAAGCGCCCGAGCTGGGAAGGCCTTCTAAGTGGATTACATTGAGGGAACGTGTTCGATAGGTTACGGCTCCGAGACCGAGGTGGCCGCACACCGCAGGCTCCCTTGCATACTAATAAGGAAGTCGAGCGAGTGCAGGGTTGCGCGGTTCACTCGCAAAAGCTTTTCTCTACGCCTCGAGTCCCCCCCGACCCCGAGCTTCCGACTTTAATGTCTCGTTCGTTGCGTTCCCAACGCTGGCAACATCCGTTTCGGCAAAAGGAACACCAAAGGCTGCTAGCTTGGCAGGCTGCTAGCTTGGCGGGCCGCTAGCTTGGCGCGCACCGAAATTGGGACGTTGCGGTTTCCACCATCGCGGGGGTCAACTTCAATCATGCGCCACTTTTTTTTTTTTTTTTTTTTGTGCGTGTGCTCATTTAAACTTCACAAAACACCTCGCCGTATCTCTTTGCAAGGGTCACGGCCCCCGGGGGCCAAAGGTTAAGCCCGGGTCTCGTTAGAAGGCGCGAGATGTGTTGTGCGCGCAAGCGATCCGTCCATTTCCGCAAAGAACGAGGGAGGTTGTGATGTTTTACGGCAGCGTCCGCCTGACTTTTTTGCTGACACTTTTTTTTTTCTTTAAACGGTGTCCATATTTTAATTTTAATTTTTTTTTTTTTTTTTTTAAACAGTTGCAGGTGCATCTGGAACGTATCCTCTGTGATAGGCTGGAGTTCACGCTCAGAGAATTGTGTTAGCAATTATTGTCGTACGTGTGTGTGTGTGTGTGTGTGTGTGTGTGTGTGTGTGAGTGTGAGAGAGAAGCCTGCATTGAAACTGCCAGTTGGCACAATGAATGGCACGCAACACATCATGGCAACCCCCCCATCCCCTCCCTCTCCCCAGTGCGCCATGCACGGGGTCCACCCGTGTAGCCTCTTCTCTGAAAGAATAAAGCTGGCACACGGTGTCCCTGGACGAAGGTGGCATATTGGCGTTTTCGCACAAGACGCCGACGAATGCCACAACGAGGAGTGTGAAAAAAAAAAAACATTGCGGACTGCGAGCCACGAATCAAAGACATGCTTGGGGCGACAAAGAAGCTTGGATGGCAACCTCCGAAAACCTCCAACGGCCCGCCGCTTTGGTAGGCAGCCCGCCCGCCTCCTTGGCACGGCGCTAAAGAAAATGGTGCCGCAGCGCACGCTAACAAACAACATGGCCGGGGCCCTAAAGATGGAGCGAGCGCCACGTGTTTCCACCAACAATTGTGTTCAGGTCAGGTCAGCAAACAACATCTGGGGGGGCTCAACATTCTCAACATCAGCGTATTCCCCAAATTCCACACGCACTTTTTAAAATAAAACGACCACATTGACATGTGATGCCGTCATCTGGAGAATTCACAGTCGTTCTATTGCCGGTCCCAACGTTGACAAATTCTCCTCCAATTGACAAATCAAAAACACTGCGGTCATTTTAGTTGGTGAGCAAAAAAGAGAGCTTTGCTTATTCAAGTGGGACCTTGCGGCAGATGCAAAGCGCAAAATGAGAAAGCGCCGCCTGCCCGCCCGGCTGGCATCGGCCCACAAAAGACACAAAGGAGGCTCCGATGCCAACTCGGTGCCAGTGGCAACCGTTCTTGCCGGCGCACTCTGCCTTCTGCTTTGCCCGCTACGAGTCAAAACACAAAATGGCGCCGGACGGGGCTTTGGCTATGATGACAAAGCCTCGCAACCGTTTTTTTTTTGGGTTGTTTTTTAACCATGCTGTCCTCAAGCATTGTCGGAATAGACCGGGCCATCAGGAAAAAAAAAAAAAAAAAAAAAAGCGGGCAAAGGTGCAAAAAGACAATGTAGCGTGTGACACTTTCAAGAAATATCAAATATGGATTTGATCAATTCCATACGGCTCGGATGGCAACCTCCAAAAATAATTCTCACTACCAAGTGTTGAGGGCATCTCTTCAAATCACATTTACCGCCTCATTCACTTGCCCTAATCAAAAATGCGAATCTGGTCAAAAATTCAATTCAGTAAATGAGAAATAATTAATACGCAGATATTTTTATTTGGTAACGGCGAAAGTTGTCACGGTCGGATCTGGTCATTTTCAGACGATCGGCATTGGGTGAAGGAGATCAACTTTGTCATTTTCTGTTGTGCATCAATCGAGCACCCAAAAAAGGGGACGACACCTTCACTCATGTCGACTTTTTGGGGAAATCATAGGTGTCAAACTCAAAGCTCGGGAGCTAGATACGGCCCGCCACTTCATTTTACGAAGCCCGCCAGGACAAATAGTGCATCCACTTCATGTGTCAATACTAAAATTACAAATTGTCTTCACTTTTGAAAAATAGAGAAATTGCTAGCAGTTTTAATTCCCGTTCATCTTTTTAAAATATTTCAACAATTTTTACAAAACGACCTTATCTTGACAGTCATGATGGAAACGATGACAACAATGCGGCCCGCGACAAAAGTGAGTTTGACGCTTTTGCTCTAAATGAAGCCCCCCCCCCCCTTCCCCCAACAAACACCATGAGACCCAAAGGAGCGGCTGCGAGGTAAGGCGAGTTCCTACCTTGATCCTGGACATAGTAGGCGAGGAACAAGTCCAGCTCCTTGACGGAGACGGTGATGTGGTGCGGCTGGACGCAAAGTGCTGGGTTGGTGCAATGCGGCGACTTGACCAGGCGCTCGCCATCCGTACTTTCCAGGGGGATGCCTTTGAAGAGGATGACCATGACCAGGTCCAGGCGCCAGACTTTGTCGGCTTGCCGCAAGCAGTCGATGCGGCGGATCTTGCCCTTCTGGTCCGGGTTGGAGAGCACGCAGCACGGGTGCTTCTTGCCCGTCACACTCAGCACAAAGTCCTCGCGGTACTCCTGCCGGATGTCCTTGCGTAGCTTGGCCAGCAGCCGCGAGGCCCACTTCTGCTTGACCTCGGCCTTCTCGCTGAGGAGCTCGTCCTTGACGGCACGTTCCTCGTCCTTGGACATCCGCTTCTCGTGCTTCTTGAAGTACTTGCGCTTCCTGGCCTGCAGGTTGAACCACGTGTAGGCGATGGCGCGGACGTGCGGCAGGAGGGCCTCGATGAAGGGATGGAACTCATCCTGCGCGGGAGGGGATACCCGAGACGTCAGTTCAAGGACACAAGATAAAAAATTTCTATAATGAAGCTTTGTAACATGAAAATGAAAACCGGAGCCTCAACTTGCATCACGATGCACGCATTTTTTTTTTTTTCCCTTCTGGGAACGGCAAAAATGTTGACTTACATTCACAGCCATAAATATAAAACGTTGCGTCCCGAATAAATTGAACAATTTCAAAGTTCCACCTTAAAAGAAAACAAGTCGTTCAACTTCAGAGGCTCGGCCGCCCACTCTGCTTTTTGTCTCATGTCCACAAAAGGCGACCTTGGCAAAATATTTGGAAGCACATACCTCGGGTCAAAGTTTCCGGCGTGTCAATAAATTGACATATAAACGGGGCTGCTCTCTTGTCGTACGCAAAACAATTTGAAAATGTTTTGGAGAAATCTATAATTGAAAATGCTGCAAAAAAAAAAACACTAAGCCACCATCTCCCTTTTTATGTAATTATGTACTGTAAAATAATAATAATAGTAATAATAATAATCCAAGTGCATGAACGTGCCAGTCGTTGAATGTTTGTCTCACACTGCAACCGGCGACTTATTAGGAAGATTTGTTTTGTTTGTTTTTAAATCACAAATTCCACAATTATGTTTAACTGCACTTGTGTTAAAATGAAAAAAAGACTTGTTTTATTTGAACAAAGTTTGCTAAATAAGCCATTTGTACTTGCTTGGCAAAATGCAAAGTGACTTTTACCTTTTCCCCTTTTCCCCTATTTAAACAAAACAATAGTGTTAAATTGCAATTTTTCCTACATCATCTGATTTTTTTTTAATGACAAATCCAAATCCTGTAACGACAAATTGCTAGAGCGGTGGGAGGGGAGGGGGGGGGGGGGCGCCGTCCTTCAGCCGGGGCCATAAAAAGCACAATCCTCTTAAGCACAACTTAAACCACATCTCAGTCAATCACTTACTTAATGCCAAGTAAAATATAAACAGTCAAAGTCAGTCTCGTTGGACCTTATCGGGAGCCTCATCTCCTCGGTGAAAGTGGCTTTATCTCCACACATGAGGAGGGAGGGGGCGTCCGTCAATAAAAATATACATTTAGAAACACTTGGCACCTTATTGGCGGACGGCACTTTTTTTTTTAAATACACTTTTACAGAGAACCAGAAGACATTTGTGACTGATTCTTTTTTTTTTTAAAGTCAATACGTACCTGAGTAAGACAAATTGGAGAATACATGACGAGTCGGCTGCACAGCAAAGTGAGCGGGGAGAAGAAGGGGGGAAAAAAGAGTTGCTGGTGACTTTTATCGCGCCATTCCCGCACCGCGAGCCGTACTCATCCGCAACAAGCCAGAAGAAACCCTCGGAGAAAATCCATCAACTTTGCCTCTGTTTTCGCAGTCCGAAAGATTGTCGGAACGGGGTGAAAAAAGCAACAAATGCAGCAGACGTCAAAGTGGAGCTGCAGCGTGTGTGTGTGTGTGTTTTCACGCGCGTGTGTGTGTGTGCGCGCGTGATGTTGCGCCCTGAGCTCGCACTGCTTCATATGTGGCGCACCTTCGTTCCTGCGTGCGCGATTCCAGCAAATCAGACCAACTTTTTTTTTTTGAACCCACGTAATTACATGCTCACACCCCTCCTTCTCGACCCTCCCACCCACTGCCTCCTCCTCCTCCTCCTCCTCCTTTCCTTCCAACCATCCACAGAGCACATTGTCTGCAGGGGGAAAAAGCGATTCTTGTACTTTGGACCGGGGGGGGGGGAAGTGAGTTAACGAACAACGCAGATTTCACCCATTCAAATGTGCTTTCACTTTGCAAACATAATAACACCACTGACAATTAAAGTAGTAATATGGAATGTCACGTACCATTGCACTGTACTGCATTAGGTTAACAGAAGCTTGAAAGTCAAAGATACACTCGCATTTGTCAACTTTAACGGGGGGTGGAGGGGGGCGTGAAAAAAGTGGGAAGGAAATACGTCGGGAGCACCTCGCGTCCCCTTCCCCCCTTTTATGCTCCTCTTCCTTCCTCTTCCAAGGATTCTTTTTTGTTCAGTGAAGTTGATCCAAAAGGGGAGGCCGGCTTGGCTTGTCGTCCCCGCCTTCACTTTCACTGTGTGGCCAGCCTGGCCGCCAGCCCCGCAGCGCTCAGCCAAAATAACTCTAATGTAGTCCGCAGTTTCCGCTTGCTAAGCGCTGTCAATGTAAAATTTTGGCACAGCCTCGATCGTGAAATGGCCCACACGCGAAAACGCACCGTTTTGCTCATTGTAAACTGGATTTGAACCCACTTTTGAAGGCGTTTTACACCGTGCTCAATATAAAATGTCGCAACATTAAACACTACTTTTGTACCTTATTTTGAAAATAACCTTCCCGAACTGGTTGATCCTACCTTTCATAACGCGGAAATGTTTTCCCAAGAGGTTTGGCATTCCGGCACACGATTGGCTGGCCTTCGCCCACTGAAGGCCACCTACTTCCGGTCGTGTGACGTGCCGACATTGTAGCCAAGAAAACGTGGATATGGCGCCCTCGAGCGGCCACAGTCATAACCGCCAGTTGTCGCTTCAGTCATGGTACCCGCCTCCCCATGCAACACGTTAAGTATTTTTAGACAACACTTGTGCTTTTTAGGGTCACTGGTTAGCCGAGTTTGAGTGAAGACACACTCGCTCACCAGACAAACAATCACAAGGCACATCTTGGCAGATAACCAGGGAGAACAAAACCTTACAACTGAGTTAGACTTGCTAACCACGACTCCACGCACAACATATAATCAAAATAAACATGCACTACTGTAGTGATGAGTCACATTAACATGTTGGAGAGAGGCTAAACATTTACAATATAAGTAAGGACCATGGTCTCAGTCGTTAGTGCAGTTTAGAGGCACAATTTGTCAACTAATTGCCTCACACTTTCGGGGGAAGATTTCACAAGATCCTTCACTTCCGAGCAGCTCTCAACGACCAAGAGCTCCAGTGTCTGTGTGTGTGCGTGTGTGTGTGTGTGAAAGAGGGGGGTCGTGGACTAGTGAGCGTCCATGACACCCACCAGGAGGAAACATCAAGATGATGGCCTTTTTAGCCCAGTAAGGAGAAGGTAAAGGCCTGTACACGGCGACAGCACAGTGTAACTATTTTCTGACTAATTACGTATTTCTTTTGTGTGGCAGGTCGTTATTGTCCACTTGAGCGACCGTTACGAGAGATTAGTAGCTTCTTCCCACGGGCGTCGCAGAGGAGCCAGTCCTATGGCAAATTAAACGTTGATGCGGCCTCATTCAGGCTGATTTTATTTTGACATAAATCAGGATGTGCGGCCACAGGAGTTTTTATTGATGTTATCTTGACCTGGATCTAACGACGCATTATTGACAGTTCATCTTGTCGGTGCGGTCATTCTGGGTGATGGAGTACAAATCTCTTTGTTGTGTGTGAAGGCACGTCAGTTAAGGTCACGGCCGTGCACGTTACGCACGCCTCACCAGACTTGAAGAGCTTCCCAGGACAATGGAAGCGCCACTTGAGATGCGAAAGCGACTGAAAACATCCTGGACTGTCAAGTCCGATGGTGTTGATGCATCGTCATTTATTGCCTTGCTATTTGGACAAAAATGCTTTAAGAAGTGCAAATCCGCATTTTTTCGAATGGCAACGTTGCTCTTTTTGTAGAGAACACACAAGCAAACAAAGCACAACAAGTTATATCCACCGTGTTCCAAATTTGAGTGAAATACTGCTGTCATCGCCCCGGACGACTCGGGGAACAAAAAAACGCCCTCGCTTCAGAATTTGGAACACCGTGCAAAAAAGCAAGCCTGGGCATAGACAAACGACATTTGATCATATCTCCTTTGAGTTCTTTCATGACCATCTTCAGTGGCAAACTGCAAGGTTTAAAAATGAGAAAAAGAGGGAAAATGAACCAACATAAAAAAGGGGGAAAAAAGTGTGTCGAGTTATTGTTAAAAAAATAGATTTGGGAGAAAAAAAAAAAATATATATATATATATATCCAAGATACTTTTGTACAAAAGAGATCCAGTGGTATGCAAAAACAAACTGTCACAAGCATCACATAAAATACTTACATTAAAAAAACAAGTTCAAACCCAATTAAACAGTAATGTAAACACCCGACCTAAGATGACATTTTGGAAGAAATACATGATTAAAAAAAATAATTCAAGTGTGTGTCTTCAAGAGTACCAGTGCATACTATTGCCTACGATAACCCACTGCGCAAATATTTTGGTATTTCATGTATAGAATGTATGTACACCCTTCAAAACGCTGGTTGGTTAAAAACAACCCCATTTGGCTTCAAAATTGGAAAAGTTGGGTTAAATTCCCGGGTCTGTCCAATTGTTAATCGAGCAGTCTGTGTGTGCGTGCGTGTAATAACCAAATCAACCTGAGAGGGTGTGCGATCATTCAGAACCACGACTTGAGCTACACGTGGGCTTCAAAGAGGCCGCCGGCTCGGAGCGCCCGCCGGCTTCGGAGCGGGACGAACCACAGCGCCTTCCAGTGGGTTCCGCACACGTCGGCCAGGGCCCACTTCCACGATCTCCTCAGGCCGTGACTGCGGAGGCAAAAAACCCCCAAAACAAAGCAAGTCAGGGGAAAGACGGAAAAGCAATCGACGGCAGATGAGAAGAACATCCCGCGGCCTTACATTTCACTGGAGAACTGAGTCATCTTCTCGATGGTGGTGGTATCCTGTCACAGAGAGCCAGGTATGAAACGGTACAAGTTCTGCACCGCGCTCAAGTGCTTACCGAAAGGATGCCGACGATCTGCGAATAAAATAAGCCCGACATGCCGCAGAACATGACCACGCCCATGAGCGCCGAAGCCCGCAACAGGGCCAGCTCGTGCCGCGTAGTGAACTTCTCCTGGGTGGCAAACAAAAAAATACACAGTCAAGCGGTGTCATTGGGCAATGTCAGCAAATGGAGTACCTGGTCAAGGTGCGTGAGAGGTTGGAAGTAATAGTACTGGCAGAAGTCCAGCACCAGAGTAAAAGCACTGAGGACTTGTGTGTAGAAGCAGAGCTGCAGGAAGAGCCAGTGGTTGTCTTCCCCCACGCAATTATTGATCCTGGAAAAACAAAGCCCTTTACCATTCCCGCACTGTCAAATAAATTAATAAGTAAACAAAGCATTATACGCTGACAAAAAAAAAGGGAATCACAATAGAATAAGTATAATCATGCTTGCCTTATGAACACAAATATTAGTACTATTATTTGTAGTTCCGCAAGGTTCTATCTTGGGGCTCCTGTCGTTCTCATTGTATTTGTCGCCTCTACTACGAAGGAACGTCAACACAGCCAGGCTTTCGTCGCTTACTCTGGCTCGACAAAGCCTGACCAGAGCTACCGTAAATGGCATCCCGACGGCGGTTTGATAAAAACGTCCAAAGAGCGGGCTACACTTGCTGCTCGTTACCAGGGACAATGGTGGTCCATCCTGCGCACGCAGTGGCCGCAACGACTGCAGTGATGGGTCCTTTTGGGCCTCATTAGGTTGCACTTGTTGCACAGTTCCCAGTGCTCTCGCTCTGAAACACAGGTGGAAAATCGGGCGTCCAACTTCAACCCACATATGCTGTTTACATACCAGAGTGAGGTATATGGGGGTTTGTAGGAAGATGACCAGGATCCGCCGTGGACGCCCTGAACAGGGCTAAAAAGCACAGTGCTGACGCAGCATAATAACCTGAAGAAAATACCCCATCGTTTTTCTCATGACATATCGAAATAGCAAGAATGAGTGACCGTTTCCCTTTGTAGTCCTTACAAATGACGACAGCCCAGGAAATGTGGCCTTCTCTGTAGTGTGGCAGCAGAACCAGCTTGGGAACAAAAATGGAGTTGTAGAGCCAGATCCCAAAGATGGCGCCGACGCATAGCCAGCCGGCGGGGTCGACCACAAAGTGCAGTCCGAGTTTCATGGCTGCTGCACCTCCAGGGAGACAAGGACGAGGTCTAGCAAAAGAGGAGGCGATCAGTGACACTATATACTAACTACACTTAAATGAAGATACTCAAGATTAGTGTAAATGGAAAATGTGGGATTTGTGTTGGTTGACACTATCAAGAATCCCGTTTTTTGTTTGTTTTCCTTTTACTTGTTAACACGTTTTTATTACAGGTTTTAAATAGTAGTAAATACGTTTTGAAATTCGATTTCAGATAAATATGTTCCAGGTATTGTAGTAAATGTTTTGATTTTTTTTTTTTTTTAATACACAGGTTTACACTTAATAAATTCGTTTTTGTGATTTCATTTCAAACACTGCAGATACGACACGAGCTTCACTTGAGAGTGAAAATATAAACATACATACATCACACAGTATAGAACGGGTGCCATTTTTCTTAAACATAATATTTTTTGATAGACACTAGCTAGCACATATCTCGTAACAACCCCATTGAAAAATCTATATATTTATTTTCTTCGACGGTGCCCGCTTAGTAACAGATATTCCAACGTCATTTATAAATATTATTAAAACGTACGTTTTTCCTTATCGTCCGACCCGGCGCAGGTGGATTCGTCAATACTTCCGCGTTCAAGTCTCCATGGGCGGGGCAGGAAGTGTCGGTACAAAATAAAAGCATACTTTTGGTTACTTCAAAAAGAATATTAAGAAAAGCCTTCGTTCATCGAGGTCGGGGAAGAAATGCTTATAAATAAATAGGAGACAATGGATTTTAGGGCCACGCGATCATCATATCATTGTTTTATTACTATCATTGTTAAGTTTTCATCATTTCATCTTTGCACAAAAAAAACGAAAACATACATTTCAGAAGCTGAGGATTCCCCCGACCCTCCCCCAACCCGCCACTACAGTTACAGTTCGCTCAAAAACTTTTTTTGAAAATCAACGTAAATTACAGCAACGTTAAAACAAAGCAAAAATAATGCGAGATAAAATCAAAAAAAAAAAAACCCTGAAAGTGATAATATAACAGCAACAGCCAGAATAATCATTAGAATACGATACCCAGCACCTTAATACAATGATCAAGTGTGAAAGAAAAACTGACTTTAAAAACTCAAAAATAGAAATAAAATAAACAACAGTGTGTCATCATTTTAGAATGAAGTGACCGACCCATGTCTCATTTCGACAACCCCCCCCCACAATGTGTGTGTGTGTGTGTGTGTGTGTGCTGCTTCATCAAGCTGGACGAGCATAAAGAAAGATATTAAAGTTGGGACTTTTGAACATGAAATGTGCTGTGGTTGTAGGGGAGGGGAGGGGGTTAAAAAAAAAATAAAAACGTACAGGCAGGAGTCATCAGCGTCACTAATAAGAAGTCCTCAATCTGGAGGTTTGCTGATGACCTTTTCTGACAAGTGTGTCAAAAAGGTGCACGACACCGAACAAAGGCAGCAATGATATCACCTGACATGACCCCATCGAAAGGAAAACAAGAAAAACCACACACATTTTACAAATCCCAAATCATTAGAACGACACCAAAACCGTATTGTCGAATCCAAAGCACATGAGAGTAATTCGGTGACCGTTCTGACACTTGTGTGTTTCGCCCTCTGGGACCAGTCAAATGACGAGGTTGAGTGTGTAAGGAGGGGAGGGGAGGGGAGGGGGGGGGGGGGGGAGTTAGACAGTCACCCCCCTTTTCCAGTGCACAACTGTGTTGAGGAAAAAATAAAAATAAAATAAGAGAAGTTGAATACACATTTTGTTTCGGGCATTAACTTCAAGTCCAACTGGCCTGATCTGACCTGACACAAATCAGAGGTGGGGGTGGAAGGTCTACTTTGAGCAGGCGGTGATGAAGAAGGCAAAACCATTTGTGTATGCGGTGTGTGTGTGTGTGTGTACATATGTGTGTCTCTGCACGCACAAGAGAGCCCTGGCTCAGTCCGCTCATCCGTTTTGCAAGAGAATCGGCAAACTCCAGCAAAATAAGGCTCCGCGTTTCGTCACAAAGTTTCAGCCGATCCTTCAAAGAGAATGTCCCGCCCCAAAGTGATTGAGGGAAAAAACAAAACAAAACAAAAAAACTACAGGATTGTGCTGAGAATAAATAGCAAGAAAGTGGTAAGAGCGCCGAGGTGAGGATTCGACATGCAGTGGAGTGGTGACGGAAAGAAAATGCCTTGGAATCAAAATCTGGAGAAAGAAAGAGAACTATCCCTGCTTCAAACCACTGGTGTTACTCAAAATGGACCCCCACCCCACTCAAGACCTCCATCCATCCATCCACTCATCCATCCATCCATCCACGGGCGTCCCGTCCGCTCACAGTTTGAGCTCGTTGGCGATCTTGGACGCAATGTTCTTGAAGGCGATGGATGTACCCGAGATGCGCTTGAAGCGCACGCCGTTGAGGGAGAGCCGCGGCAGCTTGCACACTTCCATCTCCCACTGGACAAAGTCGTCGCGCGCCGGGTTGCCCGACATGCACAGCAGCATGTAACGCTCGCGCAGCTCGTATGCGCAGCTGTTGGAGTCGAGCACCTTGCGGATCTCGCGCATCATCTCCGTGGGCTCCATGGACGACGTGGTCTTCATGGACCAGGTGAAGCGCAGCGAGCGCGGCTTGGCCGAGTCCTTCTGACCGGCGATGGCGGGAGGCGTGCCCGTGCCGCCTGCAGGGGCGAGAAGACACCCCGTTGAAATGGCACAGTAGACACTCGACGTGTTCCGGGCAAGTCCAATGAAGCGATTCTGATTCGAACATACCAGTGTTCCCGGATCCCGGTGAGGAATTATTCTCGTCATTGTTGGACGAGGAGGAGAGAACGCCGCCGGACGTCTTCTCGGACTTGTCCACGTTGCTGCTCAGCATGGACCTGCGGACGGAGGGGATAGAATTATTCCAAAGATGGAGCCTGAATAATGGAGGAGGAGGAGACGACGAGGACGACGAGGACAATGAATGAAGACGACGACCAAAAAAAAAAAAAAACAATTAAGTACCCCCGTGTGTGTTTGTGTACGCCTCGCACATGACAGTGGCACACAAACACACATTTGGGTACAGGCCAGCCATGATTTTTTTTTTTGGTCCCACACGCAGCCGCCCCATAACCATGCACCTCCACACCATCACGCGCGCTACTAATCTCCCATCCTGATTGGTCCAGCACCGTCACCACCCGATTCAAGCCCCGCTCAAAGATCAGCTACTGCGTTAGGCGGCGCTCGCTCTACTGATTGGCGGCGAGGCAAAGCGGGGGGGGGGCTCGGGTTCTGTAGCTCACCTGCTCCCCTCTTCCCGACCCTCTCCCTCATACGGACTCCTCGGGAGAAATCAACACAAGTTTAGTCGTTTTGGACAGTAAGCGGCGCGCCGCCCCGTCCTGTCCGCCGGCTCAGAAGACGAGTCTGAGAGTCGCCCCACGATTCTTTGCCGGCAGACTCACCAGTGGTGCGAAATGAGCGAGCGATGGGCTTGGGTATTAATAGGCCGCCATTTAAGTTAGCATCACAATATGAAGAACGTAACACACGCAAGGACAAGAAAACAGTATGGCAGACAGTTGTTGCTTGTCAAAAGAAAGATGCTTTCGACAAAAAACGAGGTCTGGGGAATATCTTGTGCTCCATTTTACATGCGCACTGCGAAATGGAGGAACAAACAATCAATGATAACGAGGTGCCTTGAGAAACAGGCGATTTTCAGATTTTTCCTTTCTTTCTTTCATTCATTTTTTGACTTGTGCCGCTGCCAATGTGGCGTAAAATCTTTTTGAACGTATTTACGTATTTGGAGCTAAACGCTATCGATTAGCTATCCGTCGACTACGCTTTTACTAAATGAGGAATTTCTTTAGCCATGTTAGTACATGTTCTGACCATCGGGTGGCACAATGCTCCAGCTACGTAACAAAAGTGTTCTCGATAACGCCCCCCTTCCCCCAATAACATGACTTACATCATGCAAATATACACCATGTGTGTGCGGACAGCATTAAGGTCCAGCCAGAGAAAGGTCAAAGCCATCCAATGCTGTTGCTGCCCTTTTGAAAGAAAGGCAGTGAGAGGAAAAGAGCGACAGCGTGCAGGCTCCGGAAAAATAAAAGGCCCATCCCTTCGGGGTCCGCTCCTCCTCTCCACCTCCATCCAGTCTCCCCCCCAAGTGGGTACGAATCAAAATCAACGAATGACACCAGTCGTGAATTGCGGCCTCTGACCAAAGCAAAGAACACAACATACTGCGAAGGTGACAAATCGTTTGGGCTGTTCTCATGTGGAAAGGCTCACACTCTACCTGAAACCTGGAAATGGATTTATTGTGGGGGGGGGGGGGGGGGGGGGGGGGGGGGGGGAAGGGGGGCGGGACCGGGACTGGGGGGGGGTGCAGGGGCGAAGAGAAAGAGGGCTGAGGTGTTATTGTGTTGTGTGATGGTGGTGACAGCGAGCAGGCGAGTGAGTGAGTGAGTGAGTGAGTGAGTGAGTGAGTGAGTGAGTGAGTGAGTGAGTGAGTGAGTTAGGTGCGTGGGCGGGCGGGTAAGGAGGGACATTAGTGGCGTGAAGAAACAAAAAATATAAAAGGGCCAAACACAGCTTAACTCAAAACCAAAAGGCTGATAATAAAAAAATTAAAAAAAAGGAGGGGGCAGGAGTGACCACAGGAAATCAATAAATAGGAGAAAAGATAAGGCTCAAGGCACAGGTGAAGATTTCAACAGAGCTGCACAAAACACCAAAAGGGGAAGAAATACTGATATGTCAAATAAATATGGAGAGGAGGAAAATACGATATATCAAGGCTGGATAGTGTACGTTGGGGATGTTGGCCTACCTTCTTGGAAACCTGAACGAGAGATTTCTACAAAAACAAAAACAAAAGGGATAAGAAAGAAAGAAAGAAAGAAAGAAAGAGAAAGAAACGTGGGTATGAACGTGTGTCGTAATGTCGCGCTGCCTTCTCAAGGAAAAAAAAAAAAAAAAAAAAAAAGCATAGGGAAGACATTTGGAAGACCGAAATCATCGGCGGCTCGCGGGGGGGCTTTCATCAAAACGCATGTCGAGACATTATCGGACGCGCGAGAGGACAAGATTCTCGAGTGCTGACCCTAAAAACAAAAAGGCACAAAGGACACCCATCGACAAACACACATTTTCCAAAACAACAAGCATGCAAAACAGACATGTGTGTAAACACGCGATGCTCTGCCGCCTGCCGTATTTGCCACCGTCTCGAGCGCAAACGTCCCGAATTGGGCAATTTTACCCCCCCCAGAGGAATGCGATCGTGTTAAAGCTAAACTCAACTTTCTTGACAAGTTGTCACGCGTGTCCACGCTGGGCGCTATTAATAGTTGCAGGCAGAGTGAGCTGCGGCGTAACCATGGATACCGTCGCCACGGCGTTACACCGGCTCCGAGCGCCTGTGCCGCCGCCCCCGCGTCGGATGGTTCCTTTGCCACGGCGCTCAAGGACTTCCTTTTGATTTGAGCCTGCGCTTAACAACAAGGTGGCTTTTTCAGCTCGCGTCGGTCACACTAAGAATCTTGACGCGAGGGATGAATTTCTAAATTAGAGTATTTTGTTGATTGATAGTAAACAAACGGTAAGTCATTTATGTGATCTAAAGTCCTGTAAGATGGAAATATACGAAATGTGTTCTTTGATGAATGAGAGCCAATATTAGCGCCGATAAACCGTTTTACCACCAGGGGCGGAGCTAGAACCTTCTCATTGAGGTGACAACGACTGACAGTTGAGGTTTTCGTGAACTAAAACGCCCAACACACGCCGAATCGAGCAGGAACCAATCAAGGTAAAAATTTGAATTGTCACAGGCAGCCATAGTTTGCGCCACGGAATCGTGTTAATCAGAATCTTTCGTTATATGTGAGTGGGGAGTTTTAAAATGTACGAAAAAAAAATAAACATCATAATAAGTTATTAATAATTGTAAGTAAAATCAAAAGGGTCATATTTGTTTCGTTTTCTCTCGCTCTAAAATTGCTTCATTTCAATCTACACATTTTCTTAGTCATTGACCAAATTCGGAACGGAAATACAAAATTTGACATTTCATAATGAATTGGAGCGGAATAAGTCCATTAAAAATAAAGTCAACTTTTGATACGGCGTTGAAAATCCCACCTCGCTCGCCTGTCGCACGGCTTCCTTAACGGGTGGCAACGCGAGGCCTCGTAATTAGCCGCGATCCGATCTGAAGCGTGCGCCACGAGTCAAGAGTGGAAGTGCCTGGACGCAAAGCCGCGACGACTCCTCGCTGGTCAAATTATAGAGGAGATCCCGCCGCTCGGGCGGCTCTCCCTTCCAACGTTTTGACGGGCACGGATGACATTGGCGTACGGTAGGTGGTTCCTCGGAGGAAATGAGCACATGAACTGACATGTAACGTCAACCTAGTTATTTTCTGCTCGGTCTGAAACCTCAAAGGGCCCAAAAAAGGCTCAAGCCGTACGCGGCTGCTATCGCAGCGAAGTTTATTTCTGTCACGCTCGTCCGCACAAGGAGAACTCTGAGCTCCTGTCATCAACTGCCACGTCCGCCGCTCTTCAGCGGCCTCGTGTCCTACGGGCCTTACGCCCTTTCTCGAGCGCTCGCTTCGGCGCCACTCACCTGCGCACAAACTTTGAGGTGAACTTGCTGAAAATGCCGGTGGCGCCGTGCGTCCTGCGGGCCTGGCTGTTGCCGTGCGATAGCGACGGCGAGGCGGGCCCGCCGGGGTAGGCCGAGCCCTGCTGGTCCCGGGCCCCCCGCTGCTGGCCGGCGTGGAACGTGCTGCGGATGCCCACCCCCCGGGAGAAGTTGGTGCGGTCCGTCACTGCGGCGCTGCTGATGTTGTGCGCCGACGGGGAGGCGCCGGGCGCCCGTTGAGGTGGGCCGCTGCGGGACAAAGCGGAGAGAGGAGTGGGTGAATCACGCCAGGAAGGCCCAGACAGCCCGAGAAACAAGAACCGTACCATTGCTATTGTGACATGAGAAATGGTATAGAAGGTGTTTTTTTTTAAATTGCATGGATACAAAAACAGCAATCTTCGGGATTGTCAAATTGCAGTCTCTATGGAAATGAATGAGGAAACCTAGCACAGCACTGGCAGAATTCAACTGTTTGCCAATGACAGGAATAGCACTTCCACCTTGGCCACCTGGGGGCAGTATACAACAATATGCTAGTTTAGACGCCTCAACTCCTCTTAGCTCATCTGTACGCCGCTGATATATCATGAGTAGACCAACCACGGCAAACCTGGCTCTCTCAAGGAGCAGAACCAGTGCTCCCAACCGGTTCCGAACAAGCCAAGCTTATTGCGGCGGGTCGCACGCAACGTACACGCAACGTAATGAGCTGACATAAGGCCGGCGAGCGCTGTAGAGGGCCACCTTGACATTTGCTCCGCGTGTTGCTGTTACTAAAACTGTCACCGGCACAATATTGAATATTGCGGCAATATCAAGGTGGCCTACAATTACAGCAGCAAAGGTTAGTATACTTTGGACAATGTGAGATGGGGCAGGAAGGGGGGCAATCAAAGGTGAAGCATTTTGTCTCGTGGTGAAGCATTTTGTCTCGTGTGTCCAGGCTTTCTCCTCGGCAATTCTAGATTCAGCACCCACAATGGCTGAGTTCTGCTATTGACCTATAAAACACATCTGCACGACTTGATTTGCCCTTTTTTAGACTTCCCAAAACTACGGAAAACGTAAATTGCTTTCAAAGTGAACGAAAAACAAAATCAGCCAAAACTCTGCGCCGGCTGCGCCTGTGTGTGCGTGCGCGTTTTTGGATGAGAGACTTGCCTGGGTCGCGGTGCATGCAGGTCAGTGGGGTATGGATGATTGGAGGAGGACAAGGACTTGCGGTGGTGAGGACGTGAGGATGAGGAGGAGAGGACGGCGGCGGCTGAGGCAGTGGAGGCACGGGAACCCGGAGTGTTTAGGCTGGGAGGGACAAGGTGAGGACAAGACACACACACACAGGCGGTTGTATGTGGGTGGGCAGGGCAGGGAGGTGGAGCATGGTTAGAGGCGGCACAAATTCAAACACACTAAATGAGGGAGGGAGGGAGGGAGGAAGCATATCGCAATTTATTTCCTGGCACAATGTACCAAGAATGGCAGGCAAATATTCTTTACCCTCTACAGAAAGCGTTCACGAGCTCTTGAGCATTCAAAGTTGATCGAAGACTTTTGAAACAATTATCATTTTCATTATAAACGAACGAGTGTAATAGTTTACACCGCTGTAACCGTTATGAAACGTTTTTAATCATTGATTATATCATCTTTAAGTGCATTGTCCTTAAACGTGAATAGTTGCTGCTGCTGAGTGACATTTCAGTGCTTTCAAATATTTAAAATGGAAATATCCAAATATTTTTATTGACGACGCGTAATTAGAATATCAATCGCTCTTAAACTTTGCTAAAAATCTGCCTTTTAACTGGTCGCCTTCAAAATAAAAAGTGCGCTCGGGCTGCAGCGTGGCGGCCTTTTCACTTAGCCTACTAAGAGGGACCACGCACCGACCGCCACGCCGCAGGGTGAGCCGTCGTTGGCAAGAAAGGGAGGAATAAAGGAAAAGGGGCAGAAAGCAAACCAACAAAATATTGGGGGAGTAAGTGAGGAATGACATAACTGTAAAGCCAAAAGCAGTGGATGAATAAATCAAGTGATTCAACTGAGCCACTTGTTTTGTTTTGGCAATAGCGGGCAGTCCGTTCAAGACTGATGATGAGCGGAGCACGTCATGGAGCAGCAAATTGCGGCTTTTTTGTTGAATGCTTGTGAAAATGATGACCATTTGTGAGCTTGCTGCTCGAATGATGCTACGGGCAAAAGCGGCTCGCGTCGATGAGTGGCTAAGTCAATCCCGCCCGCCGCTGCAACCGGACGGCCGAGCCGCTGAGGTCACTACTGGAGCGTTGGCCGAAATGCTTCGGAAAGCCTGGGCTGATGTGCTGGGCTAAACTCGCTCACAAGAAAAGCAAAAAGTGTTGTTCATGTGTACCTGTCCTTGCCGTTCTGGACGCCCTGGCCCAGCGTGGCTCTCTCGGACAGAGGAGAATTCCGACTGCGACCCGTGCCAGTCGACAGGATGCTATTCTGAAAACATTCATGGGAGGAATTACTAATCGGTGTAGATAAATAATCCGGAATTATTTGTCATTCGGGGGAGGGCGGACGGAACATCTACGACAAAGGTCGCCAATGTCTTGCTTTCATCGCACGGCCATTAACCAGGTTAATTACTGACTTCCGTTTTGATCTTTGGAACGGATCATCTGATAACATACAGCCAGGGCCACCTTTGCCAAATTTCCCCTTTCAATATCAGGTTGGCTACACGTAAACGTTTTGGCCTTGGTCCTACGCTAACGTTAAGGCGTAATGGACCTCGTGTACTTGGCTGCTCTTTCAGCTCGGGTGAAACGTTGATTTGCCAACACGCGCACGTCACTTCTTAAACAAGTCAAATCCAAATCGCATTTGATGAATTGCTTAGCTGCGCCATAAAGCAGAGGGAGCTATACATTTGCCAATGCGGCGGTGAAAATACACTGGAGCTCACGGTGGAGGGCGTGGCGCTCTTCTTGCGGTCCGAGGGAACCAGCGGGCTGGCCGGCACCTTGTTGGTGGAGCTGCCGGATGAGCTTTTCCTGCCTGAATCCTCTCCGGCGGTCCGGTTGTCTGCTTGCCCCCCTCTCTTGGAGTACGATGAGCCTGGAGAGGAGATATTGCGCTCAACGTCTCGGCGGAACAAAACGCGTCCGTCCCGCCGGTGGGGAACGCCACGTTTGGAACGCGAGGCGGGCTCACCCTGGTCAGTAGCTCTGCGGTTTTGAGGCTTCTGGTTGGACGATACGCTGCGCTGTACCTGAGAAAAATGGGAATGGCAATGAGGCGGCTTGCACGCTGACGTGCAGGTGAGTGTTTGTGGGAAGGCTGACGACGCCGCCGCCGTGGCCCATCGTCATCATCATCTATGGCGGCGGCGGCGGCGGCTGACGGGCCACAATTCAGCGGCTATTGGTTAGTCATGGCTCCCATTGTACCTTGTGTGGCGGGGAGGGGGCATTTATGTTGCTTACATCACTTCCGGGCCGGGGCTTGATACCGCCCTCATCCAGCTGAGAAGCCAAGGACAGAAAACAAATGTACACAATGCTGACAACATGCTCGTGTCGCAAAAATAAATATAATAAATAAAAGACGAGCATTTAATACCATCTAATAATAAATTGGTCAATCAACATGTAAAGAAATAAATGGGCAAATAAATAAATCAACACCTCGGAGTTCCTATAATCCAATAGCAGGTAGGTAGCCATCACGTCGTTGTACTTCTGATTCACCACCGAGTCCTGGATCTCCTCCTGAGAGAAGCCCATCTGCAGCATAATGTCTTGGCACGCACAGCACATTTCAACGTTAGACTTGTGATGGATCGCCGTGGCGTTTGGAGCTTGTCAAGTGCGCGCGCACCTGTCCTCCTGGGGTCCTTGTAATCTGGTTGGGGTTCGATGTAGGGTTTGAGTTCCTCCTCCTCGTGTCCCACATTCATCCATCGGTCCCTCATGATCTGCTGCTGGGAGAAACATGGCACCCAAAAAAAAACCAATCAATCAAACAAACAAACGCATGAGCAAGCCACGTGGCGTCGTGACGTCAACGAGGCCGGCTGCTTTCGCGTACCTCAAGGCTGCCTCTTTTGGAGGGGTTGAGAATGAGGAACTTTTTCAGCAAGTTCTCGCAGTCGGTGGACATGTAGAAGGGAATCCTGTATTTACCGCGCAGAACTCGCTCTCTCAGTTCCTGTTGGAGAAGGAGGGGCAACGTCACTCACGTACAGTAGGTCCTTTTGTAGGCAACCTTTTCATTTTTTTCAAGTGCTCTATAAATAAAATGGAGTAAATATTCTCTACTGTGTTTAATTTGGTTTTCCTGTTTACATTTGACAAGACAGCGCTACTTTCCTTCTTAAAAACACAACTGTCCTTTTAACCAGCCCGACTGGGCTAAATCAAAGCGAGTAATGTCGGTCGGTTGGCGAGGCAGCGAAACGGCAAACTTGCTAAAGCTAGCTACTTCACAGGAACGTTAATACCGACATCACACTCGGTATCAGATCGCCCACCCAAAATGTGTCTGCGCTCCCAGGATGAGTCACGCGGGGTCGGCGTTAAGAAAAGCGCGATGCGTCCTCTCGCACCGATACCATTCTTAACAGATAGTCCTTGCTCAAACCGGTGCGAGCCGGAAAGACAAATGCTACAGCCTCCCACGCTAAACACTGCGCGGCTTATATAAGACGCGGATCCACACGCATTCGGAGGAGCGGTCTGCCGCGCCTCACCTTGAGATTCTGCCCGTCAAAAGGCAGGGAGCCGCTGACCAGCGTGTAGAGGATGACCCCCAGGCTCCATACGTCCACCTCGGGCCCGTCGTACTTCTTGCCCTGGAACAGCTCCGGCGCGGCGTACGGCGGGGAGCCGCAGAAGGTGTCCAGCTTGTTCCCCAGTGTGAACTCGTTGCTAAAGCCAAAGTCGGCAATCTTGATGTTCATGTCGGCGTCCAGGAGCAGGTTCTCTGCCTGCGGGCGGACAACAGGAACCCATTCAAATGGGAGTCGGGGGATGGATTCAATCATGTGGCTTGAGTGCGTCAGAAATATTGTGTGTTGTCACCTTGAGGTCTCTGTGTACGATACACTTCTGATGGCAATACTGCACTGCTGACACAATCTGGGGACAGAGAGCAGAAGGAGATTACACAAGAAAAAACACAATTAGGAGGCGACTGTAAAATTACATTTTAGGTGGTGGTGGTGGGGGGGGGGGGCGCTTGTGTTTTTTTTTTTTTTTTTTTTCTTTTTAAATCGCCGACCCCCCCACCTGCATGATGGAGAGAGCGTGACCTCGCTCTTAGGACAGGGGCAAGCCGAGACACGCGACATTGTGATCTTCAATCGAATATCGTTATTTAGCGAGGCTCACTCACGTGCACGTTTGGACACGAGGTAGCGCTTTTTTCTTTTTTAATGCAAATCTTTTTTTTTTTTTTTAAACTTCAAAAGATCTAAAGTTGCTTTCAATGCTGCTTTATCTATAAGCGATTCAAATGGGCAACATTAAGTACCTCGCGTTAAGCCCGAGCGATGCGCAGGGACGTTCCTACCTGTCGGAATTTGGCACGGGCTTCTTTCTCCTTCATCCTGCCGTGGGCCACCAAGTAATCAAACACCTCTCCTGCAAGACGACCAAACAATGAGAGCTCCGACCTGTACCCGTCATGTGACCAAAAGGCTTCAGATATGACCCGCTCACCTCCACTGGCGTACTCCATGACCAAGTACAAAGTCTTTTCAGTCTCGATCACCTCAAAGAGCTTAACTGGAGGCGGAGGAGATGTGAAACGGAGCGTGAGTGCCCTTCGTTTGCAGCTTTTTGATGTGTTTTTTTTTGTCCCTTTAGACTCACCTATGTTGGGGTGGTTCAACATCTTCATGATCCTCACCTCCCGGAAGAGCTGGCAAACAAACGCACGCGCACACAGCTGGGTCAAACGACGCCCCTGACTAAATAAGCAACCATTTTGGAATTTGCATGTGCCCGCCATTAGAAAGTCCGCGTGTCCATGGATACGCTACACGTGGTCGGCAGGCCCTTCATTAGGGCTCAACCATTCTAAAAATAATCAAAAGGCTATTTGTTTTTCCTCAGTCGTGCGATCGCGGCGACTTTTTCCAAGGTCTTACAAGCGGAAGCAAAGAAATCTGTATTGCGATAAACCGAATGGGGATGGGTTGTTGAACGAGTGGCAGTTATGTGGCAACGCGGCAGTGGTTCTGCATTTGGATTTGGCTTGACGCGTGCCTCGTGCGTGCGTGCGTGCGTGCGTGCGAGCGAGTGGACAGACCCCACCCAGTCACGATCAAAGGAAGTAATTGCATCTTATTTCCTGTCATTAAAACTCATTGAAAACTGGGCTGCTTCACAGAAGCACAGTAAGGAAGAGCGCGAGTGAGCGACTGAGTATTTTTCTTCTTCAACAATACAAAGCCGCCCGTGTGTGTGTGTGTGTGTGTGTGTGTGTGTGTGTGTGTGCGCGTGGCCCACCTTTTGCAAACTGGAGGAGTTCAGTTGAGTCTTATCAATGATTTTAACAGCCACCTGAGAGGGCAAAAAGACAACAACATGAATTGTGGCACGTTGTCAAGTGACACTTTATTGGCGATCGCACGACGGCAGCAGACGTCGGTTGCCTAACGGGGGCGGAATTCAGACGCATCGCCAGCACGGTACCGAACCAGAGCGGGAGCGACAAAACTGAAGCAAAAATAGAGAGTCAAGATTGGAGGGGGGGGAGATTGTTTGGCGAGAACAAAGACTCGACGACAATGGAGTGCTTTCTTTCTCGCGGTTCTCCTTTGAGTCCTCCGACTCGCCCTTGTTTTTCCACTTGGCGTGTGCGCCGGGGAGTCACATGGAGCGTTATCCGAGTGTCAGGCAGGGACCTGTCACACATTGACAGAGCCCGCCCACGTTCCACGTGTTGACTCGGGCCAAAGAAGGAAGACAAAAGCGAGCTCATTTTTTTGGAAGCGCTTCCATGGTCTGCGAGATCCACATGACCTTTGTCCTTAAGGAGAACTGTAGCAGCACAAGGTGTCACAGTGGCCTGCCGACACAACATTGCTCAATTTTTGGCAGATAAGAAAATTGCACATTTTTGGTTTATTTTTCCTCTGCTGTTAAAGGGGCGGTCGATTCCAAAATGCGCTTTCCAATATGTTGTCGCGTGCGGTCTAAGCGTGACGGGCGTTCTCATTAGGCGCCGCGACGTCACGTTCAGTCGTCAAAAAAGTGGTAGGAGCCCTGATGAGGATTTTGCTTATTAATTAAATATCAGTATACCCAAACTTTATTTTGCCAAATATCATTCTTGGAAAAGCCACACGGGTCCGAGCCGACTGCTCACAAGGAACGAGTCGACTTTCAGTTCGCGACGTGTACCTCCTTTCCGGTGAGGACGTGGCGGGCCAGTTTGACTTTGGCGAAGTTGCCCTTGCCGATGGTTTTCAGCAAACGGTAGTTGCCGATGTGCGGCTGCTCGTCCGACGTGGTGGTGGCGACGGAGTTCCGACATCGCGACATGCTGGAGCGACCGGACGACGACTTGGTGTCCTGTCGAGTCGGGAGAAATCAGACAAGAAGAAATCAGACCATTTTGGCAAAAACACTTCCTGTGTGCCAACACCGAGCCGAATTAAACGAGCGAGCAGGAAATGGCGCGGATCAGCCGCAGGCCGCAAGCGAGACGTGTCGGGAAAAGCGAGCGTGATGATGACTTTGTTGTGTTGGCCCGCTTCAATTTGAACGCGAGCGCTTCGACTCGATCGGGTTTAATCCGAGCGGAGATCCTTACGTGTGGGGGCGGAGCAAAATACTTTTATCTTTGCAAGGCCAAGGAGTGACAGACAGACAATGTCATCGTGAACACAAAGGCTACGTTCACATTAGAGATCTATTCAGATTTTTATTTTGGCCACATAAGACCTGTATCTAATTATTTTTGAACGTTTTATTTCCGATTTTTTCGATGGAAGACAGACTGCCTGCCTGCCACCGTGTTGTATCTAAACATGAAAGAAATGCAGACAGAAGATACGATTCAAGAACGGTTCCGTTTCAATTTGATTCGGTTCGAGTCCGTTCGGTTCGCTGCGGCTTAGTTCGAGAAGGTATGACGACAAAGAGCTTCTCGTTGTCATCTTACGATATGAATTCACTTGTCAGTAGCATAAACGTGGTCTTTATTACCTTCGCCTTTGTCAACTAATTTTTTTCTCGATACGCTGAGTGAGATATGCTACGAGTGGAAGGATTTGATTCGTTTCGCTTTGATTCAATGCTAACACGGCCGGGTCATTCGGTTTTGTCCTTCTGTAACCGTTGGCGAGTGTGCTCATTTTGTACTTTTGAACCGTTCAACGGAAGGCTGCGCAGCTCTTGACGGAACGGAATAACACGAGAGTGGGCAGCGAGGCGGCGGGCACGGGTGATCTCCGTGCTCCATTTGCTCCAGCGAAATCACAATAGCTGCAGGAAGAGAGAGAGAGCGAGAGCGCGAGAGACAGAGAGAGAGAGAGAGAGAGAGAGAGCGAGAGACAGAGAGAGAGAGAGAGAGAGAGAGAGAGAGAGAGAGAGAGAGAGAGAGAGAGAGAGAGAGAGACGGCGATGACACGTGAACGTGAGGCACGCGCATTGGCGCCGCAGCTCAAAAGAAATTCTTCATCCATTGAAGCCGCGCGCAATACTCCCTCGGCCTTAATACGTCGGCAGGCGGCCGGGCTGTCAGGTGCTCGCTAACCCAGATCAGACTTGTTGAAGCCATTCACAAAATTTCAACATGAAATTGGGTCATGCGAGGAAACAACGGGAGACATTGTGGTGCTTTTGCAGGGCACAATTCGTTTTGCGCTGAATGAGGCCGCCAGAGCGCAGCAAGGACTACTTTCCTCAGCGCTTAACGTGGTATTTGATGGCGGCCAGGTCTATTTCGGTGTACTGATTCTGCCTTCATTTTTGGGCAGCTGCAGGATAAGCCCCAACCCCCCCACGCACACACTCACTCGCTCATAAACTTTGTGACGTGAGCTTTTTTTGGGCTACACATGAAGTGTGACTTCACAGAGCTGTAATTGCCATAAGGTGGCTAATTTTTTTGCTAAACAGGATCAATCAAAGTGTCCGAATCGAAAAGTGGCCCATCATCCTGCCTGCGGAATTTGTCTCTCTCTGAGTTCCAAACTAACGCCGTTCTCATTTTTTCCCCAACGTTATGAAAAGCATAACATTTCTTTGTGTTTCATCAAAATGTTCCTTTCCAAAACCAAGCAATCGGCAGGCTACCTGGAAAATGCCCATTTCCAAAAGGTAAGCGAGCGTGACTTGTCAAGTCATGATGTTCACGTCCGGGTCAAGTTGAGCCGAGTCCAAGTCAGCCAGAATCTTTTGTCATTTTCAGCAAGGCTACTTCCTCGTCCTTGGAGGTGAGCAAAACGTGGACTACTACGGATAACTTCCTCATCGCCCTCGCCAGTGTTGACGCTTTGTCTGCACATGCAAGTGTTTGCTTTTCTCACTCCCTGAATGTAAACAACGGCAAATGCAACAACGACAAAAAAAAAAAAAAAACAAATCGGCGCATTGCCAGCTGCAATTGGCGTCGGTTTGGTGCGAGTGGGCTGTTGAACCGGGCTGCCCCAAGCAACATGTGAGTTGCGGCGCGGCACAGCACGCTGCAGCAAGACGCTGGAAACGATACGCTCGGCCTACGGGACTGCGCCGACCAATCGCGCTCGGCGAATCTGGCTTGGGCAGAGTGACTGAATTCAAGCCAGGAAGCACAGAGGAGTCGGTCAAAAAAGGTGATTCTGACTGGTCAGAATCAAAAAGTGAGATTGGGAGCAGAGGAAAATAATTCCGCCATTGACAAAATGTGTCAATCTCCGCTTTTACTATTTTATTCACTCTATATTTTTAAGGGGGGGAAAAAAAAAAGACTGAAATGACCAAAATCATTACTATAGTAACGTTACCACAATTCATGTCATGTGCTTTTCATTGTGTCGCGCTGATGTCCGTGTTGCTTGAGGATCAGAACAAATAGCCAGCTAAATAACTCAAATTTCATCAGAATTAAAACGTGCCAATACAGAGAACGACATCAGCGACGCTTGAAATGGCACGAGGCGGCGTTGCGTCGCAATCGGTGCCACATTTCCCTGCCTGGTTCACCTGACTCTTTTTGCCGGCCAATCATGTGCACAAAATCAACATTGAGCCACTTCAACTTTTTTCCCATGGCAACGGTGAAGGCACAATAGCGTGGCGGCGGAGGGAAGTCCGCGCTTGTCTAAAGGCAGGTCGGCGGCGCGCGGCCGCACCTTCCAGCTTCGTTCTGCTCAACTGGAAAGGCTTGTTTTACACTCTCTTTTAGACAATCACACACACACACACGGACGGACGGACGGACGGACGGAGCACAAGGCCCACGCCTCGGCGCAGCACCTGTTCACGCGCTGATTATAGGGCCGCTGACACGGCTCGTTCAATTAAAATGTCATTCCAGTCAAGCGAAATACAACCTAAAGGAGGGCTACCGTGCGCCAGGGTGAGAACCCAAAAGTGAATGTGTGCGAGAGGAGGCTTCTCTGTTGCTAGGACCCCATCTAGCGCCATCTCTCTGTCTCTCCCCGCTATTCTGCCTAGCGACAGCTCCTCTAAAAGAGCAAGACCAAATTCACAGATTCATGGGCGGAACGGCGGCGCATTCGCTACGGGCCGTCATGCTCGCGCGATGACTCACTCTCAATGGGCGCAAAGGATTTAAAAAAAAAAAAAAAAAAAAGATGGGGGGGGGGGGGGCCAAAAAAACAATGCAGCTGTGATTTTAACTTTTGCAGCAATCAAAGAAGAGTGGAAGTCAAAGCGGGTCCCGCCGTTGACTGCTCCTCTTCCAAATGGTTGTTCAATTGGAACGAGTGGCTACATAATGACTCGTTCAAAGCCACGGGCTGCCGCGCGGCTACCGCCAAGTCTGACGTCAGGGCAGACCTGTATTTCGAGCTCCGTTGGTCTCTTCAGGGACACGCGGGGGAACATCGTCAAACAGGAAATTCTGTATTACCTCACGCGCCGACACCGAATATTCAACGACTGAGCTCACTTGAACTTGGTTGCCAACGGTGTTGCTAACCAAAATGGCAGCACCAAACGATGTTGTTACGGGTCATAGCACATATGGAAATTGGAATGACATTTCCATTGTTCTGTAGCTACAAAAACTTGTGCTAAACACAGGCATACACATTTGGGCCGTGTCGGTTACGTGTTATATGGGAGCCTTTTTTTTTTTTTTTTTTTTAAGGCCTCATGGCAACTTTTCTTCAATCGTGATGATTTGATTAATTAGTGACCTCTGCAAATACGTCTGGGCTCTGACGTGCTAGCGCCGTTCTTTTCACCGCCAACGAGGACAACGTGATGGCGTCGTGCTTTTGGAGTACGCTGGGATATTTATTTGACAGTGATTCAGTCGATTAAAACCGGGGCTTTCTTTTTAAATTTGAGTTGCTCTAGTCAAATTTTGCTCACTTTTCCGTATAGGTCAACTTCTTCGCCATCTTTTCAAGACAAAATGGTTGACATTTCTTTTGTGAACGGCAATATTTACAATAACCGATGATGCTATTTTGGGGGATGTCGGCGAACGGTAACTGCAAGGGAAAAGGTTAGAATGCGATAGAGGCTCAATGCAAATTTAAAAAACCTGGACATCTGACAAAAGTTAAAAATACATATCTCCATTTATAGAGAGCACTTTTTAGGGTGAGCGCATGCGTCCTTGGGGTATTTTGAGACCTGACGGCTTTCGAAATGTAGTCTTTACCAGATAGTAACACAAACTTTGTGCAGCAACAATACGTAATTGGACAAACGGATGACCAAATACAGGCCCAACAAATGGGTTCATCGTGTAAATCGAGGTTTTACATTTTTGGACTTTAACGTCTTTCGAACATTTACTGTAATTGTGACTTTATGATTGCAGTAAATGGTGCCTTGCGTACAAATTTTGCTTAGTCACACAATATGTGAGGTCCATCTCGTTTGGAAAAAATCAGCCATTAACTTTATGACCTGGGAGTGGAAGGATACGTGTACGCTACGCTGTTGTTCTCACACAGATCATTTTCGGTGAGGGACAGGAAGTGCCGTGCATTCGAGCCACTCGGCTAGTCTGTAAACAAACGCCGAGTGGCTCGGCATCCGGCGATGGACGCCTTGGCTCAAAATATACGTTTGTGCTACTTGAATATAAGTGCAGTCTCAAAAGAACCTTCCTGATGCAGTCAAAGTGATTCAGTTTCAGACGAGAACTTTCATTTTGCAGCATCCTTAGGTTCGAAATCAATTTTACATTTGTTATGTGGTCTGTTTGGGCTCTCGGCCTTTTGAAAACGGGGATCAAAGTTTGTAACTCGGACCCGATTCTCTTTGCATTAAGGGGCTGGATGATAATTGGATTTTCCCTACTGTAAAGAATGTTAACTATTTTGTTATCAATCACAGGAAAAATAAACTTGTATCACAACAATCCGTTTTTACAAAGCGTTGATGTTGCACCTTTCTGTTGCATTTTCCCCAAATTGAAAAAAGCAGTGCCAAGAAGAAATTGCGTGGCTGTATTTGGCGCACTTGAGATAAGTTGACTACATTCATTTTTCGTGATCTTACCTGCCCAGAATTTTCAATGACTTGCACGAGTGGGGTCCTTGTTGACATTTTGGCTTGACTTGAAGTGGCTTGATGATGTTGCTGCAAAAAGGCGCAGAGGCGCGGTGACCCAAAAGCGACTCTTCAGTACATTTAAGCTCGGTGTGGGGACGAAGTAAAAAAAGAGCCCCAGTGCTAGCCCGCTAGCAACACGTCAGATAGCCCGTGAATCAACAAGTTGGATCCCACATCGGCGGCTAGCAGTTAGCTCGCTAGCTCAACCGCACGTCCCATGTTTTGGGGGCACCAAAAATAAACAATGCCACTATGATGAGGTCGTGTTTAATGTTACTCTTCGAAAGAGTCACTGGCGACGAAGCAAAAAAAAAGCTGGCTGATGGGGCTGTTTTCAAAAGAAGGTCCAACTAGGTGGCTAGCATGCTAAAGCCAGTACGCCGCCGAACGAAGAGACGACCAACGGCCGTTGTGTTTCCGTATAAAAAATATTTATCAACGGGTCTTGTGTTTATATCGTTTTGGTTTTCGTAAAATACTTCCGTCAGAGGTGTTCAAGGGGGGGGGGGAAATATGGTTGAAAAAAAAAAAAAAAAAAACTTCCAGGCCAAAGTTATTCCCGGCGAGGTCCCCGTCCCGACCTTGCCAACTCACACGAAACAATCGTCCCCGGTGAGATTTCCAGAGTGGAGTATCCAAAGAAGAAAAACTCCAGCGTGTAAAACGCTAACATGGCCCAGTTGAGGGTTTGGTTTTCGTCTGCTTTCTGTTTTCCCTTCTTTCTTTCTTTTTTTTTAGCCCATCGAGCTAGCCCGACTTTCCTTCAAGGCGGAGCTAACTGGGCTAGTTGGCTGGGCTAGTTGGCTCGCCGCTACGCTAGCGCTTCAGCGGCCACAAGCGGCGGAGGAGGAGGAGGAGGAGGAGGAAGAGGAGGAGGAGGAAGAGGAGGCTGGTACCGCACAAGCGAGCCACCAAAGTCCGAAATCCGCGAAAGCCAGCGGCGTCCTGACGTCTCTGGCTTTCATAAGAAAAATAAGGTCGTTCATCAAAATTGCACTGCACTGCGGTATTGCCGATATATACCCAAGCAAGATCCTCGTACCCGATGACGATGACAATCCACCAGTAGCTTGGCCGCCCGGAGGTTCGGAATCAGGTTGTACGATCCATGATCGATGGGGCAGCGACTTCCAGGGTTTGGGGCTGGGAAAGACGAGCTGCGTCCGAATGCGGTCTAAGCGGTCATACCGGAACAAGCTCGCGGCAACATGGCTGCTTGCACCACCGAGAGACAACCGGGAAGGAAGGGAGGGAGGGAGAGGGAGGGAGGGAGTTCGGCTTTCCTCGGCTCCTTCCGGGAAGCCCATCGGCGACTGTACCCCATTCCTCTATCTCACAACTCCGGTCCTCTCGGGCTGCTTTCCGGCATATTTTAGAAGTTGCCTTCTTCTAATACACCTGCTTCAAAGGCTCAAGATCATTGTTTGCTGATGAGCTCGTCGAGAACCGGGCTTTCAGACCACTGTTTGAGATCGCTCCCTTCTCCAACGCACCTGATTAAAAAAAAATGATCAGATCATCAGCACGCTCTGCTGGATGGTGGCCCTCGAGGACCGGAGTTGGACACTTGAGCTTCACCTTAAATATTGGATAGGCCAGAAGAAGGCAATTTACGAGTGGGCACCTTGCCAATCAAACACAAGTCAATACGGATTCAAGGGCGGTACATTTTGAATTGAAATTGTGTATACGTACTGTAAATAAGATTCTTTCACTTTTATTCATTACGGTCCCTTTATACCTCTTAATTTTCGTCATGGTTATTTTGGGTATTTCTTTTTTCTACATTCTCACAGCACTGGAAAGGGAGAAGCTCTCCAATTTCGTTGTACAATTGCATTGTAAAATGACAATAAAGGGCATTATTTTCTAAAATACTATTCACACACATACGCGGAAAGCCATTGTCTCATCAAAACTGAAACATTTTTCTAATTCTTTTACCTCAAATGGGTACATGTTAAAAGAAAAAAATAGTAGTTATTTCGTCTACAGGTTTATTTTTGCTCTTTTTTTTCCCTTACTTTCCTCCAGCTCAGACTTGCTTTTCTCTTCCTTAATTCCAGCTTCACAGGGCTAAATCCTTTTATCATATTGACATTTTTTCCAGGTGCCTTCCTTTCTCCACTCACTTTTAGTATTGACAAACTACATGCTTTTGGGAGATCTACCATTTTATTGGAGGTAGTTAACGTTTCATCCACACGTGAAACCGTGAGACATTGATAGCTGGCGCGTTACTTAGCAACAGTCTCCAATTTATTTAAAAAAAAAAAAAAGGGCTGCATTTAGATGTGTAAACTCATTGAAAGAAAAAATAAAGAGGGTGTATGCGATGCAGAATATTCACAATGACAGGATGTGGAATGGCGGAATTAAAAAACGAGAAAGGAAATAAAGTGTGTGTGTGTGGCTTGTTTGCAATGAATGGGAGAGATCCTGACCAAGCAACCAACAGCCCTTTTTATTTTAGTTACTGGAGCTGTTTGCATCATGCATGTGACAAACTGAATAATGAAATGGTCTTCAACTGGATTAATTACCCTGTGTTATCTAATTTAGTGACATTGTGTGTGTGTGTTTGTGTAAAACGTGCCCAGAAGCAATAAAAGATGGGAAAGGACACAGCAGCTGCCTCGTTGTATGCAGGAAAAAAAAAAGTGAAAATTTCAACCTGTCAATAACATCACAGAGGCTGAAACATTCTCTTTAATACAGCACTTTTGTTAAGTACAATTCAGTTGTAATCGTTTAGAACTGTTTCTTTTCCAATATTAACTTAGGTACCAATTTTATTGAAGGCATGAGCAATATATTGAATTTAAATGGTGTTTTTATTTCTATATTTTCTATATATGTTACATTGTTACGGTGGCTTATGGTATTAGAACGCCTGCCTTATTTATCATCAAGATTTGGTCCTGCTTTTTAATGTTGGTACTTGGAAATTAGTCCTGTATTTTTAGGAGGGGTGACTGTCCGTGTGACATTTGTGAATCACGACGCAAGGTTCAGAGCACTTGTCGCCCTCTGCTGCCCACCTGCTTGTATTACAACAACAAAACTTCAACTGACCCCATTGCGTGTGAAGACAAAACCAAAAGTATTCTGTATTGCTCCACAGTGACTTAGTAGGGATGATTGTCATCGGTCACATTTTCAACTTTAATATTATAGTCTAGTGTGCAATATATAAAAGAGAAAACATGTCTCTCATTGGATATTAATGAGGACAGCATTCAAATAACTATACAGGTGGTTTGAATGCACCATTCAAAAGCACCTGTAAGAAGACATGTGCAAATTGACAAGGGGTTGTCACAACTCGTACACACATTGTAAAGACAGAAAAAAAAAAAAAAAAAAGCAGAATTCAAGTCACGCTGTCATCTACAGCCTGCAAACAAAGCGAGCGGATCCGAGTTGGGATTTGGGAAGGGGCGTCGGCGGTGTTTATCGACTCGCACCTTCTCCCATCCCCGCGTGCCGGCGCTCGTCGCGCGAACGGTTCAGAGCCAGCTGCATGGCCCAGATGCTGAGAGGCCTCATATAGGCCAGCGAGCGGTAGATGGCCTTCTCGCAGTAGGCTTCGGGCGTTTGGAAGGCCATGCCCAGCCTTTCCCACACCGTGCGATAGCAACCCTCGGCCGTGCGCATACCTTGCGCCAACATGCCCTGAGAGGGCAAAAGAAAAAAAAAAAAAAAAAACAACATTTCAAAACAGTTATCGAATGTCTCATCCATTGTTTTTACACTGCTAGCTTAATGCTAACATGCAAACGAAGCGCACCGATGCGACTTTACAATCTTTTAGTCGACGAATATTAGAACGTAATGGGTACAGGCCCCAGAGGAACAATCTAACAATCCTTGGAGGCGGATGTACTTTCAAAAAATGTCTAATATTGTAGTGGAAGTCTTGCTGGCCTGTTCCCACACACTGAACTGCAGCGTTAAACCGTGGCGCGTAAAACGTTTTAAGAGTTGCTACTACGTTTACCTCATGGATCATGGTGGCGGCCAGTCCGTAAACCACCCCGATCCAAACCTCGTCCGACTGGACGCTGGAGCGGTCGGGCACGCCCTCGGGCCGCATGCCGTTCACGGCGCCCATCTGGCCGCCGCCGAAGCTCATCACGTTCAAGTCAAAAATGGACCGGAGCGCGGCCCTGATGTTTTCCTTGGGGAAGACCTGGATGGAGGGAGGAAGTGAAAACGTTCTGCCCCGACATCTCGCAGCGTGTTAGTTACCTGGAAGTCTCCTTCGCCGAGCCCGGACGCTCTCAGGAACCATTGGCCGGCACACTGGTCAGACATGATGCTGTTCGAAAGGTCCCGCCCGCTGCTGTCGTAGTTGTAGTACTTGCCTAAAAGCACAAACGATTTAGGGATTCTTCCAAACGAAGTTGTCCTTTGCTGTATGATGACAGTTTGGGCTGTCTAAGTTACTAATATTGACAAATTATTAGGCCGGGCATCCATCAGGGATTGATTCCAAGCCCCCAGGAATTTTGGGTTTTACCGTTCCACAATAGTTTCTCAAAAGCGACGCTGCCTCTGTCCAAGATGTCTCTGTAGCGCTGTCGGGCTTCTTGGTTGTCGAGCAGAGTGGCCATTTTGCACATGACGCACAATGAGGCCAGCCACAGCCCGCCGCAGTACGCACTGCAACACAGCAGGGGGACGTTGACGCAATCTGGACCCGAGACTACACTCGGAATGTCGGTCCAAGCTGGAAAAAGCCCAATTTCCTGTTTCGACGCAACACTTTTACGTTAAACTTCTACCGATACTGACAAACAGGCTTCGTCTCCTCTGACCTTGGTCCAGTAACTGTCCAGCCGTCATAAGTCTGATCAGCAAAGCCAGAGTTCTCGATCAGGCCGTCTCCATCCAGGTCAAACTTTAACTCTGACTCCATCACTGCCTAGCAGAGTGAGCGCTCATCAAATCTCAGGGGGGGAGGGGAGGGGGGGGGGGGGGGAATCTTAAGAGAGTAAAGAAAGTAAGGGCAGCCATACCTGGCAGATGGGCCACATGTCATGCAGGTACTGCTGGTCCTGGGTGAGATGATAGTCCCTGTAGACCTGCAGGACAAACTTGAGGTTCAAGTCCTTCCAGTAGGCTGTGTCGTGAATGAGATAGGCGTTCACCCTTTGCCACGGCTCGTCATCTACAAAACAAGACGCAGCAGCGCCGGCCGGCCGGCGTGGGGTTAAGCTCTTCCTGGCACAACACGGGCTCCCTCGAAGCGTACCTGCTTTTCAAGTGGATTTTTTTTTTCTTCCCCATCCAGTAGCCTACATTTGTTAAGTTTGTAACTTTTAAAGTAGCATATACACTTGAAGGGTGTCATTATTCTACCTGGATCTCCAATGTCGTGAGGCACCACGTTTTTGGCCTTGACCGCAGCGCTCCGGCCGCTCATCAGATGCAACCTCTGCGTTAAATCCTGCTGCACCACACTGCCGGCTAAAAGGAGACGGGAGTTAGTCAAGCGGCTACAATCTTAGCCTCGCCACCTCGCACCAGACGAGAAGATACAAAAATCGTACCGATATCGTACTGCACACTCAAGGCGAGTTTGGGCCACAGCATGATGAGAGCAAAAGAAGCGTAGAAGTGGACATCGTACGTGTTGTACATTCGGTATTCTTGACCTGAGTGGGAACAAAAAGCGAGCGTGAGGCGACCCGCCGAGCGCAAAGCGGCTTCGGGAAATTGCTCCCCGCTGACCTTCGAGGTAGGCGAAGCGGCCGTACTCTTTGACGACGGGCGGCTGAGCGGGCAGGCCGCCGTCTTCGCTGCGAACACCGCCGCTGACGTCGGCGTCCTCCGGCAGTTCCGTCCACACCGTCCCACCGTCGGTCACAAAGTACAGCTCGTTGAACAGAGCAGACTTGTACCAGGCGGGAAGCGAACTAGAGATGGAACGTACGTGAACACGTCTTCGCTGGCGCCATTTTCTTGGTACAAATGAGACGCTCGCTCGCTCGCCAAATGACGGCGGAGGGCAAGGCGGCGCCAAGCACCTGTCCTGCAGTACGTCCGCTTGCCACTCCTCAATCTTCTTCTCCCACGCTTTGTAGTGTGTCAGGGCGTAATGACTGAGTGAGGGCGCCGCGTCCCCTTTGCTCCCGAAATAACGGGTGTATCGCCTGGAAGTGCAGACAAATGCCTTGCTAACGTGGGAACATGCAGAATGATGCGCTGGTCTTTTTTTAGTTTTTAACTGTAAGATCAGTCGTCAAAAATGACCCATATTGGGTATAAACGTCATTACCCTGTTCTTTAACTTAACAAAATATGAGTATAACAATACTACTTTTGTAATGGCATCCACTCTAGAAAACAAGTGCATTGAAAATAACTCTGAGAAAGTGACCCGAGAAAACGTTTCGGGTTATTTTATCTATCTATCTATCTATCTATCTATCTATCTATCTATCTATCTATCTATCTATCTATCTATCTATCTATCTATCTATCTATCTATCTATCTATCTATCTCTCTCTCTATCTATCTCTCTATCTATATGTGTATATGTGTATATGTATATATCGATCTATATATATCCATATATATCTATATATATCTACATCTCTCTCTCTCTATAGATATATATATAGATATATATAAAATATAATACATAAAATGTAATATAATATATAAAATGTAATACAATATAATCCACAAAAGGACCCAATTGTTGGAGAAGTAAGCAACCCCAAAAGTTGTGTCTGTCCCTTACTGAATCAATTTTGTCTTGATTTGTACAGATGACCCAATTTTAAGTTGTTTTCTTCCGTGTATACAAAACAACCCAATTTGGGGTATGAAGTACACTTTTTGTGGCTTATTCATTTGACCCGACGTTTGGTGTTGAATGAATAGTCGGGTTCGTTTCTTTTTGGACTTACTTTCGACCCTCATGGTTTCCAAGTACATTACTGGTGCCCTTCCCTTTTTTACCTGTGGTGGCGCCGCTCGCGAGCGCCAAAGGTGATGACAGGCATGTCCCACGCCAGGCAGAACTCCAGCGTGTTGCGGCCCCGCGGCGACACGGAGCAGCTCGCAGCCAACGCCGCCGCCACCTTCTCTCCTTGGGCCGTCGGCGGGCTGGAGCCTGCGGAGAGGACGCATCTTTGGGTTGCTGAGGCTCCATTTAAAAGAGCGACGCTCTCACTGATCGACGCTAACCCGTGGGAGATTCCAGCCGTCCGTCGGCGATCAGATCGCTCCACAGGTCGCTGCAGGTTCCCTTCGGACTGAACGCGGTCTGATGGCTGACTTCCCTGTTGGGCTGAAAATCAAAAGACGATGATGTCAAATTGCCACCAGCAAAAAAAAAAAAAAAAAAGAAAAAAATCCACTTCCGAAAAATGTCCAACCTGCTCCGGAGCAGCGATGCATAAGGTATAAGGGTTCACTGATGTGCAGTGATGTAGCAAGACTCCCGACACGGCCTCGCCCTGTTTTGGGAGATGAAAAGGTTCATTCCAGTGGCCCCCGCCTTTGTCGTCCTTGTGCCCGGAGCCGTTGAGCATCGTGAACATGATGGTGACATCCAGAGCGTAATCATTCTTGTTCTCCACGTCCCAGATGAACACGACCACCGGCAGGCAGGAGTCCTGTCACAAAGCAGACGCTCAGCGGTGGGTAAACAATTCCGACTGAACCATTTATCGTTTTGTGACTTCAGACAAACAATGCAATTTTTGTCAAAACAGTTTTTTTTTTGGGCCAAACACAAAGATGGAGGAGACAAACTACACATAGTCTGACACTTACAGAACTTACACTACTGCACAAAGTTCATGTACACGACTCCACACTTTTGATTGGGGGGGGGGGGAATCGTTAAATACCCTATTTACACGTAATTGTGTATTTTTACATGATCTCGATTTATACAGTTATGTTTGTAAACATCACGGCCCAAAGTTAGTCTTGCAATGGCGACAATATCTTTCAGCCTGTTCGGCTCACCTGGTAGTCGTGAGGAATGACGGGCGAAACCTGCCTGCAGGTGAGAGTGACATTTTGCCCCGGGAGGTGGTAGACGGTCCAGGCCCGGGGGTACAGGGCATGGTAGTAAGCGTACTCGCCGCAGTAGCCCCAGTTCCAGCCCTGCAGCCGGGGAGGCCGCTCGACGCAGAGCACCTGTTGGTAAAGCGTCTGCCCGCCGCGGCGCAAGCACACGGTGAACTGAGGACGACAAACCAGAGCCTTGTCTCACGACCAGCAGGGTTGCTACGTCCGTTAGCTTCTCCGGGAACTCGTCGACTACCTGATTGGCCGTGACGCTCTTGTAATGGTACATCCCGGGCGTCAGCTGCCACCGACAGAACTCCCCCCTCCAACCTCTGGTGATGGTACCTCCCCCGATACCTCCCAGCGGCGCACCTGCCGGATGGGCCGACAACTCGAGTTGAGCCGATGCATATGAGAGAAAAGCGCATGAAACGCAAATTCAACATGAGACCGACCCACCGTAAATCTGCCGTAAAGGCAGCGCGCGAAACATGTCGATGAAAGGCGCCTTCTTTTCCACCTGTGTCTTTTTGTACCACCATTTTAGATACCTGCATCGGAACAATGGAATGGCACACCATCAACAACCATATCGAGCAGGGGTGTCAAACTCATTTGTAGTCCTCGTTTCCCTCGGAGGGACGTCTGCTATATACAGTATAGGCTACAAAACAAACGGATGAATAACTCGTTTGGAAATGAGAGATTAGTCAAATCGAACGAATGGTAATAAAATTGCAGGCATTTGATTTGTTTGTTGTAAAAGTGAAAACAATTTGTTATTTTACTAATGACACAAATTCAATGGGGGCCACAAATAAAAACCAAACCTCCGTGTGAGCAAAGAGGAAAATTGAGAAACAGAGGTTGGAGACATTTGCACGGCTTTGTCGGTTAACACTTTGCCTTTCGGCTATAACGCAGTTTTTTTCCCCCCAGTACGCGGGCAAGTACAAATGAATGATTTGCAGCTTGTTCGGTGTGCCACCAGGGGACAGGATAACACATACATTACAAATCTACAAAAGTCACATTATTGTTAGCCATTCTTTGCAGAGGATAAAGAATATATCCCTGTGAGTATTGTAAATTTGGTCATCCTGTGTTGCAGGGTTACAACACTGATGCTATATGTTAGCACTCGGACTCGAGCTTCCCCATCTCACCTTGATGCATGAAATGCTCGGCTGAGAGGTGAAACGGATTCAGGTTGCAGTGGCCAGACAATACACAATCTCTTAATATCCATCGGGACACGTTTACCAACACATTGTTAAAGTGAACTCTTGATAGGTGGGCAACTTTTAAGACCACTATTGGTCTCCCTTGAACACAGTGTCCAAAGACTCCTTCCTTCAAACAACCTGCCACCGATGCAATGATTAACAAGTGTTGCCGTGGCAACAAAGGCCACCACGCCCTGGAGATTGCAATTTACACACAGCACCCAGTTAAACTGGCCTGGAAGCAGGTTATTGTACATTTTACAGGGCACGTGGATGATATCATGCATGACCGAAGCCCAATTGCATGAAGTGAAGAAGGGGAGGGGACATCTTTAAGTGTTGATATAAAGCCCAGGCCACAGTAGGTTCCGCGTGCTGCTGAGGATAATGAATTGATTTTCCACAGTACAACGTGCATTCTTGCAGGCATTCACTAACTACAAAAGCAGTGTTGCAAACTTGGCTACATTTCTGACTCATGTGGTGCCTAATTTTCAAAAGATGAATTGGCAATTTCATTCCTGCTAACAAATAGAATAATTTACATCTTTTTTTTTTTTTTTTTTACCCCGTTGTAATGGTTCCGTTTTTGGTTTGGACCACAAGAAGTCAGAAAATAGACAGAGAAAAATTAATGATCAGTCTTCTTTCATTAGGAAATACCAAAATCTGAGATTTATCATTGAGAGGTTGCAATCTGAAGTTGTGGGCAATTTAAAATTCAAAAATACCTCAACATTATTTATTAATCATGGACTGACTCACTGTTTAGTGATAACTTATAGTGATATATTCTAAGATAAAAATACCTGATCCCAAGGCCAATGTGCTCCACAATATTCTCTAGGGACACGTCCTTTGCTTGGAAAGGCTTCCTCTTCTCCTTGAACTCGTGGGCCAAACAGATACGCCACCCGGCCGTGGGAACGCCGTGCCCCATCTCCTTGGGCAGGTACCTGCTCATGAGCTCCGCCGTGGATCTGTCCCCCCAATCTTCAGTCATTTTGTTGTTGTGGTTGTCAGTCAGAGCAGTTGAGCAGCGTACGGCTACAAAATGAGGCTGTCGCTACCCTTTGTAAACAAAGAGTGTTTATCATCGAGTCAGCCCGATTCCTCGGACACACCAACCGGTTTCCACTCGTTTCTGGGTCAGGGGCAAAAAGCTGATGACGCCGCCTTTAAATTGGGGGGGCTACGCCATTATAGACTTATTATAATTCACATTGGCGGTCGGCCGGGGCTTCTTTGTGCAGCCTCGATGCCGCCGGATACCCTACGACAGAAAGAGCGACAATAAAACGCTTCTGTCAGTCAGCGCATATTAAAGAATCAAATGAAAGCGGTCTTTAATTTGCACGATTAGCAATTTCATTTTTGGCATGAACAAGGGATACATTGTCAAAAACCACACGTACCTTTGAGTAGAACAGGAAGCGTTCCGTGCACAGCAGACTCTGATGAAGTGGGCACGGCCAAATAGCCAGGAAGTCACAACCGTGTCTGACAACACGCAAGAAACCGAGACAATGTTCAATAAAGATTTTCAAAAAAAAAAAAAAACAGAGAGAGAGAGAGAGAGAGAGAGAGAGAGAGAGAGAGAGAGAGAGAGAGAGAGAGAGAGAGAGAGACGAAAGAAACAGGGAGCCCACAGCCAACGGCTAAACCATGTTTGACTTGAACAGGGGGGCGTAAGGAGTTTTCTCCATACTGGTTAGCATATTCTATCAGCCACCGGTATCATGACAAGCAGGTGTGTAGGTTATATAACTTGCATCCCACCAATCAAGTTTGAATAAGTTTTTGATGCCTCGGAGGTGAAAGTGAAGGAATACATAAAAAGCCGAAACCCCGTAAAGTTACCATAGCAACACGCCGTCTGCGCTGCGAGTTACTTCTGCCACGTGACGTGCATGATGGCCAACCAAAAAACCGAGTTGTAGTTTTTATCCGTGTTTTTGTTCTCTACATTACTTGAGGTGGGACAGAGTGCGCCAGTGCGGCTTTTCACGGATTATTTTTCTTACCATGTCATACGTTTCTTACTTTTGTCCCCAAAAGCGTAGTCTTCAATGGTCTGGTTTGGGTCGACCTCGCGGACACACTTTGTTTACCGACTGCTAGCTAAACGATAGTAGGTCCGGATGAAAATAGTCTCTATGTAGAATCGAGGAGAATGTATTAAGACAGCATTCCGTTTGCTTTGTAACTCGGACGACAAACTGGAGCCTCGATTGTCCGCACCCGGACTCGACTGGGCACAAGGTGTGTGTTAAAGCTACGCGGCTAATGTAGCGTCGCTGATTTTAGCATACGTCCGTGCGCAGTCTCCACGTCCCACTCTTGTGCTTTCATTCCCGGTTATCAACTGTCTTGCAGATGATCGAGGTGGTGGCTTCCATGGCTCGCGGTCCCGTGTATCTAGCCGGCGAGCTAATGGAGTGTCTCGTCACTTTCAGAAACCCCATGTCCCACTTATCCACCTCTGCGAGCAGGTACATTCGAAAGCACCCCGGCTTGCACGTTGGCCTAAACTAGCACCGGGCTACATGTACAACCCAAATTCCAATGTTTGCTCCAATTGAATTCACGAAGTCCCAACATTTGTAATGTTTAAATGAGCTACGTTCTAGCCAATATGTATATGTAGATTCTTGTTTTTTTTTCTTCTTTATCTAATTAGATTTCAACATATGTTTTGCCATGTCAATCTAAGCTGCTTAGACAAGAGCCTTCAAAATCAGTTGTGCAAGCCCATGTAACTAATTCGTATCAGCAATAGGAATGTCTCTTTCGCATTGTCAGACTTGACTGAGGGTCCACTCACCAAATGTACACCCCACCACGGATTTTCCAGTTGTTTTTGTCTCCACTGTGCCCCAGTGAGATGTTGGCCTGGGCCAGCGCCCAGATCCACTGCCAGTTTCACGCCAGTGAGAGCAGAGTGAGTCTACCAAGCCGGGGCAACAAGCAGGACGTCCAGGCCAGCAGCAATACGGTCCTCGTTCCGAGCAGAGGTCGTTGAGCAACAACGCCAAGTTGTCATGTGTTTTTTTTTTTTTTTTTTTTTTTTTTGTATTGCGCTGGACGCTAACCAGACATCCTCATATTTTCACCAGGCGAGCGAGGCCAATGCGTTCTGGATACGCCGCCCAAAATCCTATTCTGTGACCTGTGTCTGGATCCAGGAGAGAGCAAGACTTGTGTGTCAATGTTACATAAAGTAAAACGACACGCTTTCACAATATTTGTCATGATGGGCTTCGGTTTTGTGTCGCAGATTCATACAGCGAGGTCGTACCCGTCGATGGTCCTCCCAGTTTCCGCGGCCAGGCGGTGAAGTATGTCTACAAACTGACCATCGGGTGTCAGAGGGTCAACTCTCCCATCAAACTTCTTCGAGTTCCCTTTCGAGTTTTGGTTCTGCAAGGTGGGACAATCGAATGAACGAACGAACAAACAAACGAATGAATTCATTCATTCATCAACAAACAAATAAATAATTGTTGGCCACATTCGCATCAAGTGACCAATGTGCGCTCGTCTGAATGATGCTTCTACCTTTTGATCCCGTCATGACCTGCAGGCATGCCAGAACCCTCGTTTGCTCAGGACGAGGTAGTGTCCCCTTCGAACCCGTTCCTGGAGGAAGAGGAATCCAGCCGGAGGGACGCGCGACCTTTGGAGCGAGCGCTCGACGTGCTCATGGTTTCCACGTCCAAGCGCTGCCCCCGTGAGTTGTACCGCTTGCCGTGCAAATGAAGTGACAAATATTCACGTGTAAATTTGACCGTCTCCAGACGTGTTCAACATCACCAACGTGCGAGGGAAAGTGGCAAAGTTTTGCATCTTCAAGACCATGTACAGACTTGGAGAGGACATCGTCGGCACGTTCAATTTCTCCGAGGGTGACATTCCCTGCTTGCAGGTACTTTGGAAAACTTGCGGCGCAGGGGTCCTCGACAATACACTGGCACAAAAATGGGAACGAAATTTCTTGAGAAGTGAACAAACGCTTTTTATTGTATTTTTTCTTTGTCTTTTGCCAGTATTCGGTGAGCCTTCAGAGCGAAGAGGAGATTCAGCAGGAGTACCAGCGGCGCCCCGGCCAACCGCTCAGCGTGACTGGACATGGGCGGCATCTGGAGTCCTGTCTGCACACGGCCTCCAGCCACTTCTCCCTCCCTGTGCCGCTCAATGTCACGCCGGGCTTCTGTACCGACGTCGGTAAGTCCGCGCGCAAAGCGAACCTGCCAAGCATGGTCGACGCGTCTTTCGTTTGATTTTCACTCGGCAGCTGATGACAATGTGACTCATCGTTTTGAGTTTTTACATTCATTTTTGGCAAAGATCACAAATATTTTGACCAACAAAAAACTCTTCGAATAACATCAACACATTTCCTCGACAACAAGATGGCGGACTAAGCTGTATTTTCTGTGTCTAAATAAAGCCAAAATGGTGGCAAAACTCGACCTTTGTCCAAACAAAACTCTTCAACTCGCGTCCTTGGCCCACACTGGTGGCAAAGCTCTACTTTTGTCAAAAGTTAACTCTTCAACTTAATTGATTATATTTCCTGGATACCTTTCCGCCATCTCGTAGCATCCTGCTGCCAAGGAACTATATTGAAGCGAGTTGCGGAATTTCAAATAGGCCAAAGTAGTGTTTTACCGCCATCTTTCGGCATTTAGGAGGCCACGATAAACCTATAATCGGCGTCACTTTTTGTTTTTAATTGCCATCTGAAAAACGAGAGAACAACCGATATGCGGCTTGCAGTCGTGTTCCCACTTAACAAAACGTAACATTGCAGTGACCCTGAGGTGGCGGCTGCACTTTGAATTTGTCACCGCTCGGGAGCCCGCCGATCCGCCCGTCATCCATCAGAACGAGTCCAAGTCGACGGTGTGGGCCGGCGCCGAGCGTGTCGAAGTGGACACCTTCAGCTGGGACCTGCCCATCAAGATCCTGCCCACCAACCCGGCCTTGGCATCCTATGAATCCCAGTTCACGGGGACCAACAGCATTAACATTTAACTGTCAACCGAGATGAAGAAATCCTGGCCCCTCACAGTTTTGACACGTGCCCTTTGGTGTCAGATGAACCTTTTTGAATCCAGCTTCACAGCTGAAAAATAACCATTTATGTTCAATTAAAAGTGATTGACATTAGACTTGGCTTCAACATCCTGTATTTGGGAACACAATGCTTTACATTTCTTTGTATCACTCACGTTCAAGCTCGGTGGGCACAAAGCGGTCAGTTATTGTTTACAACCAAAACTTACGTTGTGTTCAGCCTTCTATGCCAGTGACAAACTGTATGGGGAAAAAAAAAATCTATAGAAGTTCCAACACAGACGCAAATTCATTCTTGTGCTGTGTTTTTAAAAAGGAAATTAGCGCTCCATATTATACACATCAAAACACTGACACAGAACTTGCTCCCTTTTCTAATAATGAGACGAAACAAGAGGACATTGGATAACATTCACAGCGAAAAGATCTTTGTTTTACTCGGTGAAGCCCCTCCTTTCTGTGAAGAAATTGACACTAAAGCTGACTTTGACTTTTCTTCACCTGCCACCCACACTCCGAGCCTCACGTGACATGGGAATGACACTTTTTTTGCTTTATTTAAATCAGAATCAATCTTTATCTGTCAAATTTGAGCATGCCAAACAAGGAATTCGACTCCGATACATCTCGGCCTCTGTGCGACATTTAGGTAGCTAACAACATTCAGGACAATACACAAACAACGCGGCATATTACGAACAATAAAAGAACACGAAATGTGAGGTATAAGGCATACAGTACCCAACAGATAACAAATATCACCAATGTTAAACAAGAATAATAACAAAATAAATAAATCAACAAAATAAGATAAATAATTAAAAGGACAAAATAGAGAACTAGAGGAAAATCCAATACAAAATCATATAACCCAAACTCGCCCAATTAGAGGTCACCAAAAATATCAAACTTAGTGTATGTCTGTGAGGTCTTTCGTAAAGAAACAAGAGGGACTTTGTCTCTCTCCATGTTAGTATATGTGCTCTGTATATTGAGAGTTTTATTCTGAAGGATGCTACTCAGGAAGCACTGCTTTTACTATTTTTGTTTGACAAATGTTCTTAATAAAAGCCAGATGTTACCCGTGTGTAAATCGGGGGCGCTGGCAAACCCACGTAGGACTTGTGACGATTTCTATCAATTCCTTGGATATAGCATCAAAAATTTTGCATTTTATTTATTTCAATTTATTTTTCCGTTGAATGGACTCAGGGAAAATTGCAGATAACAGCCACGAGAAAGAATACAACTGATTTGATCTATTTTTTCAATTGTCTCTTTGAAAGCAGTGATCGTTAGATCATAGAGCAGCACAAGAATACATTTTCAGTTTACAATGCATGCACTTTTATTTATGCATTTATCTTGATATTAAGAAACACATTTTGTTTTTAAAAGCAATTTAATTTTTTGCTGTTTGGCTGTTGAAAATGTTTTTCCTTGAAGTTACTGACAGAGCCATAACAAAATATTGCCATATTCATTTAATCATTAAAAAATGTACACTGTGTTAAGTCTTGGTTCAATAGGCTATGTGCAATAATTTCCATATGTTTTAATAAACATTGAACCGGTCCGGCCCTCGGCTTGTAGGAAATTTGTTTTTTGGCCCTCGGTGTGTTTGACTGTGACATCCCTGACTTAAAAAGTTCCGAGTTGACGCAACGATCGACGCAAGGTTCTGCCAAAAACAAATAAACAAACAAACAAACAAACAAAAAACTTCTTCTTTCCTGTTTTTTGCCGGTTTGCATTCCTCCTGATATATGGAGCATTACCGCCACCTACTGGGTCGAAGGTTATGACGAACGATTCGGCAGTTCCAGACTAAATACCTTAAAAAAAAAACAACAAACACGGTACCCTTTTCATTAGCCAGTTTGCTGTTCTCTGGTGGAATTTAATTGTGAATCAGAGCATAAACTAATATTATGGTTGATGATATTGTGATTTGCTACCTGCGTAGAAAACATTTACAAATTATCCAATCAATTTTCATTTTTTTCCAAAATGCCCGTGGCTAAAAAAAGACGTCATTACAAAACTATAATGAGAGAAAAAAACATCCCAACTATCGCCACTAGATGTCCCAGTTAGTTGCTGGGCTCCCAACCTTTTTGGGCTTGAGTCTTTTACTTCCAAAGGGAAGGCTCATTCCATTCTGGCACAAAAAGAGGCAAAGAAAATCAAATCTATTCAGGAAACGTCTGTTCCCAAATTGATACTTGTCTTGTGCCTGGTGGCAAAGCAGCTTTGGTATTTGCTTGTTGCCAACCGATGCCATCCTGCAGGTGCCACGTAAAAGTTCATTTCGGTGTTCCCGTGAATGAGCGAGTGATTGAAAATAACAATTGCGGAGAGAGTAAAATTCCAATTGATGAAGGTTCGGGACGGTGCTGGCCCGGCGGTGACGCGGCACCTTTTGATAACCTTGAATGAGAGCAAGGCAACCTGAGAGTGCTGGAAAATAGAAACATTTGTTACCGGCAACATCCTGTCAGGAACAAATTCAGGCTCCAAGATAAGGGAGGTGGCGGAGAAAAGAAAACGAAACCTCTCTCTCTCTCTGAATGACCTGAAAAGAAACTAAGAGGGCCTGAGCATCATGTCCTGGAAACAAGGGTGGAGGCAGAGAAAAAAAAGCGAAACCTAACTCACAGCCTAACCGGTACATATTAAGGAAAGGTTTGCTCCCAAGTTGATACTTGTCTTGTGCCTGGTGGCAGAGTACCTACCGTATTGGCCCGGCTATAAGACAGCCCCGATTGTAAGACAGCCCCGTCTTTTTCGAGACTCAAGTTTGAAAAAAGACTTTGTCTAGACCCCGAATGTAAGACGACCCCATCCCCCACTTTATCAGTTTTATTTCAATGAGAAAAACCTCGTCTTGTATTCGGGCCAGTAGGGTACCTTTGGCAATTGCTTGTTGCCGATTGCCGCCTTCATGCATGCGCCACGTAAAAGTGAGCCGTACGGTCATTGAGGTGCTCTCGTGCAAGAGTGAATGTATGTCACTGAAGAAGACAAATGGTGGAATCACAGAGAGTAAAATTCAGGACGCTGCACCGATGAATGACCTTGAATGAAACCAAGCGTCACTGTGCTGGAAACCTTTGTTATCAGCACCATCGAGTACATCCAGTACAAGCTGCAGAGTTCCATCAAAGTGGAATGTTCTTTTATACTTGCTGTCATTTCTTATTTTTGTACATATCATAAAGACTTCAAGCACTCAGAAATAATGGTTATGCAAGAGCAGCAGCTCGCTGTTGTGATACGCGAGAGAGAATATAATAGCGACTACGGTGGTAAACTAACCAGTGAAACTAGTACGATAATCATTTGTGGCTGCCTGAGTTGAAAGCCGCATTAAGATATGTGATTCATGTGATATGCATAAAACCTGACATGAGGGGAATGCAGAAAAAGTGAAAATCCAACAACTTGCAAATTTCCGTCCGTGTGTGTGTGTGTCCGTGTGTGCGTGTGTGTGCGTGCGTGCGTGCGTGCGCGTGTGTGTGTGTATGCGGTGGGGGGCATCCTGAGACACCCCCAATGGCATGCCGGCTAATCGGGAGAGTCGAGGGCCGCTCCCATGCGGGGCCGGTGAGGGCCATCATTTCAGTGAAGTTTTAATCTAGCTTTTGATTCAATGCATTTCCAACGTCACCATATTAGGAAGGACAACACCCGTTTTGCATCGCAGTTCTCTTCCCGGTGTGTCGAGTTGGGCGATACAACCCACCCCCAGCACTCACTGAAATGGGTAGATTTCTTCATGCCTGGATGAGGCTGAAAATCAAACCAAACCAGGCAAAGGGGTGGAGCCAGTGAATTGAACGACGGACGGAAAAAAGCTGAACACGAAAGGCTTTTTGCTGCCAAGTGTGCCAAGCTCACAAATAGGTCTTCAAGAAGACCAACCGCAGAGGAAAATGGTCAGGAGCCAGGCTTAGTTAGGGGCTTAGGCTACAACACGGGCTAATTCCTACGCTAATATCAGTCTTGGATGCTCTCCTAGCTTGCATTTTAGAAGATAAATACACTGTTTACCATGGAAAATAATAGGAACGTTTGGGAATATTTGTCATTTTTCACGCGTCCTGAGTGTTCTTAGTCACCAAACTGTTGAACAGAGGCTGCGATGTACCAAAGTCAAATTCCTTGTTTGGCACGCTCAAACGTGGCGAATAAGAAAATCTTGAACATAAACCATAATGCAACTGCTACAGTAGCCTAGTGATGATATATTTTCATGATGTAAATGGATCATCTTTTATTTTCTGTGATAGACACCCATGGTCAGCGCTTAAATATAGTCGAGTCAAGTGACGCGGCGGCGGCGGCGGCGGCGGCGGCGGCGGTATTCCACTATTCTGTCCGCCTGCCATTGGGCCGGTTGGATTTGAAACTCCGGGCTGAAAAATGGTCCCGGCGCGCCACCGGACACCCCCTTGGTTAAAAAGCGCCGGTGCCTTTTTAGGAAGCCATCCTTCCTGCTACGTGACAACCTGCTCAGAAAATGTCGGCTGATTGAGTGAGCCAATGTTTTTGACTTTTCAGTCAGTCGACGATGTCAAGAGCTGATTTGTTTCCACTTTGACCGATGTCGAGTAAAAAAAAATAAAAATACTTTGACACGTGATTTGGCTTGACTTTAAAACGTAGCTTGAAGTGACCCCAAAGCTTGTCCCCCTTTTTCGCTTGCGGTGTCCAAAGTCTGGACAAAGGTGGCCAAATTGACATCGCGTTGCATCGCTCAAAGACGTGCTCGCGTACAGAGCGTCTCCGCGGGAACGCGCTCTTCCGAAGGTGCGTTACTCGCGAAGGTGGGGGCCGAGCAGCAGCCGCAGCAGCAGCAGCAGCAGCCGCAGAGGCCGCAGCCGAGCGATTGAGCGCCTGTCCAGCGGGCGGCTGTCCTTGTTTCGAGCGGAACGAGTGCGTGCACCACACCGAGATTTCTGCGTTCAATAGCGCCGAGGCCATGATGAGCCCGCCGGCCGCGCGCCTGGCGCTGGTTCTCCTGTCTTGCGTTGTATGGATGTTGTACAGCTGCGCAGACGGTGAGTACATCGACCAAAATGGATAACTTTGGAAGAACGTGTGCGCTTCGGATGGCAGTGCGGATCCGCCGCCGGGTTCCAAATTGGACCGACTTAGGAAGCTGGGTGAATGGGTCTCAACTATGGGGCGTTTTGGCATTTGAGGACTTTTTGTACTAAATGGACCGTTCTGCGCAAAAGAGTTTGGTTTGATTTTCAACCCAAATTCGGTCCACTTTTTGACCCAAATGGAGTTCTTTTCAAATGGATGTAACAGCGCTTGCTCTTGTGCACGTAAGCTTTGCGTTCTGAGCGCAAAGAGTCTTTTTTACCTGATTTTTATGCTTCTTTAACAAGCTGACATTGATTGCGAGACACAATGGCAAATTCCAACCCCCGCCCCTCCCTCGCCCAAATGCGCACGGCAACTCGAGATAAAGAAGTTTGCGAGGAAACGAATCTTAGAAGGATTCCTTAACTGAAGTGACAGAGCAGAAGAAAATGATCGCAATTGTTAAATATGAACATGCGAGAACCCCAATATCACAGGGAGGATGTTATACAGCAAGTCCTCAACATAGACACTTATCAAATATGTTTGGGGAGTAAAAGAGCCCCAGTGAGGACAAAATTGCGTGTCACTTTGTTGGAAAGGCAAACTCCGTTTTTCTCCTCACATACTGTCTTGGAAATAGGCAAAGGTTGTACTTCAGAGTAATGACGACGTCCGTCCGGTCTGCAACAAAAGTCGTTTATTCCATGTGGCGCTAAGCATAAGTGATCAAATAATCATTTGAATAGAGATGGAGTGTATCCAGAGCCCTACCTGCCTTCTTTTTACCACCGAACAATGTTTTATATCGAGTAGGACATGCAACAGACGCAACTATATCATTTGATCCACTTTGATGTTAACGTGGCACTTGTTTGTCCATCCCTCCAAACAAAATCAACAAAAACGTCTGTCTGCGTTTATAGCGACGTGCACACGCGTAAGTTCGCAAGACAACAGCACCACTATTGGCTTGAATATTTGCAACCACACATTGCGTTTTTCTTATATAAAAAAAAAGGGGGGGGGGCACATACGTTGCACTGGAGCGTGTGTGGGCGGTGGGGCAAAGGAAACGATAGTCACGAAGATTTGTTACAAGAGACGTGAAATTCCAACACGTCTTCCTTTTTGTCAAAGTAGCTTTTGGTAATTGATGAAAAGAAAACAGTTGCAAGTGGAATTTGTAGACTTCCAGCGCCATCCTGCGGGCAGGAGTCGAGTTAAAAAAAAAAAAAAAAAACTTGTTCTCTCCCCGAGTGGCGGCAGAATGACACAAGCGGACTGTATTTCTTCCCCTTTTCGACATGCGCAACAGTCCTTGAAATCATTCAGCTTCTTGAAAGTGTTATCTCGTGACAAAAATGTGCCTTGTTGAATATATTATTTTAGTTTGTAACTTTTGGCGATGGATGAGAATAAATTTAAAAAAAAAAAAAGTCGAACTCTTTTGACGTGGGCCGCGCTTGAGGAGAAAAACAAGCTTGCCTGGCCAAGTGGTAGCACGAGGACTGAATTTCCTCCGTTTTTAGACATGTGTAACGCTCCCTGAAATTATTCTGCATCTTGAAACCGTTTATCTCATGGAAAAAAAACGCCACGTTCACGCTCTCAGGCTAATTGGCCTTTAACGCCCAAGTCAGTCATGCAGGTGGCGCAATTTGGCAAAAAGTCAATTCGGCCGACTTCATTCTTGCTGAAGTTCTGCTTTTCACCAAACCAAGGCAACTTTGCTGTTTCATTAGGATTAACCGATCTATCAGGAGCAACCAATTCTGGACCAACATGTGACACAGCCCACGGATGGATTTCTCACCTCTCAAAGTGCTACAAGAAGATGGAGGCAACCAACGGTTGGCAGGGGGCTCGTTACGACTGCACCTTAGAGGGCGGCGACCTTGTCTCCTTCGCCGACGAGACCGTGGAAGACTTTGTGAAGGGGCAAATGGGCGACAAGCCATTCTGGATCGGACTCTCCACACTGGTAAGACCAAAGTGCTAGCTAGCGGCTGTTGGCTAGCTACAGGTAGTTGACTGGCAACCGGAATTGCTTTCGCCAGAACTGCGACGACGAGTGGTGTTGGTTTTATGAAGCGGGAGAAAAGGAGCTGATTTGGTCCAACACCAGTATGACGCCGAAGTACACCAACTGGGACACGCGTCAAAAGGGAAGGTAAGAAGGTCACCTCTTTGCGTTCCGTGTCCGGCAAGATGCACAGGAACACTTTGGAACCCTTTCCAAAAATGTGTGCGCAGGTTCAAAAACAGCTTTTGTTTTCTTTCGATCCGAAAAGAGGAGAATCAACTCCAAATTGGCCTGTCGTGTGTCTCATTTTCCCCCACTTTTCCCCGACAGCGCCGACGTTAAGTCCTGCGCCTACGTCAACCAAGGTGTGCAGTCCCGCAGTCAGCCTGGCAAGTGGAGACATGGATCGTGCCAGTCCTCACTGGCGTACATGTGCGAGCGGCGGCTCACCGGTAAGTCTGAACCCCCGTTGTAATGTTGACGCTGAAAGAAGCAAAGCGCAACTACGTCATCTTTCTGCAGCCTGCTCGAATGGACGTACCTGTTCCCGCAAAGAATCTGCTTCCATTTCCGATCAACTGGAGAGTAAGTGTCAGCGGCGCTTCTTATCACACCGCACCCTCTTTTGGTGGTTTTCTAACAAGGTTCTTTTGGGTTTCAGCTTCCTTCTGCAACTCTGGCGAGTTCCTGTACAAGGACTCTTGTTACCATTTTGAGGGGCCCTGGTCAAACTGGCAAGCGGCTGAGGATTTCTGCAAGAAGAAGGGAGGTCACCTGGCCAGCGTCCACTCACTGGTTGACGGAGAATTTTTGGCTGGTGAGCGAGCGCCAAGGCAAAATGAGCAGGCCAGCAATGGACCGGCAATGTTTCACAACAAGTCTTTGTTCTGCTCTCCTCAAGCTCACGCGCGAGCTGCTTTTAATATGGTGGGACTCAAGAGGACCTATGGCAACTTGGAGTGGACCGACGGATCACGCACAGTAAGTGACAAGTGCGCAACAGATCGGGGTCCAAAAAAGAGGGCAAAGGTTAAAAAGTGTCATTTGAGCAGAAGGGAGTTGTGCTGAATTAGGAGGACAAATCTGACAAGAATGCTCTCCCTGTCAAATGGTTTGATTTGAATGTGTTACAAGACAAACGTTTTTTTTCATTTGATGAGGATTCAAATGATCATTGAGATGGAAAAAACAATGAAGTGATCAGTAGAATCCAAGTGCACCTTTCATTTTCCAGGGAAACATTTGTCAGTCTGAATATGGCAACAAGTCTGATTGTGAGAAAGCGGTTGTGAAAATGAATCGGAGAGATTTCAATCAATACAGTGACTTTGAAGGAATTTGCTGGAAAGCCATGTGAGCAGCTGCAACACCTAACACGCTCAAGTCACGCCCACCCGCTGTGTCCTCCCTCCGCAGAATGACGTCCCGTGGCTGGGAGGACACAAAAAATTAGACGGCTGCGCCCAAATGTACTGGACTGGTAAAGTTGGCATGTGGCCTTGCGACCAGGTTTACCCACCCATCTGTCAAAAAGGTGAGAAAGTCGCGAGCTCTCATTTGCCCTTTGTCTTCTGGTTGCTCTCTCATATTTGATCCTCTCACGTCGTCCTTACAGGCAAGGCCAGAGATTCCTTCGAGTTTCGTGTGGCGCCGACATCAGAATCAGGTGGGAGTCCCACACAGGGTCGCAGCCCTCTCTCTCCTCTCGCCCGCCCCCCGCCCGCCCGCCCGCCCCTCCCTCCCCTGCTCCGAGTAGGCAAGGGGGGAGGACAGCAGAGGCCGGACGAACGCATGTCAGACAGAAGTGGACTGAATTCCCTCCGTCCTTTGACATGTCCTTGGAATTATTCAGCATGTTGAAAAGGGTTGATGACGATCGTGAGAAGAAAGGAAAAAAGGGCCTTGTTGATTTTTTGTGGATAGATGATTTCAGAATCAGAATTGGCTTTATTGACCAACTTTGTGCACGGCCAACAGGGAATTGGACTCCGGTTGATCTCAGCCTCTGCGCAACGCTTAGGTTCCAGTTGATTGAGCTCATATTGTATTATTGTCAGTCGTGCAGGTGACGCAATTTGGCAGCGACTTCCTTCTTGTCTCTTTGCTCACTTTGTGTTTTTCCCCCAAACGCTGACAAATGACCAAGGCGACTTTGCTCTTTCATCAGCACCAATCATTCCTGAGGCGACATGTAACGCAAAAGTCGGATGGACTCTTCACGGCTCCCACTGCTACAAGAAGATGGAGACCGCCAACGGTTGGCTGGGGGCTCGTCACGACTGCCTCTGGGAGGGCGGCGACCTTGTTTCCATCACCTCCACGGACGAGGAAGACTTTGTGAAGCGGCAGATGGGCGACGAGCCCTTCTGGATCGGGCTCTCCAATCTGGTAAGACCAAAGTGCTGGCTAGCGGCTGTTGGCTAGCTACCGGTAGTTGACTGACAACCGGAATTGACTTCGGCAGGACTGCAAAGTGGGCTGGTGTCAGTTTTTGGACGCGGGAGAAAAGGAGCTGACTTGGTCCGACACCAGCATGACGCCGAACTACACCAACTGGCACCCGCGTCAAAAGGGAAGGTAAGAAGGTCACCTCTTTGCTTTCTGTGTCCGGCAAGCTGCACAGGAACATTTTGGAAGCCTTTCCAAAAATGTGTGAGCAGCTTTTGTTTTCTTTCGATCCGAAAAGAGGAGAATCGACTCCAAATTGCCTTGTGGTGGGTCTCATTTTCCCCCACTTTTCCCCGACAGCTCCAACGTTGAGTCCTGCGCCTACGTCAACCAAGGTGTGGACCTCTACAATCAGCCTGGCAAGTGGAGACATGGCTCGTGCGGATCCTCACTGGCATACATGTGCAAGTGGTCGCCCGATGGTGAGTCTGTCTCTTCTTGGGATGTTGACGCTGAAAGGAGGAAAATTGCAATCACGTCGTCCTCCTGCAGACTGCCCGGACGGATGGCCGTGTTCCTACAAAGACTTGGGTTACCGTTACGATCGAGTTGAGAGTGAGCGGCAGCGACGTTTCTTCTTTCTACACCCGCAACGTCTCCTTGTGCTTTTCTAACGAGGTTCTCTTGGTTTTCAGCTTCCTTCTGCGACTCTGGCGAGTTCCTGTACAAGGACTCGTGTTACCGTTTTGAGGGGACACGTAGAACCTGGCAACTGGCTGAGAAGTTCTGCAAGGACGAGGGAGGTCACCTGGCCAGCGTCCACTCACTGGTTGTCGGACAATTCTTGTTTGGTGAGCGAGCGCCAAGGCAAAATGAGCAGGCCAGCAATGGACCGGCAATGTTTCACAACAAGTCTTTGTTCCGCTCTCCTCAAGCTCACGTGCGACGAGATGGACAAGGATGGTTGGCTTGGCTGGGACTCAAGAAGAACGATGTCTACTTTGAGTGGAGCGACACATCATCTCCGGTAAGTGACCTACCTTACCTGTGTGCAACAGATCGAGGTCCAAAAAGTTGTCAATGGGCCAGAATGAAGCCGTCATGTTAAAAAGTGGGATTTTAGCGGAACAAAGTTGTTTTGAGTTAGGAGGACAAATCGGACAAGCATGCTCGTTCGTTCGCTCGCTCTGCCTGTCAAATGGTTTGGTTTGATTTGAATTGGACTTGCCTTGAGCGGTGTTGCAAGACAAACGTGTTTTTTCATTCAATGAGGATTCAAATGGTGATCGATCGAATGAAAGTGCACCCACCGCTCGTCTTGCAGGGCAACATTTTTTTCATTGAAACCTTTCAATCGGAATTCTGATTGTGAGAAAGAGGTGATGAAACTGAATTGGAGAGATTCGAATCAGTAAAGTGACTTTGAAGGCATTTGCTGGGAGGCCATGGGAACAACTGCAACAACTAACCCACTCAAGTCGCACTCCCTTTGTCCTGCCCCCCCCCGCAGGATGATGTCCCGTGGTATAATTCATACAGATCATCGGATTGCTCCAAATTGGCATTTGATGGTAAAGCTCACCCGACCCAATGCAATGGGCGTCGTCCATCCATCTGTCAAAAAGGTCGGCAAGTCATTTGCCCTCTGTCTTCTTGGCGCTCTCTCATGTTTGATCCCTCTCACATCCTCGCAGGCAAGGCCAGAGAATTTCTTCCGCTTCTTCTGACGCCGACATCAGCATCAGGTGGGGTCGTCCCACCCTGCCGCCCACATACGCAAAGTACCGTTTGCCCTCAAGTGACCTGACCCGAGTCTCGCTTGCAGGCAAGAGCGCAAAGTGCGGCTGGTGGCAGGAGAACCCCGCCAACGACTTCTGCTACCTGATCGACTCCAAGGCCACCAAGACCTGGAAGGAGGCGCGAGACAAGTGCGCCCGCCTCAGCGGCAACCTGCTCGGCATGGCCGACTCGCAGGAACACGCCTTCGTCCAAGGTAGGCTGTCCGATGCGCTTGATGAAAGACTACATGCGGGAGAAAGTGAAATGGAGAGACCACCGACTCACATCAACTTTTTGCCAAGTTTCTTTCATTCCAAAGAAAAGCTTGTGGCCGGCCCCCAGCGACAAGAACACGAGCCAGACGTCATCCGCACTTCATTACGGTTAAGCACATGCACCTGTGAGATGTTTCAACCGTGTTGACCTTTGACCCAAAGGTCTTCTGCCAAACAACGCTTCTTTGTGGTTGGACACCAACGACACCACGGTCGAAGACGGCAGCGAGCGGTCGGCCCGATCCTCACCCGATTCCGTCCAGTTGGCCGCCGCAGGTGGGTGGCTCTAAAACCTGGCCGGAAAACGTCCGTTTCCGTGGAGGAGCGCTGAGCGTCTGCCGTCTCCTTCCAGGTGACCCCTCCGGCCCACGCTGCAACTCCTTACTCGGCGGCGAGGGCGGCCCGGAGGTCGGCGACTGCGAGAAGAAGCGCGGCTACGTCTGCAAGAGACGAGGTAAGACAAGGTGCTCGAAGAATGCAAATAGCGTGGCGCTATGACGTCGGAATGATCCCAAAATGTGTCCGTCTGTCCTCAGTCATTCACACGTGCGAAACAAACAAAGGATGGCGTCGCTTCGGCTCCAACTGCTACAAGAAGATGGAGACCACCAACGGTTGGCTGGGGGCTCGTTACGACTGCCTCTCGGAGGGCGGCGACCTGGCCTCTATCACCTCGCCCTACGAGGAAACTTTTGTGAAGAAGCAAATGGGCGACGAGCCCTTCTGGATCGGACTCTCCAATCTGGTGAGACGCAAGCGCAAGCAAGCGAGCTTCTGTTAGCTCGCTCACTGACGACGGACGGGTTTGAACTCTCCAGAACTGCAACAAGACCTGGTGTCAGTTTTTTCAAGTGAGACAAAAGAGGCTGACTTGGTCCAACACCGCTGAGAAGCTGAACTACGTCAACTGGCACTCGGGTCAAGATGGACGGTAAGGAGCTCATGTCACCTTTTTGCGTCCATGAGGGACACGCGGCAAGATTATGGAACCCGCTTGCAAAATTTGAGCGAGCACACGTGTCAAGGAAAAGTCTCCAAATTGGCACGTTTTCACGTGTGTGTCTTCTCCCGACAGTGCCAACGCTGAGTCCTGCGCCTACGTCAACCAAGGTGTGCACCTCTACAATCAGCCTGGCAAGTGGAGACATGGCTCGTGCGAATCCTCACTGGCGTACATGTGCAAGCGGTCGCCCGACGGTAAGTCTGAACCCCCGTTGTCATGTTGACGCTGAAAGGAGGACAAAATGCAATCACGTCGTCCTCCCGCAGACTGCCCGGAGGGACGGCTGTGTTCCTACAAGGACTACGGATTCAGCTACGGTCGAGTGGAGAGTGAGTGGCAGCGACGCCTCTCCTTTCTTTTCACAACTGCAGCGCCCCCTTGTGGTTTTGTAATCCATGTTTCTTGCCGGCTTCAGCTTCCGACTGCGACCCTGGCGACTTCCTGTACAAGGGCTCTTGCTATCACTTCTGGGGGATGAAACAAACTTGGAAGGAGGCCGAGAAGTTCTGCCGAGAATTGAAAGGTCACCTGGCCAGCGTCCACTCACTGGACGACGGCCAATTCTTGGCTGGTGAGCTTCAAGACAAACCGCCGATGCCGGCAATCGTCTCACAACAACATCTGTCAAGTTTGGATGCTGGTCTTGTGCTCAGTGGCGTTTTCTGATTTCCTCAAGGTCACATGCCCTACAAAGAAGGATTGCAATCCTGGGTGGGACTCAAGAAACACGACCACATTTTTGAGTGGAGCGACGCAACACCCGCAGTAAGCCAAACGTTCGGAGCCGTCCGTCTGCAACAGTTGTCTCCGGCCCGGAATGAAGGCGTCACGTCGGGTGGCAAAAGTTCCAAGTCAGGACGAAAGACAACGTTTGACTGAATTAGAAGAACGAAAAGTTGGGAAAGTTCGAGTGTGAAACTCCAATTGGGCTTAGACTGGCAGGCAGTTGACAACAATGCGGCTCAGAAATGAGACAAATGGATACATCTAGTGTGAGAAGATATCGATCTGGCGTGTCGTCCGCAGGGCAAGATCGAGTGGGTCCCGCACAGGCCGGCCGGACGGGGTGACTGCGCTGCCTTGTCGCAGACTGGAAAACTTGAGGACTGGCCCTGCACCGATATTCAGCCATTCATCTGTAAAAAAGGTCAGCAAGTGATGATGACGACCACGTGCTCTCTCCTCATCATAATCCTGCCTTTGATGTATTTCATGCACTTTACATTTGAAGGCAAATCGAAGAGTGCTAACGTGTCCTCTCTTTTCCTTCCTTGCAGCCAAGGTCCAAGACTTTCTTCTTCCTCCGCCGCCAGGTGGGCGTCCCACCCGCCAGTCGACGTGCGGTGGTCTCTCGTCGCCCGTTTGCCCTCAAGTGACTCCGCTCTGGCTTGCAGGCCGGGGTGCAAAGTGCGGCTGGTGGCAGGACCGACCCTCCTCCGACTTCTGCTACCTGATCCAACACAGGCCGACCAAGGCCTGGAAGGAGGCGCGAGACGACTGCCTCCGCCACGGAGGCGACCTGCTCAGTATCGCCAACTCACATGAACAGGCCTTCATACAAAGTAGGCTGGCTGGCTGGTTGGTTGGCTGGTCGGCCAGCCGTCTGTCCTTCTGTCCTTCCGTCCGTCCGTCTGTCTGTCCGCTCGCGATCAGAGCTGTTGCAGTCCGCCAACGTGCACTGTTTCAATCTCCTGTTCCACATTTGACCATTTACCTCTAAAGGTCTGTACACTTTACTGCCGAGCGCTCCCTCTCTGTGGTTGGGCATCAACAACAACATCACGAAAGACGGCAGCTGGTGGACTGACGGATCCCCGCTGGGTTACGTCGTCATGGACGGAGGTGGGTCCAAAATCCCAACCGATGTTTGTCTGGGACGTTGCGGAGGCATGCGGAGCTGAGCATCTGTCGTCTCCTTCCAGATGACCCCAGTGAGCCCTCCGGTGCGTCCTGTCTTTCCTTGCTCACAAGCAACAACCGCTGGAAGTTTGACGATTGCCAGAAGAAGGGAGGCTACATCTGCAAGAAAAGAGGTAAGATGCGGCGGCGACGCTCGGCCGATCCTCACAACGTGCTGACTCGCTTCTTTGGCTTTTGTCTTGCAGGAAACATTCCAAAACTGCCGCAGCAGCCTCATGACGGTACGTCTCCTTGAACGGTGACTTCCAACGACAGGAGACAAAAATGACATGACGATGCTTGTCTTCTTTTTTTTTATTTTCCTAGCGTAAAGAATTCAGGTTGTAAGCGAATGAAGGTTGTGCAAGATCAGCTGCTCGCCGTTCAATAGTGACTATACCATGGGTGACTAGCCCATGAGCTAAATAATCATTTGCGGCAGCCCGAGTTGGTTCTTTGAGATCGTTCAGCATCTTGAAACTGGCCCTGTTTATCTCTTGTGACTGCTAATAGCCTTCAATGCCCGTGTCCTTCTAAAGACTTGTCAGTTGTGGATTGCCAGTCAAGCAGGCGAGGCAATCTGGGATCAAACTGAATTGGGTCGAGCGACTGCATTACCTGTTTGCTGAATTTCTGCTTTTCACCAAACGTTAAAAAATGACCAAGGCAGCTAACTTTGTTGTTTTATCAGCATTGATCGATCCCAAGGCATCATGCGACATAAGCAACGGATGGAATCCTCACGGCTCCAACTGCTACAAGAAGATGGAGACCACCAACGGTTGGCTGGGGGCTCGTCACGACTGCCTCTGGGAGGGCGGCGACCTGGTCTCCATCGTCTCGCCCTACGAGGAAAGCTTCGTGAAGAAGCAAATGGGCGACGAGCCCTTTTGGATCGGACTCTCCAATCTGGTGAGACGCGAGTGCAGGCTGCTGTTGGCTCGCTGCCGGTAGGTGACTGACAACCGGGATTGGTTTGGGCAGGACTGCACCCAGAACTGGTGTCAGTTTTTTGAAGAGGGAAAAAAGAAGCTGACTTGGTCCGACACCGGTGTGACCCCGGCCTACGCCAACAGGGACTCGCGTCAAGACGGAAGGTAAGAAGGTCACCGCTTTGCGGCCTTTCATTGTCAGCCAGGGCACATGCGACATGATGGAACCCATTTGCGAAATTTGAGAGAGCACATGTATTGACGTAAAATTGTCTTTTGCCGAGAAAGATGGGAAAAGCCTCCGATTTGGACCGTTTGTCAGATGTCTGTCTCATTTTCCCCCACTTTTCCCCGACAGCTCCAACGTTGAGTCCTGCGCCTACGTCAACCAAGGAGTGTACAGTCAGCCTGGCAAGTGGAGACATGGCTCGTGCGGATCCTCACTGGCTTACATGTGCAAGAGGTCGCCCGACGGTAAGTGTGCACGTCTGTGTCGATGTTGACGCTGAAAGGAGGACAAAATGCAATCACGTCGTCCTCCTGCAGACTGCCCGGAGGGACGGCTGTGTTCCTACAAGGACTACGGATTGGGCTACCATCGAGTGGAGAGTGAGTGGCAGCGACGCTTCTCCTTTCTTTTCACACCTGCAGCGCCCCCTTGTGGTTTTGTAATCCATGTTTCTCGGCGGCTTCAGCCTCCTACTGCAACCCTGGCGACTTCCTGTACCAGGGCTCTTGCTATCACTTTGGGAGGATGGAGCGCACTTGGAAGGATGCCGAGAAGTTCTGCCGAGAATGGAAAGGTCACCTGGCCAGCGTCCTCTCATGGGACGAGGGCAAATTCTTGGCTGGTAAGCGCCAGGGTCAAACTGCCGATGCCAACTATCGCCCCCCCCCCTCCCAACGTCTGACACATTTGAATGCTCTTCTCGCTTTTTGTGATTTCCTCAAGCTCATGCGGCAAATGTAGGAAGATTGCAATCTTGGGTGGGACTCAAGAAGAACGAGGGCAACTTTGAGTGGAGCGACGCAACTCCTGCGGTAAGCCAAACGTTTAGAGCGAGCGGCCTACAAAAGTAGTCAAAAGTTCGAATGCTCGTCATGTTACCAGAAGAGAGAAACGTTGAAGGTGTTAATCAGATGGGCTATTAACAAGGACAAAGTTGTGAAATTATGAGAATAAAATTAAATGACGTGTATTAATCATGTATGATTAAAATACAGATTTTCACAGGTCAAAGTCGCTCGAGAATATGAAATTGAGTCTGAAACTCAAGTTGTCATTTAAGTGGAGGGAAATTGTCCAATGAATTCAAGTCACACTGTGGGAAAGTGTGGATGAGTGGGAGGAGAGAGGACTCATCATTTTGGAGCAAATGCGGTGGTGGCGAGCGAGACCAAACGCGCCAAAGTCACGTCCGGCGTGTCGTCCGCAGGGCAAGATCGAGTGGGTCCCAGACAGGCCGGCCGGACGTGGAGACTGCGCTGCCTTGTCGCAGACTGGGAAACTTGAGGACTGGCCCTGCACCAATCTTCAGCCATTCATCTGTAAAGAAGGTCAGCAAATGACGACCACTCACTTTGCACTTAAATACATACATGAAGAACAAATTTCACTTGAAAAGCACTTTACATTTCAAGGCAAAGATACATCAAAGTGCTAACGTGTCCTCTCTTTTCCTTCCTTCCAGCCATGGTCCGAGACTTTCTTCTTCCTCCGCCGGCAGGTGGGCGTCCCACTCGCCAGTCGACATGTGGTGGTCTCTCGTCGCCCGTTCGCCCTCAACTGACTCGACTCTCGCTTGCAGGCTGGAGTGCAAAGTGCGGCTGGTGGCTGGAGCGATCCTCCTCCGACTTCTGCTACCTGATTCAACGCAAGCCCACCAAGACTTGGGAGGAGGCGCGAGACGACTGCCTCCGCCACGGAGGAGACCTGCTCAGCATCACCGACTCACAAGAACAGAAATTCATAGAAGGTAGGCTGTCCGTCTGTCTGGTCGCGATCAGAGCTGTTGAATTCCCCCAACGTGGACTGTCTCAAACTCAGTTGACCATTTACCTCCAAAGGTATCTACACTTTTCTGCCGGGCGCTCCCTCTCTGTGGTTGGGCTTCGACAACAACGTCACGAAAGACGGCAGCGGATGGACTGACGGATCCCCGTTTGGTTACATCGTCATGGACGGAGGTGGGTCCAAAACCCAATCGATGTTTGTCTGGGACGAATGGAGCTGAGCATCTGTCGTCTCCTTCCAGATGACCCCGGTGACCCCTCTGGTGCATCCTGTCTTTCCTTACTCACAAGCAACAACCGCTGGAAGTTTGACGATTGCCGGAAGAAGAGAGGCTACATGTGCAAGAAAAGAGGTAAGACGCGGCGGCGACGCTCGGCCGATCCTCACAATGTGCTGACTCGCTTCTTTGGTTTCTGTCTTGCAGGAAACATTCCAAAACTGCCGCAGCAGCCTCATGACGGTACGTCTCCTTGAACGGTGACTTCAAACGACACGAGACAAAAATGACACGACGATGCTTTGGCAGGCTTTAAGGAGATCCTTGTCTGCAACAAGCATTCTGCTGACCTCGTGTGCGAGGCTGAGGGTCAGAAGCAAAGCCGCATCAGCATCCAGTCCGCCTTTTACGGTCGGCGGAGTGACGACGTTTGCCAGGAGGACTCGTACGACAACTACTCATTCAACGACGACGACTCATTGGAAGACGGTAAGAGCTGAGCATCCACCATTGGCCAATGAAAGCATTTGTCCGCCGACCTCTGAAGGCCCATTCAGCGTATTTCACTTGGTTTTCTCCTGAAAGTCCCCAAACAACTTTGGCCTGCTACGGAACGTCGTGAAATTGAAGCAATGCTTACCGACCGTTCAGATGCTCGTTCGGTTCGTCGATGCTCATACTCACCGACGCGTTGTGACTTGCAGAGACCACCTGCTCAGTGGAAGGCATCGTCCCTCGCTACAGGAAACTGTGCAACAGCCAGCAAAGATGCCACATTGAGCTTTTGGAGGACGCGTCCTGCCCTGCCCCCTCCAAATATCTGCACATGGTCTATAGCTGCGAACAGAAAGGTGGGATTCACGCCTCGCGATCTTCCGCCCTGCACTGAATCTAGGACTCCTCAAATTCCCAGGAAAACCAATGCAAAGAGTCCCACGAGGGGCTCCGTGGCCGGATTTTTATTCGAAGCATCCGTTCCGAATTGTAATGACTTGTGGCTGTCCTCAGTGTGTCTCGACAGTCTGGGCGTCGCCGACGGCAGCGTCGCGGACTCTTCTTTCAAAGCCTCCTCCTCGATGGAAGACACCGCCCCGGAAAAAGCCCGCCTCAACGGGGAGTCCTGCTGGAAGCCGTCCAAAAATCGTGCGTGGAAAATTGACCGCTTGGCACTTGGGTCTCCTCCTGAGCGTTCTTTTGTCCCCCTCCTCCAGCCCTCGGCAGCTGGATCATGGTGAACCTCGGCTACACGAGGAAGGTGACGGCGATCGTGACCCAGGGCTGCGATAGCACCGATGCTCGCTCCTGGGACATCCCACTTGAGATGAGACTGAGCGTCGATAGGAAGAAGTGGACCAAACACCCGGACGGGAAGGTGAGCCAATGGAGTGGACCGTGAGCTCATCCTCCCATCTTGTCACAACAAACAAGGAAACATTCGATTTCTAGTTCGTCGGCGGTGGGACTCATCTGCTTGAGACGCCCGCGTTCGCTCAATACGTCCTCATCCTGCCGCTGGAGAATCGTCCAGAATTTGGCCTCCGCTTCGACATCTTGGGATGCCCACATGAGGGTGAGCAACGCAATCCGCGGCCGCTTTGGTTGCCCAAAACAACGACCTCAAAACATGCCACGAACTCTGGCCTTTTGTCCGACAGATGAGACGACCTGCTCCAGAAAGTTCAACAGCGTCCGCTTCACCGATTCGATGACGTAAGTCACGCCTGACACGATGGTTCATGACCGCCTGTTGTCAATTTCACAATATGTGTGTCTTCTGCAGGTTCTACTGTCCGCCCAGGTGCGGCAAAGAGGAGCACTTTGTCGCTGGAACATGGGTCTACTCGGAGGTAGGTGATTGGCTGAGCCCACCCACCGGTCGACGTCTCGTCTGTGACTGCAACTTTGTGTAAATGCAGGAGTCGCACATCTGCGCGGCCGCCATTCACGCCGGCGTCATCCGGAACGACATCGGAGGAGATTGTATTGTGATGAGAGCTCCCAAACCGCAAGTCTACACGGGCTCCACCGGTAACGGGATCACCTCCAAACAGTGAGTGGCCGACCTTCACGGAAAAGTCCCATGAAGAGCCACCGGCTAATGATCGCTTTCCTCTTTGCAGTTTGAACGACCCACTGGGTGTGTCTCACACCTTTGCGGACGGGGGTGAGTTCCAAAACCAGTTGTTTACCTCACGCTAACTGTCATGACGACTACAACTCACACGGGGTCTCTCCTGCAGAGCCCAGATGCGCAGCGCCTGACTGGGAGGAGTTTGCCGGGTTCTGCTACAAAACATTTGAGGGCAAAAAGAACTGGGCTGATGCGCAACAGGTGTGTCGTGGTTTCGGTGCCGAACTGGTGTCCATCCGCAGCGAGATGGAGCAGGCCTCAGTGAAAAATGTCTCCCACCTTGGTGCGCATCCCGACCGTTGATTAACAGTCCCCGTCGACATCTGAGAACCGGATGAGAGCTCTGTTCCCTCCCATCAGAAACCAGCGACATGTGGACCGGACTGAACGACCTGGCGCTTCCCGGCACGTTGGTGTGGTCGGACCGCCGCGAGGTGACCTTCACCCACTGGGCCGCGGGAGAACCCATCCAGCGCGTCGGCCTCGACCAACACTGCGTGGCTGTGTTACGGCAGGTGCGTCCTCCAATGAGCATTGGGAAGAAGAAGTGCTTTGCGCTCCACTGAAATGGATGGTTTTCTTTCAGACTGGAAGATGGAAGCGAATGTCCTGCGCCCGAGTCAACAGCTTCATGTGCAAAATGCCCACAGCGCATTTTCCAATTGCCGCACCGGAGCCACAGGTGGCGCCGTAGAGTCCGCCTGGCTGTGTCGGTTCCCAACGGCCCAAGAGCCCATGGAGAAAATTGACAATGCAAGCAAGTCATCCTCGAAGACAAAGATTGAATGCCCTTCCTACTCTGCTCCAAAGAAATAGTATCACCATTGTAACAAAACCAAAAAAAAACACAAAAACATAAAAAGACAAAAAATATCACTAGCTTAGGCCCTCAACATATCCGAAGGCCTGGAGAGAGAACTTATCTTATCCCAAGTGTTTTTAGCATTTAGCTTAGCTGTTATCAGCCAACGAGATGTCGTGTCCAGATGCAATGTGAACGAGCGTGCTATGTTCACTTACACTCGACTCGACTTGGATTGTCCTTTGCTCTTTTTTTGACTTCACTTTGACTGCCTTTTTGTAAAATGACTGACTCAAAGAGCAAAACACGAGGTACAGAAATTCCAGTGCTTTCAAAGAGCCCAATCGTAAGCGCGGGAGAGACGAGAATAGTCTCGAGGCTGGAATGAAAGTCCAAAGTCGGTTCTTGCTATCGTTCATGGTTTTGTTTTTATTCGTGTGGTGTTGTCTTGTCCTCGTCGCCTTTAAAAAGCGAGCCGGGACTTGACAGCTTTTTGTTTCAAAAAAAAAAAAAAAAAGCTTCTATAGAGTGTATGATTACAAAGAATGAATTTTGAATCACTAGAGAGCTATGTTACTGCCAGCGATGTGTGCGACTGTAGAAATGTCACTGGAAGGGTAATCCAGTATTTTCCATCATTTTCTGTGGTCTGTTACAGCATCTACAAGTCACTGTCAATTTATATTCAGTTATCGCATTTTTGATTACTGATTGCAGTTTTCGACTCGATCGCTGCTGTCAGAAAAATGTTGGTTTTCACTGTCGTTATTTCTACGCTACGGTACCGCATCTACAATTCACTTTATCTCATGTAGATTTATATCCACTTCTTACATTTTTGATGACTAATGGCAGTGTTTTAATCTATCATTGCTGTCTGAAAAATGTTGGTTTCCACTGTCGTTGTAAAAATTTCAAAATAAAAGCGAGTGATTACGATTCAGGGCTATTTTTTTCCCCAATATTTTTTGACTGATTCAAAAACAGTGGCAACTAAACTGTTCGGTTCATCCTTAACACAAACATTTGCTAAATTTAAAAACAAAAGGCACATTTTTTTTAAAAAAAAGAACTCTCTCTGCATTTGGTTGAATATATATATATATATATATATATATATATATATATATATATATATATATATATATATTTTTTTTTTTTTAACACTTATGCACCCCTGCCTGGGACTGTTTGATAAATCTGAACAAACAGGCATCAGAGACATCAGAGTCTGACAAAACAAATATTCAACAAGCACCTCAGTTGAAAACCCATACAAGACCATGTGGGCTATATCAGGTGTTTCCCTGGTGGAACCCAAGAGCCTAACCAGATGAAACCCATGCTCATATGTCCATGTTAAAACCCACATGGAGCCCAGTTGGAAATGTTGGCTCAGCTTTTGTTTACATTACATTGCAAAGCTTTTATAGTTGTTCCATTTGTACAATTTGAAGCGGCAAGTATAAGATTTCTAAACTCATTCATATGATTCATTTTTATTTTAATTAAATAATTAACCAAACATAAATGCCTTACTTTTCCAGAGGTTTTCCTGAACTCATAAATGTCAATTTCAGTCAATTAAGCAATGGTTTAAGGCCATGAGCGGTCCCTGAGTGCCCATTCAATCAGTAGGAGTTGGTCCTACTTTTGGCTGACTGTCGCAAGCCGAGAAACAATCGCCGAGGCATTGCCAAATATATTGGTACTATCACTTTAAATTCAAGTTTGTCTTGAGCGTTAAACCCCGCCTCCTCCTTCCCCACTTCCTCCATTTCGCCTCGCCAGTGATTCTAATCGCACTAAGATTGCATCGATCGATTTTCTCTTTTGAAGTCTGGTCACAGCCGCATCGACAGTTGGCTGGTTTGGACTAACAGCAGCTATCGCTATCTCTACTCCGCTGCTGGTTGCCTTTTTGTGGTGGTGAAATTTCAATAAGCCCCGGAAAGGGCTCTCCGAATGACACATTTGCTAGTGATACACGATTTGAAGTTAATAGAGAAACTGGTGTCGACTAAGAGTATCTAGCGTCCATTTTGTGGCGCCGGTCCGAGGCATTGCAGCTGACACTTAAGTCTTACCCGAGAGGGATTGGTGTCGAGCGTTTTGAGTGCTTTTGGAAATTTAATGTGACGCTCGAGCCGTGCGCTAAAAGTGCGAGTGTTGCGCTTTCGTTCCAACGACGCTTTGAATTTTTAAACGGTCTGAAGGGTACAAGGACGCACCGTGGATTTCCTCCGCCAGAAAATGGACACGGACAAGTTTAACTACGTTTACAGCTGCGACCTGGACATCAATGTTCAACTTAAGATGTAAGTCGTCGTCTTAAGGCACAGCTATTTGGTGGAGGATAATTGCTATATAGAAACATTCATCTGGCTTGTGATATCGATATGATTGTTTCCTTATTCTGAAATATCTAAATCTAAAGATAGTTCGATGCCAATCTCGTTTTACGACGGAGTTTCGTTCGTATAGCGGCCGGCGGTGAACCTGTGCGCAAGTCGCTAACCTAGTAAAGACAGAATTTTGGCTAATACGGGTTAAGAAATAAATAAAAGCTGTATGATAGAAAGAGCACTTCTAGCCCTTAATTTTAAAAACAGTGACTACGGTGTTAGCTGAGGGTGGCAACGCGGGTCTTCTGGTTTCACATGACAGCGAATTAACGGGAGGCGTTCGTGAAGTCACAGCTGCCCCCAGAATTTGCATAAAAGTCCCTAAATCACTAACTTAAATGGGAATACCGTTATTGAGAAAACCACAGAATGAGAAGGCTTGCTGTGAGCATGTCAAGCATCAGTTTCCACCGCTCCAGATCACACGTCAGAAGGATTAGTGCAGACCCTTTTTTTTGTGTGTGTTTGCCACTGGAGACCGCAACTGACCCTTTTTGTGCGTGTTTGTGTGTTTACATGTGCCAACAGAGGCAGTTTGGAAGGCAAGCGAGAGCAGAAAAGCTACAAAGCCCTGCTGGAGGACCCGATGCTGCGCTTTTCCGGCCTCTACCAGGATCACTGCTCAGACCTTTACGTCACTTGCCAGGTGTTTGCCGAAGGGAAGCCTCTGGCTCTGCCCGTCCGCACTTCCTACAAGGCCTTCAGCACGCGCTGGAAGTGAGTCCCGCGACGTGCACGTTGGCCTCCATCCGCTTGCCTTAAAGTGAACGTTAACGTCCCAATCATTGTCACGCACGCACACACACACACACACACACACACACACATCTGGGTGTGATGAAATGTGTCCTCTGCGTTTAACCCATCCCCATGTGATTTTGATCCATCTCCTGGGGGAGAGGGGAGCAGTGAGCAGCAGCGGTGCTCCGCTCGGGAATCATTTGGTGATCTGACCCCCCCCCCCCCCCAAATTCCAATCCTTCATGCTGAGTGCCGAGCAGGGAGGCAATGGATCCCATTTTTTATAGTCTTTGGTATGACCCGGCTGGGGTTTAAACCCCCAACCTTCCAGTCTCAGGGCGGACACTCTACCTAAAAAAAAAAGAAAAAAACCTCATTCTCTCTCGCAGTTGGAACGAATGGCTGCGGCTACCCGTCAAGTATCCAGACCTGCCCCAAAGCGCCCAGGTGGCCCTCACTGTGTGGGACATCTATGGACCTGGACGAGCTGTTCCTGTCGGGGGTACTACGGTCACACTGTTTGGCAAATACGGGTGAGTTGTTAATGCGCTGGGATGTTGCGCCCCACCTTGGCTCTATATCTCGCATTAAAGAATGACCTCCCGTCTCCCTGCAGAATGTTCAGACAAGGAATGCACGACCTGAAGGTTTGGCCCGGCGTGGAGGGCGACGGCGCGGAGGCTACCACCACGCCGGGACGCACCGGCAACAATGTGACCGAGGACCAGATGGGCAGACTTGCCAAGGTATTTGTTTTTTGGGCTTACTAACAAATGATGCCAAGCTCGGAATGATTTGGCCTAAATTGCGAAATGCGTCGCGGTCGCGCGGCTTTGCGACAGCGCTCAGCTTCCTCTCTTCCCCACGCAGCTGACAAAGGCCCATCGGCAGGGCCACATGGTCAAGGTGGACTGGCTGGACCGCTTGACCTTCAGGGAGATTGAGATGATCAACGAGGTGACGTCGCCACCGCGTTTTGTGGGCAGTGTCCCTCGGCAACATAACGTGTGGCTTTTGTTTTTTTGTTTTTTTGCCAGAGCGAGAAGCGCAGCTCCAATTTCATGTACCTCATGGTGGAGTTTCCCCGAGTGAAAACCAACGACAAAGAATACAGCATTGTCTACTATGAAAAGGTGAGCTCGCTTTCTTTGACCCACAGCGTACACCGGTGCAGATTCTCTCACCGTGACGACTCCGGTCGGAGCGGGCAATTGAGAGTCTCGGTGCGTATATAAAGTGGATGTTCCATAATATGTCCCGAGGACGAGGAAAATTGGTTGGATTGAAAGATTGTTTGTTTCAGGATGGCGACGACGCAGCGCCCACGCTCCCCAGCTGTGAAATCGTCAAAGTTCCTGACCCGCAGATGGGGATGGTGAGCACGCGCGCACATTCAAACACGCATTTGGAGAAGGAGGCGAGGCGTCAGCAGTGATTGTGCTAAGCGCTTGCCCATCTCAGGAGAACCTAGTGGAGAGCAAGCATCACAAACTGGCCCGCAGCCTCCGCAGCGGGCCTTCCGACCATGACCTGAAGCCCAACGCCGCCACGCGGGACCAGCTTAATGTAAGTTGCCAAACCGCCTTCTAACCAGATATTTACGTTGAAGATCAAAATGACCTTCAAGACAAATTGATGACTCCTCCCTACATTCGCTGTTGGCCAAGCTTTGATGTGATTGTCATATCAAATGGATCTTAGATCAATCTCCATGGATAAAGTCATTTCTTCACAAAAATCGTTGGAGGTTTTTTTTTCTTTCACGACAATAACAGTTTTTTTTTGTTTTTTTTTTCATGTTAAACACGTCTCAACTTGTTGAAGTTGTCGGCGGCCCTTCTTCATGTGTGACTTGGCTGTTTTTGAAAACTTTAAACGTGCGTCGCACTTAATCTTACATGATGGTGGAATTGCCATGAGGATGATGAGGCGCTCTTTGGAAAAATGTGTGACTCAAGTTGAAGCATCTGCTAAAACAAAAGATTTGAGATGGAAAAATAAGCCAGAAATAAGAGTCCTTGATAAAGAAAAACACACGACTGACGTATTTCCCCGTCTTTGCTATGAAGGAAGCGGACTAATTACATGCGTCAACAGATCATCGTGAGCTACCCTCCGACCAAGCAGCTGAGCTCGGAAGAGCAGGACCTGGTGTGGAAGTTCCGATACTACCTCACCACTCAGGAAAAGGTCGGTTCCGCCCCCCACCCTTGCATCCCGGTGCGCTTTCTTTACCGTCAGAGTTCTTAATCGGCCTGTGCCGCAGGCGCTGACAAAGTTCCTCAAGTGCGTCAACTGGGATCTGCCCCAGGAGGCTAAGCAGGCCTTGGAGCTGCTGGGCAAATGGAGGCCTATGGACGTAGAGGACTCCCTGGAGCTGCTGTCCTCGCAGTTCACCAACCCGACCGTGCGACGCTACGCTGTGGCGCGGCTGCAGCAGGCCGACGACGAGGTACAAAGAACGATCAATCGTTCAAAGTTTCTTTACAAAATGCTGTCGTTGAGATGGCAGAAGGACCTTTCTTTGGTGTTTTTAATCGCGACTTGGCAAACGCTTTCATGTTTTGCCTCGCACACCCTGCAGGACCTGCTCATGTATCTTCTCCAGCTGGTGCAGGCTCTCAAGTATGAGAACTTTAGTGATATCCAAGGAGGCCTGGAGCCAGGCAGCAAGAGAGACGCCCAGGGACTCTCAGATGACTCCGCACTGGACAGGTCAGCGCTGATGCGTTTTGGCCGCCATTCAGCTCTTGGCCTAAATTTTAACTCGGAAATGCTGCCTGACTCGTCATTGTTTGTCTTTTGCACACGGGCCGCTTGCGTATTGCAATTTCTCCGGCGGAATCTCACGGGTTTGCCCTCGGCCCACCTTTTGCCACTTTGTTCATTGCTGGCGCAGCTCCCAGATCCTGACGGCCACATGTGGAGCCGTCACCACTGCGCAGAAGGGCAAAGAAGGAGCAGACGGCGAGAATCTCGAGGTAGGGATCAAAAGCACAGGTTGTGTCAACGATGACATGCAAAAGAGACGGGGAAAAAAAGCAACTGGGGTATTTAGAAAACAAAAAACACTATCACAGAACGTTTCTGAGGTGCAACTAATAATTGATAACCAATCGATTATCAGATGTAATTGTTTTCAAGAGTATATTAAAGGTTCCAAGCTCCTGTTTAATTGAAAGTCATCCAAATTCTTGGCATTTCACTCTCTCCTCAGTAAATACTCCGATTTGTGCAGTCCTCCATGGAAGCAGACTGTTTGTCTTTGTGTTGAATCAAAATAAGTAAATAAATGCAAACATCCGTTTTTACTTTGGAAAACAATGATCAACATGTTTCTGACACGTTACAGACCAAGGCAGTAACGGAATGTTAACAACATGTTTCTGACATGTTATAGACCAAAGCAGTAACGTAATCGTAACTGTATATCTTTTCCGTTGTCAATTTGAAATGATGCCCTTCTTCTGGGAAAAAAGCAATGAAAAGTAAAAAATGAAAATTTGATCGATTCATAAATTGACAAAATAAGCAACCGATGATTATTAAATTAATCGACAGTTGTTCCCGTTATACATTACTGTATTTTCCGGACTATAAGTCGCAGTTTTTTTTTTTTTTTTTTTTTAACAGTTTGGCCGGGGGTGCGACGTATCCTCACGAGGGACCCAAATGTGAAATTATTAACACATTATTATATCACTTCACATGTCATTTTCACACTTAACCGCATGTCTATTGTCTATTCATGTCTAATCTTGGTGTTGGATTTTGCCAAATAAATTTCCCCGAAAAATGGTACGACTTATAGATGTATTTTTTTTCTTTATTATACATTTTATGACTGGTGCGACTTATACTCCGGAAAATATGGTATCTTGATTTGATCTAAATCTTTAAAATTGATATAAAACCGAAATACTTTTTGGAGGGGAGGGTGACCCCTTCATTACACACAATGTCAGGCACATTTTGACTTCTGCTCAGTGTTCATGATGTGTGTAGACATCGCCCACAGTAAGAAGACCAAATTTGTCTCTCATCTGCAGCAAGACCTGTGCACATTTCTCATCTCGCGTGCTTGCAAGAACTCGACCTTGGCCAACTACTTGTACTGGTATGTGTGTGTTTGTGTGGCCGTGCGCATCTCTTGTTAAGGTTTTAACCCGCCTGTTATCCTCCCTCCCTCCTCAGGTACGTTATTGTAGAATGTGAGGACCAGGACACGCAGCAGAGAGACCCCAAGACTCACGAGATGTACCTAAACGTCATGAGGCGGTTCAGCCAAGCTTTGCTCAAGGTTCGCCAACCAAAGTAGCCCTCGATCGACCATGGTGGCCCGTTCCTTCGCTAACCCCGTTCCTCATCTTCAGGGCGATAAGAGCGTGAGGGTGATGCGCTCGCTCCTAGCCACCCAGCAGACCTTTGTGGACCGGCTGGTGCAGTTGATGAAGGCTGTGCAGAGGGAGAGCGGCAATCGCAAAAAGAAGGTGCAGCAAAATCAGGGCCATACGTACCTTGAAAATGATCCCTCGGAAGGAACGCGTTGTATTTCTTTGCGTGACCACACTGGGATTTCAAATCATCTTTCCCCATTGATATCAACCAAATATCCTTTTTTTTTTCCTTTTCATTCATTTTTGTCAAATTAAAGAGGAACACAAATAAATGTATAAATAAATAACTGCCAGATAGATGCTAACTGTTAGCCTATGTTGTTTCCCCGTTGAGTGTTAGCGTTGACCCAGGGCAACAATTTTTTGGGGTCTTGGTTTTTTTTTTTTTTACTTTTGCTGATAGTGGCAATGAACATCTTTTTTAAGGAATATTTATTGATGTTATCTGCCATGCTGCACCTTATTGTGACGCGAGTTATGGAAATCTGGTCATGTCTTCCTTTTTTGCTAGGTGACCCTAATAACGAGGTCATAATAGTCGTTTGTGCGCGGTTTTTTTTTTTTTTTTGTTTGTTTCCCCTCCCCAGACTGAGCGGTTGCAGACGCTTCTGGCCGACAACGAGAAGGTGTACCTCTCGGAAATCGAGCCAATCCCACTCCCGCTGGAGCCTCAGATCCGGATCAGAGGCATCGTCCCCGAGACGGCGACGCTCTTTAAGGTCTGGCAAAGCTCTTGCTTCCGAACCTTTTTTAAAATTCTTTTTTTTTTTTTGGGCTATTTCGACGCTGGCAGCTTACTCGTGTTCGGCTCTCTCCAATCAGAGCGCGCTAATGCCCGCCAAGCTGATCTTCAAAACGGAGGCCGGCACCACCTATTCGGTCATCTTCAAACACGGCGACGACCTGAGACAGGATCAGCTTATCCTTCAAATCATCTCGCTCATGGATAAAGTACATGCCCGCACGCCGCTTTCATTGTTACCCGTTGATGACATTTCAGTCTGATGACTTCTGGGAAAAAAATCATTTTGGAAGTTTTTCAACTTCTTTTGCATTGGTGTGTTCTGTATACGTTTTTACAAATACGTTCAATACAACTGTTGTTTTCTCTTTTTTTGATACAACTCATTTTTACAAGTCGAAAAATAATGTCAACATACCTTTGGCGAAAAAAAAAACCAACCCAACATTTTTGAAGTTTTTAACTTGATGTACAACACAATACAACAGTTGTTTTCTGTTTTTTCATACAAATCATTTCTGCAAGTCTAAATAACTTCAACAAACCAATGTATTATTTGTGTTGTGTCAGTAATGACATTTGTTAAGCACTATATATTTTTTTCAGTTATTAAGGAAGGAGAACCTGGACCTGAAGTTGACGCCCTACAAAGTGTTAGCCACCAGCACCAAGCATGGTAGCGACGACAGCGGAGGAAAAGAGCGTAGCTCAGTAATTCAAGATTGTAATTATTGTTGTTTTTCAGGTTTCATGCAGTTTGTCCAGTCGGTTCCAGTGGCCGAAGTGCTGGCAACGGAAGGCAACATTCAGGTCAGGGCCACTGGCGTTTGATCAGTATCGCATCCGACACCGTATCGTTGGAGATGCTAGCACATTGCTAGTCCGCGCTAGCATCAACGCGCTGCAACCTCAAAATCATGTCCAATCGTTAGTTACCTATAACATCGTCACGTCAACCCCTCTCCGACACCAAAGGCCTTTTATGCTTCATAAAAGCTAGCGTCTGTGTCTTCCAGGCTCTTCTCCAAAGGTCTTAGTATACTAAGAGCATCAGAGATAGCTGACAGAGATGCGTTATTATTATTTGTCATCAAATGGAATCATTTCAAAGTGGTGTGGATTCACTGGTGACGAGATGCCGATGCCGCTTTTAGAGCTTCTTCAGGAAGCATGCGCCGAGTGACAAGGGGCCGTACGGCATCAGCCCGGAGGTGATGGACACCTACGTGAAGAGCTGCGGTGAGTCTGTTTTCTTCGGGACCACTCTTCTGGGGACGGCGGATCTCAATGGCGGTTCTGCTGCGTTTCAGCCGGTTACTGCGTCATCACTTACATCCTGGGCGTCGGAGACCGACATCTAGACAATCTGCTCCTGACCAAGACCGGTACGGTCCCGAGAGTCCTCCCCACCCCAAAGTGCGTTTTACGAATAGCTTCTCCACCTTTGTCCTCCTCCAGGGAAACTCTTCCATATCGACTTTGGCTACATCCTGGGCCGCGATCCCAAGCCGCTTCCGCCGCCTATGAAGCTGAGCAAGGAGATGGTGGAGGGCATGGGGGGCATGCAAAGCGAGCAGTACCAGGAGTTCCGGAAGCAGTGCTACACCGCCTTCCTGCACCTGCGCAGGTACTCCAACCTGATTCTCAATCTCTTCTCCCTCATGGTGGACGCCAATATTCCCGACATTGCCTTGGAGCCCGACAAGACGGTCAAGAAAGTGCAGGACAAGTTCCGGCTGGACCTATCGGACGAGGAGGCTGTGCATTACATGCAGAGTCTGATCGACGAAAGCGTGGGTGCCCTCTTCGCCGCCGTGGTCGAACAGATTCACAAGTTTGCTCAAGTAAGTGACGCACTCTCGGACGGCTAGGGTTGAACTCAAGAGACGGCACATAAGCATCATGTACACGCACTTTTGTGCTTCGATGCCGCCCGCCTACGACAATCAGGAACACAAGGTCTTCCAAAAAAAAAGAACCAGAAAGAAATGATTTTATTCATCGGCCGATTAATCGGTTATTGAAATATCTCACCAAGAATTGGCTGACAAAAAAAAAAAAAAAAATCTATCATGGTTGGGCCCCGCCTACGCTGAATCATCATTTCAACACTTAATTTATAAAAACAAAATATAAGCATGATCGTCACCCATATGATCGTCTTTCTTTTCACTTACTCTATTCCAGAGATGGCTCCGTCGTTTCCTAACGACGATTTGTAACATGACCGATTTTTTTTTCTATTCATTTGCGGCTCATGACCTGCATGTGCTCAGTACTGGCGTAGGTGAGCTGTGGGATGGGGCCCGGTCCGGAGGACATGAAGCTGGAAAAAGGCCAAGAAAGAAGTGCAAGGACCGTCTGCGCATTCATTCATTCATTCATTCGTTCATTCATCTTCTTCCGAGCCACTTTTCCTCACGAGATCACTGGCGCCCTGGAGTCTATCCCACCTGTCTGCGCCGTAACCCGGGGACACTCTGAACCGGTTGCCAGCCAATCGCAGGGCACACACAAAGACGGACAATTTAGAGCGATCAATCGGCCTCTCGTGTTATTGGAACGCGGAGGGGAAAGTGGAGTACCCAGAGAAAACCTACGCAGGCGCGGGGCAAACATGCAAACTCTACACAAGAAGCCCGGCGCCAGGATTGAACCACCAACTTCTGAACTGTGGGGCGGGCGTGCTAACCCGTGCCCTATAGTGCCACCCAGGACACACGTTGTCTTTTTGTTTAATCCTGTAAATACAATTTAGTGAGCTAATAAATTAATGACATGTATGAGTCGACGTCTATTGATTCTATAATCATGTTATTGTTTTTTTTTTTTTTTTTTTTTATTGAGCAGTGGTCTGGTCGGCGCAGCAAATTATTTGTCAGATGTATATTTTGCCTGGATCAATAAAGGTTAGATAAAAAGTGAAATCCGGAGTGTCCCATGTGCTCGTCAACACAGTGCAGATTTGTTCAACATTAAGGGTCAAATAACTTAACTCATGTCAGGCTGCAAAAAGGTCAGGGGAAGGGGTTCTTATTGTTTATAAAAGGGAGACATTTGACATTATCGGGCAAACCTCAACCACTCTGTTTTTAATGTTGCATCTCTCTTCAGTCCAATTGTGTGAACGTTCCTTATTACAAATCAGATTTTTCAACCAGTTTAAGCTGACTAATAAACCTTGCCACAAAGTTCAGTCCTCTACCTCGTCTTTGTTCACTATCGGCATGCGCCTCCTGTACAATTATGGACCTATTTTTTTTGTGAGATTCTCGGTTTGATGTGAACTAAAAAAATATTAAAGGAAAAGCGCATTGAATATTTGAACATTTTAGGCAGTAGTACTTGCAACCGTGCCACTAGGCTAAAACAAGAAAACAGCACCATCTGCTGGATGTAGACTAAAATGCATGTCATTGGGCATGGGCGCGACAGATATTCACGCCATATATCCCGGTTCCACATATTCATTCTTTCATGTGCTGTGTTCCAAGAAACGTCACATAACATTAAGGGCATTTCTTTCTTAACTGCTCGTTTCTGTCATTTTTGCGCTGTCGTCGCCATGGAAGTACAAGCTCCGCCTACGCCGTTCTGTGACAGCCAATCGCGACATGCCATGTCGGGACGCTGCAGCCAATCGGAAGATGAGGAAACGATTCTGACAGACCAGCCTTTTTTTTTTTTCTTTTTCTTTTTTTTTTTTTTTTTAAACCTCCAGAGCAGCTGAGCCAAATGCGGGCCGGGCAGTGACGCAGCATCCAGACTGGCAATGACACACGCATGTACACGCGTACACGCACACGCACGCGCGCGCTCTACTGTATGACCGCTTCCCCATTCCCCGCCCCCTATTTGCAATTTGCATAACGACTTCCGCCCCTGTTCGACGCGCGCACCCTCCCCAAACCCGTGCGCGTTCGCCGGCGAGCTAGCGGCGATGGCATGCAGATCCCCACGCCGCACCGGACCTCTCGAAGCGGACCCACGGAACAAATAACGCGCCGGGGGCATCAACCATGTGCTTCCTTGGGAACCGGAGGAGGAAATGCTTTTTTTCTGTCTATTTTTTCAAATAGGCAGCTTTGTGCTAAAGAGAGAAGGCGGATCGGGACCGACGTGTTTATACTCCACTGTACGTGGAAGTAAGGCACTACTTGGCAACAACTCGCGGAGGCTGGCGTGGGAATCTTACACGCGATTCCACAGATCGAACGTTTATTTTTTGAAGGGGCCCGGTTTGAACGTTTGGGATTCCTCAACGTAAGCGCCCCCCTCCACCCCCCCCGCCGCGCACGATCAGATGCGTGATTTAGTTGACAGCTGATATCATGGGGGAGCCTGCAGCGCGCAGCCCCTCTCAAAGTACCTGTGGAGGCCATTAGTTTCACCAAACCTCAATGAGCGCTGCATTTTCCTGTGAATATCTCCCAAACTACTAATTTGGCCCATGATCCCCACGCCTTAGCCCATTGCCGGATCTTCTCCCACCCACACGTCCACGATGTGCATCATCCCCGCGGTGCTGATCGTGTTGCTGCGTGGACTCGTCATCTCTGCGGTACTAGGCTCCAATTCGGCGGATACTGGAAATGAAGCTAGCCCAGGTAAGCATACCGCTTCCCGCAGCCACGGTACACGTATGGTCATTTTTGAAATCGGGGGATACTGCAAGTCTTCTCATGTAAACAATCTGATGAGAACTTTCTGAATCTGGATTTGGGTTAAACATCTCAAGTATGGACCTGGAGACATGTTGGCACGTCGTCAAGCAGCTATGATCTATGACAGCTGGCAACCGGCCGCCTGAACTCGCTGGCAGCCAATAACACTCTGACCGACGTTTGTGACACACGTGAAGGAATCTGGGCTCACGGCGTCGCGTTGTGGACCTTTCGTAAAGCTTGCGGCACGTAGCCAACGTCGGGAAAATCCCCCGGAACGTTTTGAACGGACGAAAGAACCCCTGGGCGTGACGCAAATATTGGCAGGTCCGGCTTCCTGTCAACTCCACCTGACATTTAAAATGCTAATGTAGAAATGTTTGCTTTTTCTTTCTCGCTCGCTCTCTCAAAAATGTTAACACCGCAGGCTGTTGGCGCACAGCACACAATCCGTTTTGGACATCTAACATTGACAAGAGGTGGAAGACACCTGGAAACCAGCGAAACTGGATGCGTGAAACACTTCCCGGGATTTTTTTGGTGTTCAGCATAGTCCCTTTGGGTTTTCATCGTCTTTTTTTTAATTTTTTTTTTCTCAAACAAAGATTCTCGATTTTGTGGCAAGACCCACATGAATTACGGAGTTGCCATCGTTGAGTAGACACTTTTGGACGGGCAGATAAGTTTGAACGCACTCGCAAGTATGTTCCAACATACTTGGAGCTAGATGCTACAAACCTAGCATTTCCCCCATAATGCTTAACTTGGGCATGCACGAGTAAGAAAGCTTTTAAGTATCTTGTCTACATGATAGCAATTTGCTAAAATTGTATATATGTGTATATATGTATGTATATATACGTGTATATACGTGTATATATGTGTATATACGTACATATATATGTAGATATGTAGATGTGTATATATATATATATATATAAATAAAATCGAGAATCAAGCCTTGTGCCACTTCTGCTTTCTATTCCGTCATGGACACTGCTGCATTTCAGCGTCAAGCAGCTCCAAAGCCAGTCATGTGTCAACACGAGGCCGATTGTCCGATGGCCGTCTCGCTTATTATTCGCCGTATTCGTGTTTTGCTACTGTAGCGTGTTCCAATACGTTTTCTAACGGCCTGTTGTGAAAGTCAGCCTCGTTCTGCCACCTTGCCCATTGGGCGTGCGTGAAGGTGGACAGCTGCTGCATCCCCCCCCTCCGTCTCAGGCCGTGGTCTTTAGGCTTGTTATGCAACCTAATGAGGCCTGAGAGCAGAGCCCTCTGAGAGTATTTATAAAGTTACCGCTGAGGTTTCCTTGCTTGTTTTCCACCAGGCGGCTGACTTAATACTTCTTTCCCAGGTGCTAATGCTCTTGTTCCAAGGTCGCAGGTGGTCGTACCCACACAGTAGCGGACAAGCGTCTGTTGTGAGCCACACATAAAAAGGTGTTTATCCCCTGCTTGGCACCGCGCTGCATTCGGCTGCCTGGGCCCTCGGTGGCTGGCGGAAGTGACCTCCACCGGCGGCTGTATTTCAAGACATCAAAGTTTGGATGTCGTTTCTTGTCCGGACCGGACAAAATGGAGTCTTGACGGCGATGGTGAGCGGGATACGTGAAATATGAACCCACGAAGCCCAACGGCCCAGTCTCGCCGTGTCAAATGGAGAAGCTGCGGTGCCTTTGTCCTCGCTTCTATGACATGGCGAGCGCACCCGCCCGTTTGGGTCGGTCGGCTCTGACTCGTGTGCGCCATCGCTGAGGCTTGTCACCCGCTTGACAGGGGAAGCGTCCAAAGCGGCGCCCTTCGCGGACACCCGAGACGGTCGCCGTGGCCCATCTCTTGTAGAGAGAAACTTCCGGCCCCGCGCCAGCCGGTTTCAGTCACCTCGCGTCTGTCGGGGACTTTCTCGCTGGGAGGTGTGGATTTCTCGGGCATGCGCTTCGCTGCCGTTAACGTGCTGACTCGTGTTCGCTAGCAATGAGCAGGTTAACAAGCGCAGACCGCAGAAGTGAAAGCCGACCTGCTCCCGGAAGCCCGTCTTTGGGGCTTGAACTCAAACTAGATGCGCTAACCTCGGTGGTTAGCACGGGAATGCTAACTGCAGGCACATTGTGGCATCCTAGCAATGCGATCCGACTGGATCTGAGTGACGCCTCTCTCGCGTGACGTGTGACCTGCTTTGTATCTCAGCGCTTCCTGGTCGCCAAGCATCGTTTCAAAGATCTTCTTCTCTTTTCCAGTGCCGGGAGTGCCCGCGTCTGGTTGTCCTTTTTGTCCACGGCAGCCCGGATCGCTAAAGTCGTGGACACGGCAAATCTCGTGTTCTCGGGCTGTTTTTCAAAGCTTCCCGCAGAATCCGGCCTGCAAAGAGCATCTCCTTTTCTGGAAGTTTCTGGCTGGGACCTGAGGCTCGAGTACAATTTCCAGCCTTTCGACTAAGATAGGATTAGTGATGATTTAACGAGGCTTTCAGGCACCCTGGGGGGAGGGGGGGGGGCGTTTTCGATTGACCAATCGGAAAGGGAAACAGAGGGCAGTTATTGCTTGTGGACACGCGCCCACTGTAGCATTGCCAGAAATGAAAGCGTTTGAGATCATACGATGTCACGTTCAAGTTCCGAGGAGAAAAATATACACTGCGACGCTTAAACAAAACAAAAAAACAGCATCTAGCAGGAAGGCCTTTGTTATTGCCGCGCGTGTCGGGAGCAGGCCGACAGCGCAACTCTTTGCGGAAGCACGTTTGTGACAGCCGGCCAAGTAAATTAGTGCTTACTGCATGTGCACGTGCGGGGAGACCTCTGCCATTGTTGCTGACAAACGGGAGCCCGCTTTGCTAAAAATAACTCTGTGCTTTCCAATTTTGCAGTCTTTGGGGACCGGCTGTTTTGATTTTGCCACCTCCTCTCCCGGTCACCGCCAGTGACTTCCTGTCACGTAGTTGCGCACGACCATCCCTCAGCACACAATCAAACCAGACGACAACTGAGAAGGCTCACCCTCGCATTGTTGCCATTTTCACAGACTAAAACCTGTCACTGTAAATGATGCTTTTTAAAAATATCTCAGGATTGTCTTTCTTCTTAAGCTTCAGAAGGTATCTTAGGAAGAGTTTGGTGAACACGCAGAACAGAATTAGGCCAGCAATAAAACAAAACCAAAAAAAAAAAAACTGGTGACAATTGACAAAACACAAGATGAAAAAAAAATCTCTTAAGACATCCATTTTTTTTCCCGTTTTGTTGTTTCAAAAATAGTACAGACTTACTGTGCACTCGCCTTGGCCCCGCGCCCCATCCCATCATCACGTTGACAATTCGACCAACCGTTCCTGCTGTTAGCGATTGTGCTGACTCTGCAGCCGTGCTTACCTTTAACCTTTTCATACCATCGTGCATCCGTGAGCCGTCACTTGGAAATGGCTCGTTGTGGACAAAAAACTCACTATCAGGGTGCTATCGTCATAAAATTCACAGCCAATTTTGACAGATGAACAGGCGTAGTTTTACAAATTCAAAAGGACATTTTTCATACTATATCCACTTTAACCAACTTTGAAGTTGGGTCGAGTTGCCTGTCTGATAGCATTCAAGCTAATTTGACTTCAAGTCCTGACAAACCAAAACTGGAACTAAACAAGCAACGCTTGAAGCTGAGAGCCGGTCTGGCCGGTAAAGTAAAGAAAGCATGACACATGATTCAAGTCCTATATGCAATATCACATGAAATCTTGGTGCGACAGCCCCCGTAGCATTTTGTCGTTAACGGAAGCCGCCACCGTTTTTTTTTTTTGGATAACAGCCGTTTTCGCCCCGCCGCCGACTTTCTCGCTATGCCACCCTGGTCCAAACTCAGTGTCCAGTCAAACATCTCTCAAAATTGAGGGGGTGTCACACAAGTTTTTTTATATTATTGCAAACACACAACAGCATCAAAAGAAGTTGAACAATTTTCTAATTTCTTTTCAAAGTGGGCTTCCAAAAAAAAAAAAAAAAAAATTACAGCAATATCTCATTGGAAGACAATTTTGGTAATTTAACAAGAAACATTGAGTTGACACACGAGTTGCCTTTGCGGGCCACGTAAAATGACACAGCGGGCCAGATTCGGCCCCCGGGCCTTTTGTTTGACACCTGTGACGTAGATGGACCGTCATGCCCCAATTCGTCTTCCGCAACTTGTGAAAAGTGACAGGGCGACCACTTCCCTTCCACGCAAGGCATAGCCAGAATGAATCTGCTTCCCGCACCGGCGCTCTTGAACTGACTTTGACACCGACCCGCGTTTTGCGCTTGCGTTTAACTCTCGTACACTTGAAGGCTCATCCGCAAGGTCGGCCGTCTTTTAAACCATCAAGTTTGTGCCCTGATTGGCAAGCGTTTGGGTGTATTTTACATTTCTGCTCCGGACGGCTGAGCTGACGCACGTGTGTGTGTGTGTGTGTGTGTGTGTGTGTGTGTGTGTGTGTGTCCGTCTAGACCCGTGCCTCATGGTCATGCCGCCGTGCGTGAGCGATGCGGATCGCTTCAGCCTGGTGGCCTTGCGACACATCCACAAAGAGCTTGACGACGACAACGACGGCGGCATCGAAGTGAACGAGAGCGTCGAGGTGAGTTTTGCAAACGTATCTTTTTTTTTTTTTTTTTTTTTGTGTGCATCTGAGACGCTTGTACAGACGTCGGGTCATTTGGTTGAAAGCAATGAGTTTGTCTGGAGTTGCCTTCGAACGAGTCACCTCAAAGTCTCTGCTTGCTTTCTTTGGGCATCCGCTTGTGGTGACACCCGAGAGCTCGCTGACCCAGCGTGACCTCGCTGATTACCAAGTCAGTGACCTTCTGTTTTGCGTCTTGTATCTTTGTTCTGACAAGGCCTCGCTCGTGACAGGACTGACATAGAGATGAAACACCAAACGGGAACAGAACCTGATGCAAAAAACAATAGATAAATCAAAAACAATTACCCAAACTTCAAGCCCCAAACTCACAGCTAGCTGCTAGGAGCTAGCTGTTGCTAGCCACTCACTATTATCCTTGGCGTGCGGGTCAATCACCGCATCACCTTTCCAAGTTTGTGACTCCTCGAAAAGTGCGTAATGTCGTATTTTTGTTTTTTCATGCCAAGTGTTTGCAAGAACTGTTCAAAGGAGGTCTTGCGCTTGGCTTTCGGAATTGACGCCACAAATGTGGGACCGACGGCACAGCTTGTTTGAAACTTGCAGGTTCCCCACAGCGCCTTGCTTGAAAGCATCCGTGATCGACCATCGTTTTAAAAATCTCCTCGAAGCGGCAGAACTCCCTTAGGAAGGAAGAGCTCGAGTGACTCGTGTCTCCTGACAGCAGCTCCGAAGGACAAAAGCTTCAGGATGCAGCGACTGTATCGGGGCAATTCTGGGGAAGGACTTTGTAGGCGGAGACAGTAAGATTAGAGTTTCTTCTCAAGATGTCTGCCATTCCCAGCGCCACTGCTTGACACCCTACACCGTCCAACCAAGATTCCGCTGGCGCTGACTGCCTTTGGTTCTCATCCCCCCCCCCCCAAGCCCAAAAGTTGAGAGGCTAATGAAGGCATTTGATGGAACATCCATCAACTCGGCGTCCACTTTTCCATGACCTGCATTTCAAGCATTTTGGATCGTCCATGCGAGGAAGTGTCGCAAAGAGTCCGAGACAGGCACACGCTAGAGCTGGGCCCACCAAGATGTTCCAGGTGACCCCATTACTGACTGATTCTAGCTTGATCTCCACATCTGGTGTGGCGTTCAACGACTTGATAGGAATTTAGCATTGTGGTCATTTTATAAAACGAGGTGATCCTCGTCGTGCTTTTTTTCATCATGGCTGCGTGCATTTTTGGACCTCCAAAGAAAACTCCCCAAAGAGCCATTTCATCACGCCGAAGCTTTGATCAAACTCTTCTACCCGCCCGCCTGTCTCATCCACCTGAAGCAACACCAACATCAGCCTATTGATGATTATTTATAGTCTCGGAACCGTGTCGTCGTGAAATGTAGCTTTGAGTTGAGCTTCCTGTCGCTCCACTGTAGCCCCCGTGTTCTTCTCACGATAGCTTTGTGTACCGTTCGGTTCTTCTTTTCTGGCAATGTCACCACAGTGAGGTTGCCTGAAGCCATTTGCGTCGTCCAAATATGCTTTTGGAGCACAACTGAGGGATGGGAACTCCCCGAACCTGAGAATGGCTATCAGTCGGAGCTGAAACTGGATGGCAAATTCAAATCACAAATACCAAACATTGGAGGGAGCCATCAACAGAACCACCTTTGCTCTGAGATGGGGTATTGACGATAATTATAGTGAGGTTGAAATGTGAGCATGCTCTACTGTTCAACCTTTCCTCATCAAAATGGTGCAATTAAGGGCAAAAGGTACTCTGGCATTTCTTTTGTTGGGGCTAAGACTTCTCCACAGGACCGTAAAGTTCAAAAGAAGGACTCTTGGAAACTCAGGCAGGTGGAAGCGGAACCCTCGCTGCCTTTTCTAGGTCCATAAAAGGAAGAAAAGGAGCGAGCGAGCGAGAGAGAGCGAAAGAAAGAAAGAGAGAGAGAGAGAGAGAGCGAGCGAGCGTAAAGAGTGTCCATCAAAAAAGTGAGCCGTAAATACATAAAGTTGTCAAGATGCTCATACACATCTGATCTCTCCTTAGTTCATAAGGGAAGACATGAAGCAGCATCAGACCAACAAGCACAGCAACTTGCATCGCGAGGACCAGCACATCACCGTGGAGGAGCTGTGGAAGGGCTGGAAGACCTGTGAAGGCAAATACACGCCACACTTTGCATAACGACAGCGAGTGACAACCGGGAAAGAGAGCAAACACGGACGAACGAGCGCGCTCGTTTTCTCCAACACCCACCAGACTGCATTTGCCGCACCCGGTCAGATAATTGTACGGCTTTTTGTGTCTGTCAGTCCACAACTGGACGGTAGAAGATACGGTACGGTGGTTGAAGGAGTCGGTGGAGCTGCCTCAGTACGAAAGGAACTTCCGGGACTTCCGTGTGACCGGCAACACATTGCCGCGGTGAGTTTTTGAGCTCGAGCTGTTTGTTGTGAACAAATCTATTCGTCTTACAATGCTGCCCTCTTGCGGCTGCAGCGCGGGTAACATGGGGGAAGACGCAAGCGGGATCGATCATGTTACAAGCCTCTCGTCTTAAAATAGGGCAGTCTCAAAGCGAACTGCAAAGTCGTGAGCGGAGCGGAGCGGTCGGTCTCACGGAGCGCGTGCGGTCTTGGATCCTCAAGGACGTCGCCGCGGACACTCTGGTGATCATCTATCTGCCTTTGCGTTGCAGAATCGCCGCCAATGAGCCGTCGTTCCTGTCCGTACAGCTCAAGGTGTCCGACCAGCGGCACAAACAAAAACTCAACCTCAAGGCGCTGGACGCGGTTCTTTTCGGCCCCCCGCTGCGTAAGTCTGCGCCTCGCGTTGCCTTGACTTGATGGCGCAGCTGCCCGCACGCTGCTTCAAATAGCACCGCCCCCCCCCCCCCCACCCCAGGTCCACAACACAACTGGGTGAAAGACTTTGTCCTCATGATCTCCATCGTGATCGGCGTGGGCGGCTGCTGGTTTGCCTACGTGCAGAATAAGTCCAGCAAGGTGCACATCTGGCAGATGATGAAGGATCTGGAGAGCCTGCAAAAGGCAGAGCAAAGCCTCCTCGATCTGCAGAGTCGGTTAGCGAGAGAAATACAATCGAATCGTTGGCTGGCTGTAAAACGCGAGCAAATCGTCCAAACGGGCTTCCTTCCTTTCAGTTTGGAAAAGGCTCAGGAAGAGAACCGAACGGTGATTGTGGAGAAGCAGAATCTTGAGCAGAAGATGAGGGACGAGATCACCGGAGCCAAGAAGGAGGCTCGCAGACTCAGGGACCTGCGGGAGGGTGCCGAATGCGAGCTTAGCCGCCTGAAATACGCGGAGGAGGAGCTCGTGCAGGTGAAGCACGCTCGCTCGCTCGCTCGCTCGCTCGCTCACGTGAACCCCTAAAGCGCCTCTCCGCCCGGCGTAGGTCCGAAAGGCCCTCAAGCGAGCCGAGAAGGAGATGCAGTCGGAGCGGTCGCTGCCGGAAGCTCTGCAGACGTGGCTGCAGCTCACGCACGAAGTGGAGGTTCAGTACTACAACATCAAGAAACAGAGCGCCGAGTTACAACTCTGCGTCGCCAAGGACGAGGTGAGCGTCCGTCGCCGGGCCTCTGCGCCGCCGCGCCTCGGTGCCGCCACGCTTTTCTTGCCTTTCCATTCCTTTCCATTCCATTCCTTTCCATTCCATTCCATTCCATTCCATTCCAACCCAATCCATTCCATTCCCTTTTGGCTTCCAGGCAGAGAGAATCAAAAAGAAAAGAAGCTCTGTGTTTGGAACGCTTCACGTGGCGCACAGCTCGTCCCTGGATGAGGTGGACCACAAGATACTGGAGGCCAAGTAAGGTTTGGCGTGGCGTGGGGGGGCTTTTTAGTGCGGCCGACTCAAGCCGCTTTTGCCCTTCTCCAGGAAATCCTTGTCGGAGGTGACGGCGTGCCTGAGGGAGCGCCTGCACCGCTGGCAGCAGATCGAGAGGCTCTGCGGCTTCCCCGTGGTCAACAACTCGGGGCTGCCCAGTCTGACGGCCAGCCTGTACTCGGACCACAGTTGGGTGGTGATGCCGCGCGTCTCCGTCCCGCCGTACCCCATAGCCGGCGGCGTGGACGACCTGGACGAAGACACGCCTCCCGTCGTCCCGCAATTCACCGGTGAGCTATTGACGAGGACGCCGTGCCATCACAGTGTCTTTGATCAAATGTGACAGACAGACAGACAGACAGACAAGGTTGAAATTGCAGCCAACGCCGTCAAATCCTTTTGCGTCTTTCTTTGCTCCTTTCAAGCTACCTTGATGCGGCCGGCGTTGACGCGCAACAGCGGCGGCGCGTGCCGCTCCCGCCGCAGCCTCGCCAGCTCGCCGCCGCCGCCCTCCGTCTTGTCGGCCGATCCCGACCTGCTGTCCGCGGCCGGCTCGTCGCTCTCCTGTGCCCTCGAGGCGGACGACGAATACGTCACGTTCGTCTCGGATAGCCCCGAGACAGACGCTCCAAACTCGTCGATGGGCCGCAAGCCGCCGCACTTTGTCAGCCTGGAGAAGCCGTGGCGCAGGATTTCTCGCGAGGGATTGCTGCTCGTCAACCCGAGTCACGAGTTGCCGGCGTCCGCCGGCACCAACGGCGGGGACTCCACCCCGTCTCCTCCGCCCCCCACGCCCGCCCCGTCGGGCCCTCCGTCCACCTCGCCGTCGCCGGACCTCACCCGCGCGGTGTCGGGGAAGGGCGCGCACAACGGCGTCCTGGAGAAGTCGTACAGCTTCAGCACGTTGCCCGCCGGCACGCCGGCCTCGGTGGGCCGCTACCCGTCGCTCACCTCTCTGGACTCGGAGGGCCGCAGCGTGGGGCGAGAACGCAAGCTCCTGAGCGCCTCCTCCCAGGACTCCAGTGACAACGGAGAGAGAATCAAGCGCTCCTCCTCCAAAATCAAGAGCTTATTCAAGAAGAAGAAATAACACGTCGGGACGTGACTGTAAGCTGACGCTTCAGCAACCGCCGAATGCTCTGGTCGCCTTGCTAACCCCCCCCCCCCCCACCACCGTTGCCTTGGCGGGCCCGCGAGTGAAAACACAAACAAGCCAGTCATCGATTTGCAAGCACGCTATGACAACAAGTTTTTTCCCCCAAACTACTCCAGCACTTGATTTATTGTTACCTAGCGTGGTGGTGGTGGTGGGGGGTGAAGAGGTCACGCTAAAAAGCTCTTTGCGCTACTCGCTGATGTTTGGGAAGAGACTCGACTATTTTATTCATGGGGCGGTCACCTGATGCCTAACATTGTTTTGGGTTGGTTTGGGCGGGAAGTCGCCCGCCATCCGTTGTTCCACGTCGGTCACCTTCCACGACTGGATTCCCTTCCCTTGCGTAGGCATTCTTCACTTTCAGGGCTCCCGAGTGTGCGTCTGTATCAGACACCTTCATTTGCTTCCTCAAAAAGAAATGGAAAGAAACCCCCCAAAAAACCAAAGGTCCCGGCGATGTCCGACCAGGACTCAATCGGGACCCCCTGGTGCGTCGATGTCAAATGCTTCCACCTCACACTGTGGCTTCTGTCTCGTCACTTAGGTCTCACGTGGCGGCGGGCCGGGCGATGCTGCTCACGAATCGATGCAATTGTCGCTATTATACGTGGCGGCGGGCCGGGCGATGCTGTTCACGAATCGATGCAATTGTCCCTATTATACGTGGCGGCGGGCCGGGCGATGCTGTTCACGAATCGATGCAATTGTCGCTCATTTTGTGGACGACTAAACAGCACGCACTCGAGTCCGAACTGTAAGTTTGGCAGAAGTGTCAGTGACTTAATTGTGTTTTTCAGAACATTGTAAGTGTGCATATTTGTATGCTGTAGAAGAGTTAATAATAAAATGATGAATGAATCAAATCAATGGATCACGAAACAATCAAAACGGTGTGGGTAGCTATCAAGACCGTAATATAGATCCCGTTTAATCGCTCGGTGAGGCTGTCGGGAACAATGGGTCACAGCCACCAGTCACAAGATGGCAAAAGTACGGCCGTGAACCTGGAAGGTGAGGGAAGGGTTAAGACGGGAGAAAAAGGAAAACGTTGAGTCTACAACAGATTGAATGAAAATACAGCTATTGATGGCTCGCTCGCCCGGTGATGATTTCCAGCGCGCTTATGTCGGTTGTGAGGAACCTTGAGCTGGACCAGCGGTCTGTTCAACGTCCCAAAATGTTGCAAGTGTGCATCAAACCGGTGGCCGTCTATCAGCGGCCGAGCGAGAGCGCGAGCGAGAGAGAGGCAGCCGTCTGTCACTTGAGTGCAATTGCAAAACGGTGGCTTCCAAAGTTCTGATGTACATGAAGAACTGAACTGATTTGCAATCCATCCCTTTGGCAACAGCAGTCATGAAGATGATGCAACAATGGCATGGAAAAAGGCTTGCAGGTGTTTGGAGCTGGGTGGAGGAGTTGAACTTTGCCTTTGTCCTCTGATGCAAAGTGGCGGCAGTGGTGTCAAAGGCGCGGACCGCGGGCCCGATCGCAAAGTGACAGACACACTCGAGCCGTTCGAAGGCTTTGACTTCTGACGACGTTGTTGCTCAAGCCGGAGAGAAAAGCACGTTCCGTCCTTACGATTGCCATTCCAGACGTTTCCGTTGCAAATGGCTTCAAAGTTGCTTGATTCCAGTGACATCCTTACCTCGCCAATAACCGGGAAAGGATGGTGTGGCAAAATCAAAGCAATCCACATCTTTGTTTGTTTGTCTGTTTCTTTTGAATCCGTTTGAAAGAAGGCGTGCTGATCGCGTTGTGATGCTCTTACGCAACCGCTGGACGAAGGATAACAGTCAGCTCGAGCATGACTTTTTTGTTTTTCCAGATAGATGGCAAGTTGGGATGGGCACTTGATTGCCATCATCTTGGCGTGTTGTTGTTGTTGTTGTTGTTGTTTTTTTTCCAGATCGATGGGAAGACGCGACGGGTACTTTACCGCGATCATGCCTTTTGCACATTGGCCTGCCTGCCTGCCTGCCTGCCTGCCTGCCTGCCTGCCTGCCTGCCTGCCTGCCTGCCTGCCTGCCTGCCTGCCTGCCTGCCTGCCTGCCTGCCTGCCTGCCTGCCTGCCTGCCTGCCTGCCTGCCTGCCTGCCTGCCTGCCTGCCTGCCTGCCTGCCTGCCTGCCTGCCTGCCTGCCTGCCTGCCTGCCTGCCTGCCTGCCTGCCTGCCTGCCTGCCTGACTCGTTGGCCTGTTTGTCTTGAACTCTTGAACTATTTCACTGATGACGCTCGTAACAAAGTTGGTCGGTCGCTTTGCAACAACTTGGCGGCAGGCGCTTTGAGATCAAACGAAGCGAGCGTGGGCTGTGCGTGTCAAAGCGCCGTGACGTCACGCACCTTGCGGGTAGCAGGAAGCGCTCGCGTCCGACACTCATTCGATTCGCTTGTCGAGTCGGAGCAGCCAGCCCGCCAGCCAGCCAGCGCGCCAGCCAGCCCGCCAGCCCGCCAGCCATCCAGCCAGCCAGCCATCCAACTAGCCAGCCCGCCAGCGCGCCAGCCAGCCCGCCCGCCCGCCAGCGCGCCCGCCCGCCAGCCAGCCAGCCATCCAACTAGCCAGCCAGCCAGCCCGCCCGCCAGCATGAAGCTCGTGACAATCACCCTGCTCTTGTTCGTCCACACGGCAGGTAGGAGAACTTTTTACACTTTGCAGTCCGATCCAAGTTGGTGACAATTGGCGAAGCGTCAAGCCGCCATTTTCACATCTCGAAGCCGTTCAATTGATTGTCATCACAAGTTGCTTTGAAAAAGGCCCACGTTGTTGCGACGCCTGCAATGTTTTGCGCCTTCCTTTTGCCAATTGCATTTAAAGGACGTCGTCGTCGATGGATGGATTTTTCATCTGTCATATTGTTTTGATACTTTTGGCCAGCTCTCATCTCCTCGTACCAAGTCGTACGTATGTAGCGTGACAACGAAAGGCATTCGGAGCGCAAAATGGCTCTGCACAACAAAGCTCCATGCTCAAGTCTATCTTGTGCCTTGAAGTAGCTTTGTGCCTGCTGGGTGTCCACAGTGCGAGTAAGAGCATGCGCTGGCCACCTCTGCTTTTCCAGATCTGACAAGTAGCGAGTGCAACGGCGCGAAGGGTCAGGTGGTGTTCTGCGCAGCTGCCAACAACCTCAAAATAGACCCTCCCGCTACTGACTACGCGTGGCGCTTCGGAACAACCGAGGTCAACGTCGACAGTGCTCTGAGCGAAGACGGATCCACAAAGGTGTTGACGGGCACCCTGGCAGCAAAGCACACTGGCGTGTACTTGGCCATCAAAAGCGGTTCACCGACGGACAAGTTCACCATCATTGTGGGTGCCGGTAAGTCGCACGACTGTCGTCCGGGATGGCTGCTTTTGGTGGGAAAACACCAGCGCTCGCTCGCGCGCAGCTCCAATTCAGCAAGGTTGGCTGAGGAGACGTGATGGATTCTTGGAAAAGCGTCATTTGAAAAGCGAGCGAGTCACTTGACGAGTCCATCTGCGCGTGGCGCCGCCCGTCCGCCGTCTTTGCGATGTGACCGCCCGCGCTTGGACTTTGCTACCGCGCTGAATAACTCTATACAACTGTTTTGGGCTTTTTCAGTAAGCTGCCCCGCAACCACTGGTTGCGACGTCCCGACTGGTGGCTCCTTCCAATTGGAATCCACAAATGCAAATGAGGCTGTCAGCTGGGAGTTTAAAGCGGACGGTGCCCAAGACTTTCTGCCGGTCCCTGATTCCTCCGATAAGCCCAAGTTTCGTGTAGAGTCCAACATCAAGAAAGGGTTGGGCCTCTTCAACGTGCAAAAATCTGAAAGCGGGACATACCGGACCAAGAAAGACTCTGACGGAACAACAGCTGATTCGTTTCCAGTCCACGTCCGAGGTAAGTTTGGCTCTCGCGCTCGCTCCTTTCGCTCACTAGTTGGAAATCTCGAGGTAGCCGCTCAAACAATTCAGGGAGCACAACGGCAGGCGTCGGAAAAGAAGAGCTGCCTGCCGCTGCCGCCGTTTGCTTCTCGGTTCACTAGTGTCGCTGTTGAGACATCTGCTTGATCGATGCGCCGCTTAAAAAGCTCCGACTTTTGTTGCCACTTTTTTGAAGGGCCACCCTCTCTGACGTCTGAGTGCATGATGAGATGGGGGGGGGGCCTTGGAAAATGCAAGCGGGACCCCAATTTGCACATGCCCGCCCTTGAAATGGACTCTCTATCCCAACAGATCCCGTCTCCGATGTCACAGTCAGGGAGGGAGGGGGCTGCGCTCCGACCTTAGTGTGCGAGGTCATCGGTGATGCCCGAATCGTCAAATGGACCAAGGACGGCACTGAGGCGGGTACTGAGAAAACGTTGACCATCGACAAGGGTGCTACTGTCTCTGCTAGCTACGTCTGCAAGGTCACAGACTACTCTAATGCTAATGAGGATAGCACCGCCTTCTCGTACGCCTACACAGGTGAGTAAGGAAAGCACCCACCATCCCAGAAAAATTGCAAAGCGCGACTTTCCTGTTTTTGACAGCTCCCAAGGCCGTCTCAAAGGTCACGATCGAACGGACCGCCAGCGTCCTCAAGTGTACCGCCGACGGTCCCGTCAAGACGTGGGAGTGGCTGACGTTCGGAAACGTGCCTGTCACAGCGGGCGACGGCACAGTGGGCAGTGATCGGTCCAAGTTCACTTTGCTCCCCGGGGCCATAGGCCAGTTCAGTTGCAAGGCCACTGACTGCCAGAACAATACCAAGTCCTCCCAGTTGTTGCGCGTCGGTGGAAAGGTGGACCCCACCGGTACCCCCACCGCCCCGGGCGGCGCTACGAGTGAGTACTTGCACGTCAGTGGGTGGAGCCCCGCCCCGCCCGCCCAGCCGCCAATGTTTGCCATCTTTGCTCTAGCACCAGGCGCAGCCACCCAGGGCACGTCCTGCTCTGTCGCTCTGTTGGTGATAAGCGTCCTCATTGAGCTCTACGTGGTGATGATGATGTAGACCGAGGCCGGCCGGCCGGCCGGGTGAGTCGCCGTTTTCCTTCCGTCCACCGTGGCTGCGCTGCGCTGCCTTGCCCAACCGGCGGCTGTCTGTCTGCTTTTCCTCAGACGAGAAGATCCTGGAGGCGAGCGGCGCGCGGGCCCTTCCATTTTTCTTTCTTTTTTTTTTTTTTTCATTCATTCGTTCAGCAATACAAATAATTCAGCATTAAGAAGAAGAAGAAAAACGCACGAAACACAGAAAGCAGCGGCTCGGGAGAAGCGGGAAGGCGGCGGCGGCGGCGTTGACGGCGGCACGAGACCCTCGCTCGTACATCTGGCGCGAGGGGCACGCCTGAGCGGTTGGCCTTGGACTTGTTTGCAGCAGGGGAGGAGGGGCCGAGAGTGAAGCGGGAAAGCTTTTTTTTCCCCCCTTTGGTCTGAATTCAATTTTCTTCTACTTATTCCATTCATTATGATTCACAATGGATGATGTCACTCAACTTTAGCACTGGAGAGGGAGGTTGGCAAACGCTCCGTCCGGAAGGTGGTCAATGCCATTGGGTGAGTGAATTGCATGATGCAACTTTTTGGCGGTCTTCGACTTACTCCAGTTATTAGCATGCTTACGACTCAAGTTATTATCATGAGGGATGATGTCGCTCAACTTAATTTAGGATGTGATTTACAGTGGACGATGTCACTCAACTTTAGCATTGGGGAGGGTGGTTGGCAAAGGTTTTGTTTGGACGCGCTGGAAAGTGGTCCACGTGTGGGTGAATTGTTGGATGATTATTCGATGGTGCAACTTTGCCTTGGTGTCATGTAACCACTCGAAACCACAATAAAGTCTTCATCCCCCTCGGTGGTCGTGTTTGATCATGTCAATGGCGCCGTCTTGTGGGTCAACGCGGCGATGCATGAGGAGACGAGCAGAGATGGATGGAAGAAACTTTCGCGCATGCGCTTTGCAATCAAATTGAAGGGAAAGACAGGTGGGGCTCTTCGAGCACATGGAATTCCGAGACTTTCCGTCTTTGCCAAAAGACAGGTGGACAGGACCACCTTCTATCCAACCTTCTTGCGGGCGCCTTGCGGTTTTGCCAAGCCCCCGCCCCCCAGTCGTCCCCAGGCAGCTGCTTGATCGCTTTATCAATAGCTAGTCATTTGTGACAAAAGTGATCGATCAGCGGGAGAGCGGCGGTGAGTAACAATGCCTTGTTGGCTTGCACTCCCTCCGCACGTCTACTCTCGGAGGAAGCACCCGGAAGCCCTTGCGCTTGTGTGCTACAGCCACACGGGGGCAGCAGAGCACGAAGCTCGCCGCACGTTGTACTCACGACTTCCAAGTTCAGCTCCGCTTTCCAACTTCGTGCCTATCTTGGATCCATTTTCTATGGCATGAGCCTTTATTAGGGTCTATCTCGCCCAAGAGCGATCGGATCCCTCGCAAATTTGCTCTGGTCGGCATCCAACATTCGCAACCAACAGTTTTGCATTCAAATCCACAGATGAGACTATTTTGGCTTTGTTGACATATCCGTGTCACATTTTTACCCAAGTTAAAATTGCGACAGTCGCAAAAGGAAAAACAAAATCGACACCTGACGTTCAACAAAAAAGTCGGTTGAGAAGTCAGGCAAACGAGCGAGTCAGGAAAAAAATTTACAAAAAACAAAGAAAAAGACCAAAAGCGAAAGCGCCAGTGCCGACACATTGGCAGCCAGTTGTAACAAAGAGCGTAGAGACGTCACGTTCTCAAACCGCCCGAGCTTGTCTGCGTCGATAGCTGCCATGTTTCACCTCTCCGGGACGGGAAAAAGTCGCCACTGGCGCAGCGGCTGCGCTCTGGACAGAAAAGACAAAGAAGAACATACATAGTGTTTACGCTTCCTTCCAAACTCTGCCGGAGAGACCTGCAGTCATTTCAAAGGCATCATGAAGCCGTTCCAGTCGGCCAATGTGCTCCTGTGATTGCGAGAGTCGAGGCTTCACCCGAGAGACGGCTTTGGCTCGGACAAGGAAAACAAACTTGCACAACAATAAAGGCGCGAGTTTTTGGGGGCTTTTTTTTTTTTTTCTTTAGGTTTACAAAACAACAACATGCTTTTGTACACGGGCACGATTCGGAGTCTGTGTTTCTCTAGGGAGGAGAAAGCCAACAGTAGTGATGTGCATTCCAGTTCTTTTAAGTGAACTGACTCTTTAGACTCAAAAGATTCGTTCAAAAGAATCGTTCGCCACACTTTCTTATTCATTTATCATTGTTTTTTTTTTTTTTGTTTTTTTTAACCCCGTGTAGTGTACCTATTGAAATGTCCATGAGGTGTACCTCGTCACAGGCCACTTCAAAATCATGGTCGAAGCTTCAGTGAAAAGTGCCGCCCGCACCCGCCCTCGCCCCCACTTTCTGATTGGCTGTTGGATCTGTGACGTCAGTCGGACGCTCCATTCGGTACACCGCCATTTTCAGGTGTACCTAATCACAGGCCACTTCATTAGGGAAAAACCATGGCCAAAGCTTAAGTGAAAGTGAAAAGTGCCACACCCGGCCTCACCCCCACTTTCTGATTGGCTGTTGGATCTGTGACATCACTCGGACACCAATAAAGTGGCCTGTTATTAGGCACACTTGAAAATGGCGGTGTACCTAATGGAGTGTCTGTGTGATGGTGCCTCGTTAAGTGCACCTGCGTGAAAGGTTTTAGCTCCCGCAGCACGTGAAAGGGACCGAAAACTTTGCACGCAGGTGCACTTAACGAGGGAATCACACGGACACTCCATTAGGTACACCGGGTGCGTACATCGGGGCCGCGTTCCAATATGTGGCCCCGAGGACTCCAGCTTGACACCTGATACCTTTGATCACGATATTTCCCTAACTAAGCGGCCTGTTATTAGGTACACTTGAAAATGCCGGTGTCCCTAATGGAGTGTCTGTGTGAAGCCCTCGTGAAGTGCACCCGCGTGAAAAGTTTTAGCTCCTGCAGCGCGTGAAAGGGACCAGAAACTTCGCACGCAGGTGCACTTAACGAGGGCAACTGGAGGTCGACACCCCTGGTGTGAGTGAAAAGTGCCACACCCGCCCTCACCCCCACTTTCTGATTGGCTGTTTGATCTGTGACGTCACTTGGACACTCCATTAGGTACACTGCCATTATCAAGTGTACCTAATAACAGGCCAGTTCATTATCATTTGAACAAAAATTTTGAGTGAACCGATTCTAAAGATTCGATTCACTTGAACTGGAATGCACATCACTCGTACAAAACAGTGCAGATGACCAACGGCTGCTAGGTTGAAGTAGCTGACTGGTCAGTGACACAGGCTCCTGCTTGGAAAGAGCTTGGGTCGATCCCAGATGTGAGAGTATACTACAATGTGTTTTCATTGTACAATTAACCCTTTATTTATTACCTCGCGTAGTGTACCTATTGAAGTGTCCATGAGATGTACCTACACATGTTGTCATATAAAGCAGTTAACCAAATGTCTGATTTTTATGTTTTAATTGGCAAATATAAAAACAAGGACTAAAACACCAGACAAGTTTTGACATAAATGTTTATTTAAAGTAATAATAATAATATTATTAGTAAAATTCAAACCACCAATCAAATGTGAAATTGCAGTAGATATATTGGATGACAATATTTAGGCGTATATATGCATACACGTTATTCAAAAACTACTATAAGTGTTATAAAATCAAGATTACCCAAAGAGAAGCATAATCTCCCCGTTGTTGCATAATGGCGCATCCCTTCATGCAATAAAGTTAGCCGTTAGCTTGGAGAAGCGCGCATAGAAGAAGTGGTGTGTCAGTGAGTGGTTCTTTCTTTCCTTGGCAACTCGTAAATCGACATGCTGGCTTCCATAGTTCACGCCAGGAGGGAGACGCAAGACGTTCACTGACTGATCCGGTGATGCACGGGAAGGAAGGCAGTTCCCCCATGAACTCGTTCGCGAACGGGAAAGTCAGGATTCGTTCCCTCACTGATCCGTTCTCGCGTTGAACTGGAAATGCCAATCACTGACTCGTTCGCTCTCAGATCCAGTGAACGGGAAATGCAATTCACGACTCGTTCGTAACCAGGAAGTTACGTCATTTTCTTCTTTGTTTTGTTTTGCAGCAAGGTGTCACCAGCTTCAATGATATGAACTGAATATAGAACGAATCACTTTAGGAAGTATATTGTATTGTATTGATGTGTATGGGTTGTTTCCACGGGATGTTGTAAAAAACAAAAACAAACAAAAAAAAAGATCAGTGTGTGTGTGTGTGTGTGGGGGGGGGGGGTAAGATTTGTTGTACGATTCATTTAAACGAACCTTTTGACTGAACTGAGTCTAAAGATTCAGTTCACCTAAAAGAACTGGAATGCACATCACTAGAAGTTTTGTTCACTTTAGGAAGTGACTCGTTCACTCTTGTTCACTGAAAAGATTCATACTTTTGAACGAATCGTTCACTCACGAGCTAACACTACCCAACAGTAGGTAAAAGAATTCAGTGGAAACTTGCCTTGATTTGGGTGCAAAGGGAGCAACCAAAAAGTTAAATGAAATGTTCATGAACAAAACTTTTGTAAATGTTTTCAACTAGTCAGGAAAATGATTAAAAGCTGCCTATTTGTTTGAAAGATGCTAAATTTAATACAGCTCGCTAGAAAGACCCTGCTAGCTTAATGCTAACCACCATTTCTGTTGCACGCAGTGTCCTTCAAGCCATCCAACACAAGGGTTGGCTTAGCCGTTGCCTTTGCTGTCGAGAAAAAAAAAAAACTGCAGCATTTTTTTAACAGCGGGGCTGACAACGGACGAAAGAAAGAGGACAGAATAAAGTGAGTTGGCATGATGCCAAGGTCCACCTCAGCAAGAGTGCAGAGAAGATGTAACGTGCCACACAAGATGATTAGCAACATAAACAAGTTGGACCAAGCAGAAATACACAATATTGTCCGTAAACACCAACTCCGGCAGCATCAGCGCCGAAATCCAAACACGACCTGGTGCCAAAGTTCAAGCTGGAGCTCAGCACTAAAGGTGGGAGGCTTTGGAATTCCACGAGATGAACGAAAGTTGCCGTCTGCTTGATCTGACTCCGAGTCAGCGTCACGCGTTCTCCTTTTTGAGCTAGCTCAGTGACGCCGCACAAAGACGGAACGGAGACAGCGAGTGCTCCGATGCGGTTCTGACTCACAGGTGGGATCACACCGATGGAATCAAGAAAGCACGACTGGTTTGAAGAAGCAGACGCACGCACGAACGAAAAGAATACCAATGAGCAAAGAGGGATGGCGGCGGCACCAGAAGAACAACGTTTGTCTGTCACGGTGAGAAAGGGGACTTGAAATGAGATGGCGAAGGCCGCAAACGCCAGAGGAGATGGATGGAGAAGCGCCTGACCCCACGGTTAGAGGGCCCGGCACGGCCCGGCCGCACCTTGCTGAGGAGAGAGCGCGAAGAACATTAACCGACGATTATTGAGCCGAGATGCCAGGCAGGGAAAAATGCAGATCCGGCGTTTCTTAGGCCGAGAAGAAACATTTGAGAAAACAAACGGTTCTAATATACTGGATGAAAATGTTTCAACGCATCAAAGATTCAGATGGAATTCCGTAGCCTGGCCGTCGTGCATGGAACGTTTGCACGAGGACAATATCGCGCCCAATCAGAAAAAGTGCTAGGGAACAATCAGGAGAACACGGAAGGTGCAAGTTTGTTTGTACTGCATACGAGCTAGAGACAGAAAACGAACAAAAAAAACATCCTGGTAGAAATATTTGTAAATCAATAAATATATAAATAAATGTGTATAAATTTCCCTGACATCCAACACTGACCATTTCGGACAGCGGAGGGAAATCCAGAATAGGGATGAGCTGAGAGACGAAGAATCCATGTCCAAGTTGAAGCGGCTTCATCTCCTCGGTGTGACCTTTTCACCATGTGACACATCTGGCCTAACGAGGAAGCTGATGGTTTTGTCAACAACTAATATTGTTAGCTGCAGTCCCGGCCGCCGCCTAATTAAGGTCAGATTTGGACGCTGGCATTTGGGTTTACACGGAGGCGGGCGCTCTCTTCCCGCTAAATGAGTGCCGAGGCGGAGGCAAGGCGGACCTCCCTAATTGTGTCATTTCGGCTGCTAACCGGGCGCTCTGAAAAGGGAGACTCGGAAATCCCCGGAGTGGATTTTTAATAATTTGAAAAAACAAATGAGAAAAAAAAAAAAAGCCCAAAAGATAAATACATACCACATATTTATGGCCCGAACTTTTCATACGTTAGCTGACTTGGCCATACCAAGAACTTCGCGGCACTTTTGCATCTCCGACCAGCATGCACACAAACCGCCGGCCGCCTGATGCTCCCAACCGCAATAAAAGTTCCCACTGCGCTCCGGTTGGGCTTTCGGAGACCCAAAAGAAAGATGAGGGAGCCGGAAGCAGGCGGGAGGAGGTCATAATATTCCGCCTGAACCTTCCCCCGGGGGGGGGGGGGGGGGGGGGGGGGGTTAGGGGGGAAATCACGGGAAATAAATGACGGGCCGACCCTTCGCGTTGCGCCGCGTATGATGGAAAGCGATGTCGAGTGAGATTTTACCGCTTCGTGCATCGAACGGCCCATTTTTTTATTTTTCGAGTGGCCGGCGAAATAAACGAGGGCCCATTTTTTCCCCCCACGACAAATTACCCTCACGGCTCGGAATGGATTTATGGTAGCACGTGACACCCCCAACATTTACCGAGCTTCTCTGAGTAGAGCAGATGAACCGATCACTGGCCTTCAAACTTCGTACTTGTGAAGAACAAACAAACAAAAACAAAAAAAACGCGGCTAGCAGTTCCTCTTTTGCATACCACAAAACGGAGCGGAGAGAAAATACGGCGAAAGGGGCACGGAAGCTTGAAACTTTTCCCCCACTCCGAAGTCGCCCCTGGAATTACGCAAAAGGCGTCAAAGACATCAAGTAAGAAATGGCAACATCCATTTAGCACACGCAGGCTGCAGACGACAGGGGAGGCGCTTGACTTCAGTTCAAGGATTCTCTGCAGACGCCGCGCCGAGGAGATGCGGCGCTTGCTTCCCCGCCCCCTCCCTCATCCATAATCCTCGTCTTTCCATTACGCCTTCAACTATTTCTTAAGATGAGATGAAACTTTAATGATCTCTGTCGGGGAAAATGGGTCATTGTGCTGACACAAAGCTGGGTATTTTAAAAGATGAAAACAATAGAGAGCACACTTTTGGGATTCACAAGCACTGCTGACACTTGTTGCCGGTACATTTCAACCATGCACAGTGAACACGTACAATTTAAAAACAGCGGGTGAGTTATTTTAAGACCAAGTTACTGCGCTTTTTTCTTTTTTTTTGGTAACACCAATAATGAAATCAATTTGGTCACAGACTGACGATCTGATCATCTAAATCTCCATTAGCCGTTGCTATGGTTACCTGCAGATAACACACTTATCAAGGAGGCGATGATTTTGAAATCATCAGGTGGAGTGACGCTTTGAGTAGGTGCAAACACGAAAAGGAAGTGTGGAGGAGGAGCGGCACTTTGGAGCCGTCACCGTATCGCGACAAAAAATGTAAACAGGCAGACTGCTGACATTTTCAACTCCGACTGTCCATTCGGCGCTCAAAGTGGTCGCGGCAGAGTCGAGGACTGCCGTTTTTGTGCTATCTGGCTTTGTTTACATTTTTAGCGAGCCCTGGACACCACGTGGGAAGAAAAAGTCCAACTGCAATGGTGCAAAAACCTCAACGCATAGCAAACTACAGTTTTTCTTTCTGCTCAACTCAAGCCATATGGAAGTAAGTCATGTTGATTTTTAGCAAGTCATCAAAACAGGATTTGCAAAGAATTGACCTTTCAACTTCTGTACTTTGTATCCTTTGACTTAACACGTGTCATCGGTACTTTTATCAGAACTGCAAGAATACTTGGAAATCAATCATAATCACAAGATAGAGGCCTGTTGAAAATGTCTTGCTTGCCTTTCATCAGGAGCGTTTATTTTGCCAAAATGCAACGTTGTGCGACTTGAGCGTTCACGGTAAGTGTCAGAGCTCGACTTCCCAACTTGCCAGGTGTCATCATTAAATTGCCATCAATCAACGGCGCCGTGCCTTGAGCACATTTCAGAATCATCCTCTCATTATGCAGATGCTCAGACTCAATTAGGCTATGAACTGGAACTTTACACTCGAGTTAAAAAAAAATCTCATCTTAATACCGTCAAACGAAAAGACCAAAAAAGGAAATCCATGGTAAAGACCTGCATGTTTCCATTTTTTTTGCACAAAAACTCACCTAATTTTATTTATTTATTTTGTTCAGGCCAAAAGAAGAAGAGGCACAAAAGTTCAAAGCAGTACAATATTATGCGCATGATCATGATGAGAAGATAATAGAATCGTGTGATTCTCTGACGTGCCACCAGAGGGAACCGTCGCAGCACTCTTGACTGCATTTGGAACATTCTGATGAACATGATCATCGGGCTGCTCTTGTTTTTCCCATTGTGGAAAATGACTTCTTTTGTCTACAAGGCAATTTATTTTAGCGATAAAAGATCCCCGCCGCCTTCGGAGCCGTCGGCTTTTGTTTCCATGCGCTCGCTTCCTTGCACGCGGCTCGTAAATGAAAGTAAACTGGCAGCCCGCCTGACCTCGATGAATTGCAATCTTGGGCTGATGAAAAGTGCGCGCGGGGCAAATGAGAAAACTCGATGTTCTCTAATAAAAAAAGAAAAAAAAACAAGGGGCAGATAGACTGCTACCACTAGAGGGGGCCAGCATGTGACTTTGCTTTCCTCATCCAGCGAATTTCTAATAAAAAAAGAAAAAAAATCAGCAGATAGATTGCTACCACCAGAGGGGGTCAGCGTGCGACTTTGCTTTCCCCGTCCAACGAACATCAGGTTTCACATGAAATCTACTCGCGTTGCTCGGTGACATCCCCCCCCCATCGCGCCGGTTGCCATCTGCGAGACAAACTGATCATAAGGCACCTCTTTTTTTTTTTTTTTTTTCACCCTTCGGCTTCCCCTTTCCCCGTCGCCTTTGAATCCATCTGAGCGCCGGCGCGCCTCACGCTATCCCCGAAAGTAGATCACACAAGAGCCAATCATCCTTCACAAGAAGGCCGGCGGGAAAAGTTCAGCGTGAAGTATCCATGTGACTCCTCCTCCTCCTCCAAGCCAATTCCGGATACTTCCTGTCAATCTTGGCTTTGTCTTCCTGACGTGGAAAATGGAGTCAAACCTGAACAAGACAGAATCAAGAGGACATTTTACGTCGCTGTCGTCAACGAGGAACATTTCGGACATGGCAATTGCATTGCGTTGAGTGAGCCGTGCAGTTTTTAGAGATGCCTACTTGCTTTTTTGCTCAAAGTTTGCGGCAAGCAGATAGTGAGCGCCGCTCACGTGACAAAGACACTCAAATGGCCAACCATCTCGCTTCCTGCCGTGTTGCTGTGGAACAAAAAGCAGATGCCAAGTGTGTCAAAACACCACAAACGACACGTGGCGTCAATTTGCGGCTGACAGTCGACGTGCGGCCCTCAAAGCTCATTTGTAGACACGCACGCGGCGGCGTTTCTTCATCGAGCGCCTTTGAAGAGAAACGCAGAGACGTGCGGCCTTATCTTCCTCCGTACGCCGGCCGTCAAGCCAAACGAGGAAGATTGAGGACGACGCGAAGAAAACTAGTTCATAAATATACGAAGGAACATTTCCCGTCTCGAAATCAGGAGGGCAGCGGTTGTTATGAATAGTTTTGGCCGCTGTGTCCATCTCAAAGGCATAATAAGTGTTGCTCGATTCAAATGAATTGGATTGAGAACATCGTTATTGTTCACTTCCTATGGCAAACACAAAAACGTCTCAGAAACTGAATGAGGCTCATTCTTTTAAAATAAATAATGAAGAAATACTAATAAATAATGAAACAAACAAACAAACCGATAGGCGAGTTGGCAAAAACGACACAAATGCATTCAGCGCGTTGATGACGAAGCAGATATAAAAAATATTAAAATAGGAGACAGCAGGAGCATCCGGCGAGCTAGTGGCTGCTTAGCAGGCCGGGATTCAAGCCCAGAACCGCTCAACGGCGAGCCACATGTGCTCACCGGCGGAGGAGGGATAACCCGGTCCAGAAATGAAAAAGCCTGCCACCTTTTGGCTTCGACTTAACTGTCGGGCCAACCAGCTCGTTTACTAGACGGGATGTGGCGGGCGGGGTTTGACTTTCTGGACTGGTTTTGCTGACCGAGGCGCTAACCACTAGTATCAGAGATCTCGCTGAGAATGTTTTGCTTAGGGGCAATTATGACGTGAATGCAAATGTCATGACGCCGACGCTGGCGCCATAAGCGCTTGCGGTGGCGCATTGACACAAGTAATTGATACAATGACATTTGCAGAACCTTTATCAACAAGCGCCGCCATATTACACGCCGCACCTTTCTCCCTGCGCCAACCTTTTATTGGTTTGCGTATTCCAAAATGTCAAGCCGACATCGGAGTTTAGCGAAGATACGGGCCGGAGCGTGAAATAAGAAAATCGTAAATTGCCACTGATGGAAACGGAATGAGCGTGAACTCTCCGCGGATGCCATGACTTCGCTTTGGGTCGCACTTGGCCCGCTCCTTTCTTTTATTTGGACCACCATGATTTTTATAGACTACATATATATGAATATATACATATTTAAATGAAAAAATTATAATAAATAAAAATACACATATTGGTACAATTATAAATATTTTAGAAATAATTATTTAATAATTATATAATATATGTAATGGTATAGATATGTAAATGAAAAATTATAATAAAATAAAAATAAATATATCTACATATCTATATCTATATTTTTATATATTTTTTTCTACTTTCAGCATTTCTCTTTCAAAAAATGGGATGATGAAAAGATCCCTTTCAAGCACTAGACCAGAAAGACTATCTATTCAATGTTGAAAAAAGTTTTTCCATGAAAATGTCATTTGAAGCCTGTTCCCAAAAATCTTGGGACAATGATCTCACAGGTGGCACCATTTTAAAAACGGTCATCATTGTGGAAGGGATATTGCCACGTGGAAAATGATGAGCATGGATTTTAGTTACATTTTGTCTAATTAAACAATTGGTTAAGTCTACTCAAACTGATTCCAACACGATTTCTTGTATCATGCATTTTACATTTTTACAAAATTAAATTCATTATAGCTAAGAAAATGATATGTTTTTTTCTACTGGACTCGCTTTTTGTTCAGTTCCTGGGCCAGTGCACTAGATGGCAGTCATGCAGTTTGGCTGGCGTCGCCATCAAAGGCCCCCCCCCCCCCCCCGCCGCCCCCTTTCCCCGAGCTGAGCCTAATGGCATGTGGCGGCTGGTGCCTGTGAGTAATGCCGCAGGAAAAAAAGCATTCCATAACCTATTGTGCTTATTGGCGAAGTGGTTTGGGACGCTGGTGAAAACAAACAAGAGAAAGAGAAGCCGGGAATAAGAAGAAGAGCTGCTGCGGTCCACCCTTGGCGGGAAGGGGCGGGGCAGGGTGGGGTGGGGGTACATAGGAACAATTGTGTGGACTGACGTGGCGCCATTAACGCCAAATCATCCTCGGACGTGGTTCGGAGCGTCGTGTGACATCATCAGCCTCTCGCTCGTGTCTGCACCTTCAAATTAAAACTCCTGCGCTCGGCTCGATACCCAAATCGATGGTGGCAATGAAGACTTTCCGCTGATGGCCGCTGTGAGAAAGGAGCAGGCTTAACTTATGTGTTTGTGGCGCTAACTAGCGCAAGTTAGCTAACCTGTCTTAATATATGGTGTGACTAGGCCAGACTTTACGACTTATGTTTGTGGCGGTAACTAGCGCAAGTTAGCTAACGCGACAAACGTATGCTGTACTAAGACAGACTTTAAGGCTTAATTTATGTGTTTGTGGAGCTAACTAGCGCAAGTTAGCTAACCTGTCTTAATATATGGTGTGACTAGGCCAGACTTTACGACTTATGTTTGTGGCGGTAACTAGCGCAAGTTAGCTAACGCGACAAACGTATGCTGTACTAAGACAGACTTTAAGGCTTAATTTATGTGTTTGTGGAGCTAACTAGCGCAAGTTAGCTAACGTGTCTAACGTATGGTGTGACTAGGCCAGACTTTATGACTTATGTGTTTGTGGCGCTAAATAGCGGAAGTAAGCTAACGTGACGAATGTAAGCTGTGGCTTCTTTTATGACTTGCCTAAACCAAGTCATCACTTCAACAAATCATTATTGACTGCAGTCAACCACATGATCAAATTGGAGTCATCAGTGTGGTTAACATTTTATGCGCCACAAATCGGTTTCACATCAAGACGTACGTGTCGAAACAAAATCAAAAGATTTATGGCCACTTATTCTTACGTTGAATCTCGTGATTGTCATGAGTGGCATTCATACTAACTTTTCAACTCATCTCTTCCAAAATGTATTCTGCATTCAGTTTTTTTGTACTCGTGCTTTGTTGGGTTGACATATGGTCGCATTGTTGAAAATTGTCCAATTGGCAGATTAGATGTCCAAAACGTAATTTGGGCTGCGTCAAGCTTTCAACGTTGACGCGGAGGAGCAAAGGCCACTCCTCGAAGAATCACTTCATGATTTAACGACGTTTCAATTGGACCCGAAATGAATCCCTCCAAATCGGGTCACTTATTTATTTTGCGTTTTGTGACACGTTTGTCGTTAACGCAAAGCAGAAGAAGAGCGACAAAAAAAAAAAAAAAAAAAGAAACGAGTCCACAAAATGTGCAGTCTTAATAAAGTCCCGATTTAGTTTGGGCTGTCCGTGTTGATGCTACAAATGGAGCACTGCTTTCAAAAACGAGACATCCTCTCCACTCGGGATGCGCACACGCACAAAAGCGCATATTTTAGTACGAGGCGACATTGATTTTAATAGCCACTTTAAATGTCTTTATTATTTTAAAAGCACTTTATGAGTCGCCCCCGGCCTTGCGGGCGACCATATGAGATTCCGTTTAAATCATTCCAACCAAAGCCGCCACCGCCGCCGCCGCTAACCAATCTTCCAACACCTCCTTGTGCGTTAAAATCAGTTTCTCCCAAATGAATGGATTGGCTGGAGGGGGCAGATTTCTATTCAAAATGAAATCACGTATCCCTACACAGATTCAGGGAAAATACATTTTTTTGGTGATGAACATCGTTGACATATGTTTGATCGTTTGAAAACGAACCAGGTGTGACAATTCATTTGGACGGTCAACACTTCCTGTTCTGGAGGAAGCGAGCACAAAAAGTCTTGTATGTATTTTTGTATTGACAAAAAAAAAGTCAATTTATAGACAAGTCAGCATATGTTTGTCACGCCTCGTCATGAAAGCTGAGTGACTCCGCAAATATACGGCCCGCCACCTCCTTTTATGTGGCCCGCGAAGACAAATTCATCTCAGTACTAAAATTGCAAATTGTCTTCACGTTTAAAAAAAAATAAAGACATTGCTAGTATATACATTTTTTTTACCATTCATCTTTTCAGTATATTTGAATTTTTTTTACTTGTTTCACACTTGTTAATAGTTATTTGTCGATCTGATGTGTAGTTTATACTGTATATATATTTGTTCATACATTTATTTGGGTTGACAGTCGTAATGGAAGGAAACTACGACGACGATGCGGCCCGCGACAAAAAGGACTTTGGCACCGCTGGTCTAAAGTGTCAAAAAACGCGTACCTGGGAAAAGAACAAGTATGTCTGATCCAGGGATTTTGCAACTTTTCTTGAGAAATACCATTAAGGCCTCAATAAAGGTGTCTAAACGGAGGATTACTTCCATCAGGCCACCGGCATGTGAATGTAAACTCTGCCAGACACTTATCAGCTTGGAAATGACACAGCGCGGCGATACCGAGGGGGGTGGGGACGACTCAAATATTTATTCCGAGCCCGGTGAGTCGAAGAATAAATCCGTTTGCTAATCGTGCCGTGAGAGGCTCGCCGCCAGTGAAAAAGGGGTTTGCGTAAATGACGAAAAGATTAGCGCCTCGGCCGCTTTATCTGCGGGTCCAAACTGCGGAGGTGCATCACTCAAACACCTCCAATTCCTCTTAAGTTCCGGTTGGAAATTTAAGGAGGATTTAGAGGCAGGCGTTTTGGAAATCCTGCGATTGTCTCTGCCAGAACAAGATAGCGCCGCGGCTTTGACGGTGTAAAGCCGTACCGGGTATCGGAAGTCGGGTCCGGTCGGACGCTCGTCAAACGTGACGGAGAAGCCCACGGATTAGAGCCCAGGCGGGTGTCAGTCAAACGTCGGCGGCCTGTATCGACTCCTAAACGTAGGACGCAAAATCGTATAAGCTCGTCGCTGGCGACAAAGGGCCTATTTTTGTCTGGCTTTGAACACGTCGAGGAAAAAAAAGGCCAGACCCGGTCAGCCGAAGGGCTGGCTCCGATGCCATCGTATACATCAAGGAGCCGGCGGACAACGCACTTAAGAATCAAACGGCCTATTTGCTCCGATAAGACACTCCCAATAAAAGTCCAAAATGGCCCGCGTCAGCGATATTACGGATAGAAAAAGATGTCTGATTTTTGCGGCATATAAAGCTTTAGATAGGGCCTTTATGCCTCCAAATGTTTCTGGATGCTTTGATCCACCGGTGCGCCCTCTAGTGTTTGGCAAAAGAATCACAACATGAACTTTGAAGTTGATTTCCAGTTTCCATGAATCCTGTACGACAGCCTGTTTGTTTTTGAACTAAAGAAAAGTAAGTAGAAATTGATGAAACGTTCTCCAGATTTTGTCTGCTCTTTGATGAACACTGAGGCCGAGGTTGATTGAGATGGTGACATGTCCGTCCAGTTAATTTTTGTGTAGCTCACAAGATGAAAAAGTGTGAGCACGCCCGGCTTAGAGGATCAAACGAGGTCAATGCCAGGCACCCCGCTTTTAGCGGAAGAGAAGAAAAGACTTCAAGACTTTCTCGTCCAAAGCCGCTCACTCCTTCCTTCCCCAAACACAGCGTACCGAATGATTATGGAGCTCAATATCATTCTTCTCGATGAGACTGCCCGAGCTTTTCGTTTAAAACTCTCCTTTGTCGTGTTCCAGAGAGAGAGAGAGACAGAGAGAGTGAGTGAGAGAGATAGCGAGAGGGAGGGAGAGAGACAGAGAAAGAGAGATAGAGAGAGCGAGAAAGAGAAAGAGACACGGACACATACACGGACGGACGGACAAACGCACCCCTGGTGCTTCATTTGCATGAGAAGACAACTTCATTTGAATAGTTTCGATGCAGCACGGCTTTTTGGCCAAACGACGTTACTGCCCTGGACAGAATTGCAACGTCGAAATTTCATTGAGGAACGTCCGAGCGTTCGCCGCCACCGACGTATATTCGGAAGTGTGTTCTGTTTTTCAACGGGTGGACAATTTTATCGGTGAATTTTTTTTTTTTTTTTTTGTAAAGCCACTCGGCAAGCACACTCGAGATTGACCTACCAGGTGGGATTTGCACCTCAGCAGCTTTTATCCAGCCAATGGAAGAAAAATAAAATCTCCTTCACTTGCCAACTTTCCTCCACAACCTTCTCGACCTTGACACAATCTCTCAAGTGGGATTGTATCTGATGCTGCCAGTTCAACGTTGGGGTCGGCATCGTCAAGCACCGGGGGATAAAGTGCTTTTAAGCGTCCTGGCATAAACGCACCTTCTGGTCCGTTGTGTGCGTGTTTTTTTTTTTTTTTTCTTCCCCCTCCTGAAGACATTCATAGTGAATGTGTTCATTGGCCACAAAACATGCTTGATGGCTTTACGGCATTTCCATGCCTTTTCAGACGTAGCGGCGGAAAACAAAGGGCGCCGTTTGTCCTCCGCTGCGGGTTCACCTTTGTATTTAGCGTTTTCTTGTTTCTCGTTGCTTGCATCGTTCAGAGCGGAAAGCCGCCCTCTGGCTTTTTAGACTTTAGTTGTCCTCACTCCATCGCTTCATGTTGGACAAAAAAGGTGGGATGGGACGTAACTTAAGTATTTCAGGAGACTTTTTACAATGGGATCTATCTATCTTTCTATCTCTCTCTAGCTAGCTAGCGAGAGATGGAGAGCCAATCTAGCTATAGATCTATCCATCTATCCATCTATAGATCTATCTATCTAGCCATCTATCTAGCCATCTATCTAGCTATCTATCTAGCCATCTATCTAGCCATCTATCCAGCCATCTATCCAGCCATCTATCCAGCCATCTATCCAGCCATCTATCCAGCCATCTATCTAGCCATCTATCTAGCCATCTATCTAGCCATCTATCTAGCCATCTATCTAGCCATCTATCTAGCCATCTATCTAGCCATCTATCTAGCCATCTATCTAGCCATCTATCTAGCCATCTATCTAGCCATCTATCTAGCCATCTATCTATCTATCTATCTATCTATCTATCTATCTATCTATCTATCTATCTATCTATCTATCTATCTATCTATCTATCTATCTATCTATCTATCTATCTATCTATCTATCTATCTATCTATCTATCTATCTATCTATCTATCTATCTATCTATCTATCTATCTATCTACTCATCTAGCCATCGATCCATGCATCGATCCATCCATCGATCCATCCATCGATCCATCCATTGCTCTATCTCTCTCTCTCTCTCTCTCTCTCTCTCTCTCTATCTATCACAGTGGAACCTCGATATTTGCAAAGTTCTAGAAAATCTGACTAAAAAAAAGAATCGCATTGTGGCGGATGCGATGCCACCCGTGTTTGTACTTTTGCTACATTTGCCTCGGGCGGTCATAACAATTTCAATCGGCTTATTTTTTGCGCTGGCCTGCTGAGCCCTGACATCTGCTATTTGCGTTTGAATTAGTGCACCCAATCACCTGGTATTGATCACCACCTGCAGAGATTATTTGTTTTTTTTCTTTAAAAAAAAAAATGCACGCTGGTTGATTTCATGTTTCACTCATGTGCACTTAGGATCACAGAAGACGTACATACGATCGGTTGAGGACAAATCACGACAGATTGCGCTTTTATCTAACACTCCGCAAAGACGTTAGTGCTGAAATATTCCAGATGAGCCAGTCACGCTGGCACTCCAGCCCCATCCTGACCACGGCCCGTCCATTCCCAGAAGTAGTGTTCCATCAGGCTGCCTGATGAAGAAGCATGTCTGGACCACCTGCGCTTTTGATTGCAAGGTAGCCAGTGGCACCCCGACGCCGCGGCTCGCGATGCTCGGGAGCTTGAAGGACACAACCGGGTAAACAAACAAAAACACAACCGAGCGATAAAGAGGAAACGACCGCGTCTGCCTTTCATGTTCATAAAATCGGATTTCATTCCAAAGGCGAGGCGCTCCGGGGACTGCTTTGTCTTTGGATGATTGTCTGGGCAGATGGCGTCCGTGCCGGGTTGCGGCTGATAAAGCGCATATCGTATCGCTAATGATAGCATTAGCCGGGGGGAGCTGCAGGTGCCTCATCACGATGTTTGCCTGCTAAACTGCTGACTTAAATCCCAGAAGTGGAAATGGAAGAAAACCTGACGTCTGCTTCCTCTCTTTCAAAATCATCTCAGAGCGCTGAATTCTTCATAACCAATAACTCACTTGGAAGAAAAAATGTGATTCAAAAGGCAATTTAAGAGGGACGCTTACAAACGGAAAATTAGCAAAGCTACTAGTGCAGCGCTAAATGCTACATGTTGCTGTAAACAAATCAAAACAAGTATGGTGGCTTGAAAATAATCATCACGCAAGTCAACACGGGTCCTGATGTTGCAAAAACAGCATTAGCATGGCATTAGCTTTAGCATGGCAAAAGGACAAAAACTCAGCTCCGGATCGAGTACGAGCGTGTGACAGTTGGCTACTATTATTTTATTTAGCGCTAACGTGCTACATGACGCCCGGCCAACTTCATTCCCAACTGTCTGCCGTCTTTGATTCTGCATTTCCGGCCACTTCCGCCACATTACTTTGCGAACCCTGACAAAGAAAGAGACAAAAGTCCTCCACAGAATTCAGTCGCCGGCCGTCAAACTCGCCGCGTCGGGGCGAGATCAAAAGCCCATGTAACGCGGCCGTATCTGACACCTCGGTGTCAGGTGCGCCGCTTCAAATTGCGCAAATGAAATGCGGCCGCCGTGTCGCTCAAAGAGCGATCATAATCACCGTGACGGGTGGATCCATCACGGGAGTTTACCCTCCGTGCCGTCAAAGCGCCGCTGATGGGCCGCGGGTATATTTTAGGCAAATGATCTGACTCGCGTAAGCAATTTGAGCACGCGAGTGGGAGTCGATTAAAGAAAACGTCCGAACGATCTCGCCAGGGAGGGAGGGGGGAGGGAGACGGAGGGGGGGGAGAGACAGAGCTTGAGAAAGATAGAGAGAGAGATGGAGAGAAATGGAGAGTGAGAGGGAAAGGGTGGGAGAGACAGATGGAGAGAGACAGAGAGAGAGAGATGAGAGAGTGACAGTGAAAGAGACAGAGAGAGCAAGAGAGAGAGAGAGGGAGGGAGATGGAGAGAGGGTAGGAGAGAAAGATGGAGAGAGACAGAGAGAGCGATAGATTGTGAAAACAGATGCCCGAGGAAAGAGATATTGGAAGATAGAGTGTACTACGGGAGCTCACTAAAAAAAAAGAAGTACACAACATCAATTTTGTCCTGCACTGGCTGTTTTTAGGCCACAATGGACCACTCCTCCCCCAGTCAAATTCAGAGTCATTTTTTAAAGTTATTTCCAACCTGCACTTTATGCAAACAAACTGGGATTGGAAAAGCTTGGGGAAAAATGGAAATTGACATTTTATACTGTACGAATAACTTATTGCACAAAAATGCGCCAATATTGATAGAATAATCGCAAACTTTTGTGCGAGACAAAGACTCTCCATAACTTCCAACGACGACCCAGGCTTTAGATGCATTTAAAAAGGAAGGAAAATCTTCACCGTTTAATCCGTCACGCTCGCCGTTTTCTCACCGGTGTCGCTTTTCAGCTTTGCCCTCTTCCTGTGAGCAAATGGATCATGTTTATGGATCGAGTGCTGGACTTGCCGGCAGGTGGGTGGCCCGTGTAGACGTTGATGTACACGCCGCTTTTCCAAATGAAACGGACGGATATGATGGGGATGAGTTTGCGAGGGATCATCTGCTGATGTAAATGCAAATTTACGGAAGTGGCGTGAAAGCGGCGGGCGGGCGGGCGGGCGGGCGGGCGGGGAGGCGATTACCTACATGGCTGCTTTTAATGAAGCGAGCTCACAGCGTCGGAGGCAAAGCCAAGGATTGCGTCCTCCGTATGATTACACTGAATAATTCTTTTTCAAGAATGTACACGTCTCTTCGCCACCAAGCAGCCCGGGACACGACTTGTTGCGCGTGAACTCGAGCGTGTTTGAAGAATTTCTAGCCTGTGGCGCCCGCCTCAAGAACAGTCAACAGGCTTGGAGTGATCCAAACCTGGGAGAAAAAAAACAAAGGCAACAACCTGTAAGCATCCGATGACTTGAGTGACTTTCAAGAATGAAGAAAAAGACTGCTTTTCAAGGACACCTCAAATCTCGCTGTGGTTATATTAAAAAATCATCACTAAGTTTATTTGAGGCCGATTTTTGCTGACAGTTCAGAATTATAGTCCGCGGTGATGACTTAAATCGCTAAGAAGACATTTGAAATGAGGTAAAATGAGTAAAATGACAGTAATTAGTCGACCTAGCGCCCCCTTTCAAGTGCTAATGTGTGCTGATTTCCTCAATGGCTATTTCACAAGAAAGCCCGTTATTAAGAATCAGGTGAGCCACGGTTCATAATCTTGAATGAAATATGTTGCTTTCTCATGAAATTTCTTCACTCCTTACAAAGTGGAAAACAGGATTTTTTTTTTTTTGATCACGGGGCAGTCGGCTTCTGACTTGCCAATGTCATCGCTTTTTTTTGGTGGGCAAATCCTCGTGAAATGAAAGTTCTTTGTATAATGGTTCTTGACATTGGGCTCTCAAAAATTCCCAAAATGGCAGCCAGGCAGGCCCTCGAGACTTCTCCATGTGTCCTGTTATGGTGGATAGGTGGTGATTTAGCCTTTTGTCCTGAATCTGACTTTGATGGAAATTTGTCAGGCTCAAAACAAAATGGCCGCCTTCCTTCTCACTTCCTGCCATCTTGTTATATCAGACGTCTACACTCAATTTCGTAACCATTAGTCAAACTTTTTTTTTTCCTTTGAATCGCTGCTGACTTACTGTTTCCGTTTCGGAGACTTTTCCCACGCATGCGCGCACAAATGAACATGTCCACCTAATTTCATGTGAAAGACCAAGTTTGATAGGTTGGCGCTGCTCAATCTAATTATTTTCATCAGGATATATTGCAAAAGAATTTACCACCTTCAAAACCTTGGCGTTTAACGGTTCAATTTAAACCGTTCTTTTTATTTGTTGTGTTTTTTTTTTCTTTCCATGCGCCATCTTTAACCGAAGCCCATTACTTTGCTGTCGACCTCCATTGCAGCTTTTCTCATGCGATGCATTTGTCACGCCTGCCGCTGGTGATGTTTTCTTTCAGCCTTGCAATTTTTTTTTTTTTGCCGCCCGCAGGAGCTGCAAAAGCAACACGGTGAGCACGGCGAGAGGCGGGGCGGAACCCTGGCGGCCTCCACTGACCGGCAGGCTGCTGGCGGGAAACTGCAAATTGCATTGTCACACTTTAGGAGAAACAAGCTTGTCAGTCATTCCTAAAGTTTCCTCACTTTTGTCGGCGTGGTGCCTTGGAAGCGTTTGGCCTTGTCGAAAGCAAACAGCGAGTTGGTTTTCCACCTGCGAGCGAGCGAGTAAACATCACGGCTAAAAGCCAGGCCTGTGAGGGAGCGCCTGCTCGTTGGCTCGCCTTTAGCACTAATGGGGCCCAAACTGTGGCGCTTAGGCTGCATATGAATGGAACGGCGGTTGAATTATTAATGACGGGGAGGGGGGTGCGCTTCGCATTCTGCTTGGCACTTCCCGAGTTGATCTGCCTCCCACGTGGATCGGAAGCTGTCACCCATAATTGGAGGAATCATGACAGCGCCGAGTTAAGTGCTCGGCGCTCCCCGGGTGGGTGAAGAATAGGGAGGAGGCGGAGACATCGTGGGGATTTGACTTTGCAACTTGATAAAAGTACTTGGAGTACTTTCACGCCACGGGTGCCAACGTTACCTGAATTACTCAACGGACACAAAATGCCATTGCGGCCTGTAAAATGATTAATGTCAATTTCAAATCATGAATCAATCGCAGTTTTAAATTGTTTTTCATTCATTTAAACAGCTCATCATCATTTTTAAATGTATTATTGAGATGCAATAACAAGAAAATGATCTGTATTTGACCCACAATGGGCAAATGTGAAGTGCAAAATATGTACTTTAATTTTTTATCATTACTATTACTTATTATTATATTATAAACTATTATGTTTTGTAATCTAGAAATTAGCAAAAGGTTTTATTTTACTTGATTTATTTTATCATTTGATATTTTATTTTATCTAAATTATTCTAGAAATGAACAAAAGTCATTTCATGCAATGAAAGAAAAAAGTATAAACTAAATTGTTCACATTTGTATCAAATTGTTTAGTAAAGAACAGATTTTGAAATTGTAATTTCAATTATAAATTTAGTGACAATTTTACAACAAATTAAAAAATTTGGAATATTTGCATGAATCAGCTTACCACATTTTTGTATTCAATCATTTTAAAAATAATTGATAATTAAGTAATCATTTGTGATTGTGAAATACATGTTGCACGCTAATTTAGTTTTTATCTAAGCACAAGACTGTGGCGTGCCATCCAAGCTCGCCATGCTGGCGGACCCCGGAGCTTAATCACAAGTACATGTTTGAAAGAAAGAAAGAAAGAAAAAAAAAAGGTTGGTAAAAGTGATTCAACTCCTTTATGAATAAAATAAAAGTCAATCTGTTGTTTTTCTGTTATGGTTCGCCCCAAACAACAGTTGAGAAAGCCGCTTGAAATGGCTGACTAAAGCCTAATAAAGGGGCATGAAATTACGTTGCCGTGGAAACGCCAGATTTTTAATTCCACGTTGAAGTCGATATTTTATCTCCAGGACCACGACAAGCGCTCTGTTTTTCTACTGAGACAATGCACGTGCCGTTAACGTGAAGATAAACACAAATGTGACTCGCTACGACAGCTAGCGTGTAAGGCGCGCACGTTAAGATGACGGCGGGCCTTGAAGCTTGAGCCAAGGGTCGCCATGATCGTTGGCTGTCACCTGTTCTTCACGCCAAAGAAAAGTCCAAAGAGCTGCAAGGCTTTGCACTTTCTTTCTTTTTTTTGCCTTTTCTTGGATCAAGTGCAAATAGAGACGCTGGAAAACGCCCAGACGACTGTTTGTCAGCACTTTTCCGTCTCGCGGGCGGCTTCAGATGTAGAAAGACTTGACGGCGGCGGAGGAAGAAGAAGAAGAGACGGGGAATACATAAAAGAGCGTTGGAGAGGAGTGAAATATTAGCGCCGCTTCATATTCACCTATTGATCCTGGCAGACTGACACTCCCTCTCATCCTTGACAGGCTCTCGCTCGCCCTCGAGGAAAGACAGTTTTGCGCCCGCGTCAGCAGAACGCCGTGCCGGATCGGCTAATGAGTCACAGCGTTGTATCGCTCGGGCTGCATTACACTCAGAGGTCATTTCCCACCAACGCCGGCCCATTCATCCATCCGTCCGTCCATCCATCCATCAACCCCGACCCAACCCATCCATCCCAACCCAGGCCATCCATCCATCTGTCCGTCCAAACCCAATCCATCCATCCATCCATCCATCCATCCATCCATCCATCCATCCATCCATCCATCCATCCATCCATCCATCCATCCATCCATCCATCCATCCATCCATCCATCCATCCATCCATCCATCCATCCATCCATCCAATCAGTCAGTCCCTGAAATGGTCACCAGCGGGGCACAAAAGGACAAAACATCCGTTCCGCTCGCACAGCGATGAGGTCTTCAATGAACTTGCTTTCTTGCCAGACCATCTGGAAGCCTCAAGAACATATCCCTAGACCGGGACCAACTTTTTACAAAGCAAACAAAAGTCGTTTATACGGAAGTGCTGACAACTGGCACCAAGTCAATAAAGAGCAGCCCGCTTAGTGTACTTAGGTCACAGCCAAGAGAGCGGCTAAGCCCTTATTTAGCGGCTAGCGCATTAGCATTGTTTTCGGCAAGTTCTTTTTTGACAAACAGATGAATACGTCGAAGCCGAGTGCTTTTGTATTAGCGGCAGAGAGGCAGGCCCCTCTTGAGATTTAGTTACGGCGTGGGATGTTGCGTGTCATCCTTTCCATCCCCACTTAATCTCCCCGCGCTCTTGCTAGCGTCCTTGCTAAGGAGCTTGGCTCGCTTTCTCGGGGGTGCTTTGTGGAAAGCTGGGGGAGGCATTTACCGAACAGCGGGAGGCGCCTCGGTGGCCGACTGTCGTCGGACATCCCCCGAATCAATAAGTCGTTGAATATATTCCAAAGCAGATATTTTCCCCCGGAGCTGGGCATTAAGGCTGCGAGCTCTGATTTAATGCTGCCGTCCGCTGGTTGCCTCGTGAGGGTTTTCCCCAACTAAGCAAGTCGGCCATCTTGTCTTTCCCGAGGGAAGTAAAACGATTGTGACGAACAAAAAAAATGCTAGCTTAGCTCATAACAACAAAAATGAAAGCAGTTGGCTGATACTTTGAAGTGAAATATGTCAGCCGATTTGAGGGGGGTCCAGTTGACGCAAATTTTGAAACTCTTTTTTTTCCCATAATTTAAATTCAATTTGCCTGGACACGACCACCCAATTTTCAAAATCAACCATTGGAAAGATTGTCACGTTGCCATTTTAACTCAATACAACGCATCAGCAACAAAACGAAGTCCAACATTCGGAATGACCTGCTCTAGATTTAACGCTCGTAACAAATTCAAAGAGGGTCATTCACAGGCGGGCTGATTTCCAGAAGCTTCCATAAGGCTTATTAACTCCTAATCAAGATTGAATGGGGCCTGCGTCAGCTCATTTTGCATCATGCCCGACTTGCATCACTCTTTGCTGGATGTGACTGGCATCTTAAGGAAAAGCATACATCATCACCAACTGAGGCAAAAAAAAAAAAAAAAGAGGCTAACAGTCCCGAGAGATCAGCAGAATTCCAAAAAAAGACGCTGATGGCAGAACAACGGCAACCCACTTACTTGAGAAAACTGCAACGGAAGAACGATGACGTTCGGAATGTGTACGCGTCGGGGATTTAAGTGGACATTTGAGTTCTGAGGAAGATTTGCAGATTTCTCCTGCCCACAGTCAGGTTTAGATGGAAACTATTTTGTCCTTCAAGTCGAGTCAAGTCAAGTTTATTTATACAGCCCTAAATCACAAGCAGTCTCAAAGGGTTTCACAAAGTCTACTAATATACATAATCTACTTTAATGATCTGATCAATCAGGTAAGAGCAAATTTTATTTTTATCATTTAATATTTTAATATTTATTTATTTATTTGTATTTCATGTATTATTCATATTTATTTTTTATAAGTATTTATTACTTTTTATTATATATAAAATAAAAAAAATAAAAAGTATTTTTATTTTGGAACAAGAAGAAAAACGGCATCCACCAAATAATTTGGGACACCGTGTCAGAAATGACGAGTCATCGGATGAGCCTTGGCGTCTCGCTTGCCTTCATGACCTCGACGTAAACGTTCGCACTTATCAGCCGGATGGAGCACAATGCCGACAGCGGAAAGGCCTCGCCATTCAAGCTGGCCTTTAACTGGCCTTTTGCACCATTTTCTTTCCGCTTTCAAAGCGCCGTCATAAATAAAGTCCAACTTGAGCGGCATGACACGTGCTGCCGACGAAGGAGGAGAAAGGCTTGACGAAGCGCAGCCGTGCTGGGATATCGCACCAATAACAATTAGCCTGGAAAGCGTTTGGCTAATTATGATGAAGTAGCTGGCGGGGTGCCGACAAATCACTCGGGTGAACAAACGTCTTCGCTACCTGATGGACAAATTGCAGATCCTGTGCAGATCTTCTCCCTTCTCCTCTGTGACCTCAATGCTCCGAAATTCAGTCAACCATCAGCAAATTCTGCGGGCCTGTCCGGGAAGTGACCGACTGGACTGGATAGAAATAAAATGTGCAGCTACTGTTGATGATGCCAATCTTGCGATACGATAAATTTGTGGGTTTACATATATTTTCAAAGAATAATATTTTGTTTATAATGAATTTAATAAAGGCATTATACTATTATTATTTCATTTATATTTATTTTTTATTTGTCATGAATAATTTTATGAACATTCACAATTCAAATAATTTGGACAAATGTCTTATTTAATACTTTCTCAAGTCTGAATTAAGCGCCTTTGGTGCAGTACCGGTTTGTGCCACATGTCTGGCAGTATAGGTCGGATTCTGAGTATTGCGCTCTACGTGCTCCATGTGTGTTGACGTAAATTTCCATAAGCCTTTGTATGGAGGTTTACATGATCTGCTAGCATAAATTCATTATCTAAATCTTATTATCTAAATAAGTATTGTGGTTTAGTTGAAGATAGTTGACAAAATTGGGGACATCTCAAACGCAGACAAACAACAAAAAGAGCCAACTACAAATAAATTCCAGCAAACAAGAGCACGATTCCACCAGATGGCACCAAAGGAATACATTTTTTGGGCTATCATAAAAGTGGATATTATGTGCCTTGGCTCAGTGAAGGTTGGGAACTGGTACGTCTGCCATACCCGACTTAAAAAAAAAAAAAAAAAAAAAAAAAAAGGACGCTGGCTCCGTTGGCGGGAACTTTTCAAGTATTTCTTGTCAACAACGGTGATAAACCGATTTCTATTTTTCTTATCGCCTCCCGCCGCCTCTCCCGTGGCTGTACGTGCCAGCGTGTCACTGCCGCTTGGCTAACCCGTGGCTCCGGCTGTGACCGTATTCCCGCTGTTCCAGTCTCGGCGTTCGCTCTTTCCCCCAGCGCCTTCCTCCCTCTACTTTTTTTTTTTTCCTCCGCTGCGCTCCTGTGGCGGAACCGCCAGGTCTTTGTTGCTAAGCAACTGCTCTCTTTAAGATTTTCCCAGTAGAGTTTTGGAGGTAATAAAACAATGCCCCGAGACAAACAGCAACTGGAACCGGAAAGGCCTTGGGGGGAAGACAGATAGAAGCAAGTTCATCCCAAAACTCTCCTGGTTTTAATTAAAAGCACGCGTTATAAATGCTTCAGCTGGAAAGTTAGCTCAAGAGTGCGAGAATACACCAAAGCAAAGAATGTACTTACACCTCCGACTTAAATTAAAAATCTTTGGGTATGGAAAACTGCAGAGGAATTCGCTTAATGCTAACACGTAATGAGGAATGCCGTTCAAGGGGTGAAAATAGCATTCGTGTCGTGCCATTATGACCCTCTAAGTAACACACAACTTGAGGACGCACACGTGTCGACTCAATATGACAATACTTTTATGCACATAGTCTTTATCCTCACTCAAGGAGAAGCACAATGTCCACGAAATGGCGGTACAAGCAGTTGCCATCCATCCATCCATCCATCCATCCATCCATCCATCCATCCATCCATCCATCCATCCATCCATCCATCCATCCATCCATCCATCCATCCATCCATCCATCCATCCATACGGAAAAAAAAAAAATCAACTTTCCTATTTGTACTCGCATTCATTTGATGAGCTAAAGCCTCCTAAATGAGTAAACAAAGCAAAGCACTTTGTTCTGCAGATGTTTTTCTGTTTTCTTTTGTGACTCCCTGTGAAATTAATGCAAGACAAACAAACAGTTTTGCGCATAGATCCCTCCGGCATGCCGAATTCTGACAAAGCATCGAGGAGGAGATGAAAAGTTTTGTTTCATGGCTTTCGGTACGACTCATCCAAACCTGTGTCGGAGATTGCACTTCAAAGACGAGCTCTAAGCGAGACAAGCCGTGGACGACTCCCACGAGGTTCGAATTTAGCCCGACGCCGAGCTCAAACATGAATGACAGCTGAAATAACTGCTAACTCCCCCCCCCCCCCTGTTTTTTTTTTTTTTTTTTTTTAAATTCCAACAATAGGGATGCCTCTCTTGACAGCATGCAAATACAACTGGAATCTATTCAAGAGATATTCATAGAACATCCGCAGCCCTCCCTCTTTGCGTTCATTATTTAATTGTATCATTTCAATGTGTGCAGCCGGCCTTAGAATGTTGCCGCGGCGCTATCGGAAGGGAGTCGCATGTTAGTGCGCGCTAATCAAAATGCAAATCTCGGCCTCCCCGTCGGCGTGCGCGCGTGCCCCGAATTGAAACATGATGAATGCGCGTGGCTATTTTTTCGCCAGGCAAAAATTCATTACAAAGTCACACTTCTAAATAAGCATCATCAAAATAGCAAAGGAACATGGCGGATTTAAAAGAGGTGTGAAAAGGCTAGTGGCAGGTAAGCCCCCCGACGATGCGGTCAAGCCGCCGAGCAGCCTTTTGCAATGTGCTTGTCAATCTTAACTGACATGACAGCTACATCCTGTGAGCGGCCATTGTTTCAAGCAAATCTATACAGCGTGTGTTATACTAAGACTGATTTATTTGAACGGGAAAGGGCTCGGATCAATAGTTGGCTTTAGTTTGATGTCAGGGATCAGTTACACGCCCTTTATCTTTTTTTATTTTTTAAGCACAAGCTGTTTGGCTTCACTGACACAAATGGTTTGAATCACAGCAAATGGAATTGTTTGACTTTAAATGGCAGCGCACGTATTGAGATATGTCCTGTATAAATTTAAAGATTTATTTCTGAAAACATGATACAATTGAATTGCTGAAACAGGGGGGAAGAGGTTTCACTTTGTCACATTGTTTTGGGACGTGACATAGAAAGATAGATTAATATTAATTTATTCGCATTAATTTATTAATATTAAATACATGAATATTAATTCGTTAATATTATCTGTACAATGATTAGATATATTAGCAGCATCAATAATATTAATAAATAATTAAATCGATCAAATAAATAAATTAAGAACACAACGTTAGAGCGCCTCATTGTTGGCCACGAGTGTTATGCAGAGAATGGGGGAGAATTTTAAAAATAAATACATCAAAGTTCAACTTGACAGTCAGTGTGTTGCAAGAGTGCCTGATTGTACTCACTGATGACGCCTTGAACCGCTTTTTGGACGCGACACGTTCCAGCCGTTCTCTCAATTATGCACACGTGACAAAATGATGGATCAAAAGGAGCGAGGAGAGGAGGGCTTCTGGCATCATCAGCGGGTCAGATGGCAGGTCCTGTAATACCAAGGGGCAAACACGGACGTCATTAGAGGCAGGAGCATATGCCGTTCACCATGCAAGGTCCAATTAGTAAGCTAGCCGTTCCTGTGAAGACGAGCAAACATGCTGGACCTGCGTGTCTGCACACGGAAACTTCACAGGTGCAGGAAATATATTGGGGGAAAGAAAAAAAAAGGGATTTGCTCAGGTTGCAAGGAAACACCATCCAGACATTGCATGACTGAAACCAACTTGGCTACGTGTGACATATAAAAGACGCAATTAGCATTGTGCTCGCAGCAAACGCCTCACGGAGCGAGCCGTGTGCCTTTCCCCTTTGTGAATATTCCATGAAGCGCATCTCGCGTCTGCCGAAAGGGACGCCCCTGCAAAGCGCCTGCGTCACCTCGCTGACAGCGCCGAAGAAAATATTTCTTTTCTACGCTCGCGTTTGTTTGCTTCTCACACGCTCGCCCCCGCACGGTCCCTGCCATCTGCTTTCCAAGTGCTGATATGCGTGAGGCCGGGGTGGGGGGGGGTTCTCTTTTTCTTTGACTTTTCTATTTGCCTTCCGTTCAGTAGGCTTAGCTGAGAAATAGCGCCGCCATCTGGTAGCCGCTGTGGATCCGGTAGCCGTCGCGGATCCGGCAGCCACATATCCGGCAAACAAACCTTTGCACGTGTAAAAAAGGGTCAGACGCACGGCCGAATCGGATCGGGTGGCCCGGAAATAACTGGGCTCTTGCAACATTGGAAATTCGGAGCTCCGAGCGACCCGTTATGTCCGGCCCCGTCCAAAAAACAGGAGCGGTTTGCTCGCGTTTCGGTCGCAAGCTCAAACGACCTCCGGGCGAGCCAAGGACTCGCTGGTCCGACCCCCACGGCTAAGATGAATGGGTCTGCCCGGAACGGGCCCGGATTATCTCCCGGGCACGCCACCAAGTGAGCATCTCTGCGTGGTGAAAAATGAAGGCACAATTTCACCTTTAATTCACGAGGGAGGGGGAGCGGCCAGAGATAAGGCCAACATCTTTTAAGTTGCCGGCGACTGCGTTTCATCCAACAGGTAGAGTCCAGCTTTAAAATAAATAAAAAACTAATAAAAATAAAATAAAAACTGCGGGAGAGTGACAGTGAAGAATCACACACAAGTTGGCGCCACAGAAATACCATACAGAGGCAAAGCCGTCTCTGGATTTATTATCACGGGCCGCAAACACAGCCCCGTCGGGTCTGCTGAGATTCTTTTTGGTCTCTTTGAATCCATTTCTCCTATTGAACGTTGCATTTTCTCCAAGGACAGAGTCCCACTCAGAACATAACTCTTACTTAAAGCAGAAAGTCCAGAATTGAAGTTTTGCTTGGAACTTTTTTTTTTTTTTTTTTTTTTTTTTTTAAATAACACTCAATGAGGATCTTTGTTATAATTTTTAAGGGCCAGAAAAAAAATTGCCACGGTGTATGGTCAAAATATAGACTTCAAATTTTAAATAAATAAATAAATAGAGAGATAAATAAATAAATAAGGTTTCTACAGCATATATGCAGGTTTTCATGAATATGGCACCATTTTTTTTTTTTTTACTTCTGCTACCAACCAAGACAACAGCAAGGAAATGAAATCTCGCCTTCCTTTCATGTCACAGGATTCGTGGGCTCAAATCTTTGAAAAGGATCCAATTGCAGTCCGGGCGAGCGGGCGGCGCTCTTTTGTTTGTAAATCCGGCCAATCGGGTATTGTATTCTATCCTTGCCGGTTTGCTTTGGAATTTGTGGAAATGATTTCTTGAGGTGTCTTTATTCAAGGAGTCTGCAAATATAGCCGAGGCTTTTTAAATTTTTTTTTATTCAACTCATCTTTCATAAAAAAAATAAAATAAAAAATCAGGCTGGGGTTTATCAGGATGATTCTTTTTCCCGGATGCCGCTCATCTGGTTTTTAAACTTACTTGAGTCACACGCTCAGGGATATCATGACATGCCATCATGGAGCGAAACAGGCGTGACATTTTGCTTTTTGTGCCCCCCCCCCCACTTCACGCTTTGAAGGTCAAGTCCAAATGACGTTAAAGCATTCAAATGGCCGTGAAGGGGAAAGAAAAAATATTTGCCCTCTCAGGTAGTGTGTCAAGTGTAAGTAAAGGCTTTTTGCTAACGTACTGCTGCAGGATCAGCAGAGCAGGCGTAGATTTTGAATATTTCATTCAAGACAGATGGAATCCTAATCTTAGCTTGGAGCTTTGGCGTTTTGTCACTCGTCCATTTTACTAAGCAGGCCGCCGCCTCCTCCTTCTCCTCCTTTTTTGTCACAGTCTGGCCCCTCCGGCCCTGCCACCCATCTCTTTCGCAACTTTCTCACTTCTTACTTTGCCGAGAAGTGTCCGAATATATATAAAAAATATAAATAAATAAATAAATATATATATATTTGATCTGAATCAGAATTTATATTTAATATATATTAAATAATAATATATAATATGATATATTCTAATCATATATAATTATATAAATATAAATATTTATTTATAATGTTAGATATTAATGTATTATAATAATATATATTATAATAAAGAATTATATATATATATATATAAATATAATTTTTATAATATTATACACAAATATATATAATAATATATATATTTTTAAAATCCAGTGCAATCATTTGTACGAACAGTTGAGTTGTATTTTCTGCTTTTGCATTAACCACAACAATAACAACACCGAGATGTCATTAATCCTTGATTACAGCGGCCTGCTCGGATTTTGACCTCTGGGCGGGCGCTTTTTATCTCTAATTGAGACGTTTTACCTCCTTTTCATCTGTGCCGTTGTTTTTTAAATACAAAACAACTTTTCTCATCAATCCCCATCAAGCACCTGCCCAGCCGCAATGCAAAACCTTTTGTTTACTCTCCAATGGCTTTTCTCTCTGCAATTAATTACCGGATGCTTGATTTAGCAGCATTGGAACAATTAGTGCATTTATGCTAAATGAACAATGTCTCCATCTATCTTTCTGACAGAAACCATTTGATGAAGTCTCTCAACTTCAACTTGACTTGTCACGGCAAAAAAAAAAGGGGGGGGGGTGAGTGTCATTTGCGAAAAAATCTTTTTTTTCAATATGGCCTCTGTGGGCAGTTCTTCTCAACGCGCATCATCATCCCGTCTTTTCCAAGCATCTCGGAAAAGTTCCAGGAAAAGCAATTCGGACCGATCGAGCGGCAGCTAAATTGCCAATTACAGCGTAACGTCATACTAGCAAAGCATATATACGTACATTGAAGGGGGGAGGGCGGGGAGGGGCTTTCCCCTGTCTGAGGATTTGCTGTCAATCAAAACGGCACCCGGGGCAATTTGCTATCTCATTAAGTCATAATTAATGAAAGCAGGTATTAGGCTCTCCCTTGGGCGCGGCGAGAAGGCCGGGACCGTTTTCTCATTAGGAAACCATATTTCTAAAGCGCCTTTTGAGGACTTAGCACTCTTCTCACGTCACGGTGGTGAGCGTAGAAACGGAGAAAAAAAACTCTTTTTTCCCCTTCTCACGATTTTTCGCCGGCACCGTCAAGTCAGCTGCGCATGTGGAAGGATGTAAACAAATAATCCAAGCGGGTAAAGAAGCCGTCGGTTCATCAAGGTTTGCGCGTTTGCCCTCCGGTTCTGCGCCGTGGCAAAAAAGCCTTGCGTTTACGCAGGGGCGGGTAAAATGTTTGGAGCTGAATCAATTTTCTATACCGCTTGTCCCCACGCGGCAAATAAATAAATAAATAAATAAATAAACAGACAAATAAATAAATGAATCAATTTTCTATACCGCTTGTCTTGTCTCCACGTGGCACATAAATAAATACACAAATGAATAAATAGATGGATGAATGAAAAAAAATGAATGAACGACTAAATAAACAAACAAATAAATCAATTTTCTATACTGCTTGTCTCTTCGTGGCAAATGAATAAATAAATAAATAAATGAATAAATAGATGAATAAATGAAAAAAATGAATGAATGACTAAATAAATAAACCAATAAATATATATATATATATATATATATATATATATATATATATATATATATATATATATATATATATATATATATATAAATAAATGACTAAATAGATAAATAAAATAAATGAGCAAATAAATAAATGAATAAATAAATAGAATCATCTTGCAATTGAGAATTCATTTGGTGTACGCGTGCTTGTCAAGAGTCTTTGAATTTGGCAATTGAAGCAACTTTTCCAACCACCAAGTCAAATGTTTTGTCCACAACAGCCAAGCACAAAGTCAAAGGAATCGTCTGCGGACCTTCGAGACGGAATCGCACCAAAATACACATCTGGCTTTGTACAGGTCATTCGAAGAAGCCTTTGGAAAACGAGCCTTTTTGTCCACGTGGACGCTCACATGGCTTTTAAAGCCCAGACGTCTTGACCAAGAAATATACGTAAAAGCGGACGACAGAAGCGAGGGCTCGCCAGCCGGCTGGCCGGCCTCGTAAATCACAACTTTTTCTCATTTCCTTTTGCGGCGTCGCCGCCCATCGATTGCGCCGCCGCTCTCCTCGATATGCAACAAATAAAAAGTGAGTGACAGCAAATTATTTCCCGCTGATAGATGCTCCGCTAGCTTTGTCTATGCTGTCGCCTCTTTGAGAAGATGGAGGCGCTTTCAAGTCATTGAAAGTGGCCACGTGGCTCTGTCTTTTTCCTGCTTTTGTGTGTGTGGGTGGGGGGGGGGGCGACCATATTGCAATAGCACACTCACGGCCAAGAGATAAATAAATGAATACAAAACAGCGAAGGTAGCGAGATATGACTTCAAAGTCGTGACGCTGGAGCGGCAGCGCGACATGGGGGAAAAGAAAAGAAACGCTTGGAGCAATGAGATGCAGGCCCTTCCCTGTTGGTATTGCCGCTGAGGAAATAGACCATGTCAGCAGTTTACTGTTTCCTAAATTCATACGTGCAAGGACGAAACAGATATTGCAGATAGGCAGTGATGAGATGGCTCATTGTATTGACTTGTCGATCTTATTTTAAATGTCTGTCAAAACAAACATTGTACAACTTTATTAAATGTGTATCCAATCAGACGCACAACAGCTCCCGGGCACGGAACCCCTCTGCCAGTCGAAAGCGCTGGAGTTCATTAGCGGCGCTGACCGGTGCCTCGTTCTACTCGTCTTTGGGACGGCGAAATCCTCCGTGACAAATCAGAATTTTCATTTAAAAAGCCACGGCAATGGCATTCCTACAAAAACAACACTCCGGTCCTCTAGATGGCAGTCATGAGCATTCTTGGGACATGAAACGATGGTAGCTTCATTTTTCCGAAACCCAATTGCAATATTATTTTAGTCACGTTACGTTCAGCTGTTAAGCGTACGCTACATTTTGCGGGATGTTCCGAAAATGAAGCTAACGTCGTCATAGCATCTTTTGCTTGTCGGTCTGATTTTTCCGGTTTATCTGCCTAATGGCTGGCTTTATCTCATATGCAAACACAAGTTCAATTAAATCTGTTGTGCGGCAAAGCGAGTCTATGCTGCTAATAAGATTAGAATGTGAAATATTCATACCAAAATGCTTAATAATAAATGCGGCCTATTAAAAATTGAATTAATTCAGATTGCGCCCATTCCATGAATGTTTCAAGACACATTATTATTAAGTACACCAACGAGCCATTTCATTGTTGGCGTGTTTTAACGCTTCCCCAAAGTCTGCTCGCGCCGTACTCGTTGGACGGGTCGAGGTGAACCGGGTCGAAACGAGGCCGGGGTCAATAATTTAAGAGACCTGTGGCTAATTTTAATCCATCACGTTGCCGTGTGCATAGTGTCAAAGGTAAGGCCGGTGGGGGCGGGGCCAATCCATCATGTGATTCATATCCGAGGGAGGGAATTAGTTCTGTGACATGTCCATAATTTTATGAGTTTTTAGGAACTCGCCGGGAAGAAGAGAGGGAGGGGGGGGAGCAACACGAAAGATGAAGAATGAGATGGATATTAAATTATGGAGCACCTTAACGGAGCAATCTGTCTTCGGGAGACGCCAATGCCTCGCCGCGCCGGATTGATGATAACGTGTTTAGAATCGCTCGGGCTTGCTTGGCGGGAGCAGATCCAGAACAAGAACCTGGAATGGACCGTCGGCGTTGCACTTGAGGTATTTTTGGGGGCGCCGCACGGAATCCAGCTGACTCGTCAAAAAAAGCTCTCGGATAGAATGTTGGTGGATGGTTGCAACCTCGAGAGCCTTGCTCGGGTTTTGTGCGAAGGGCCGGGGAACGATTAGAATCATTTGTGGGTGCGCCGTCCACTCGCTTGTGTTTTATGCGGTATCCCGAGGCCTTGCCTGTCCTATCCCGGAGAAAATGGCCATTTTAACTGAGAATAGAGCGGCGGATGTGTTTATCCGCCGGCGCATCAGCAATTCATGAGGTGCGGGGGATCGCAAAAGTGATTTCACTAGCCGGAAATATACGGCAATCGATCCCGCGTGTCATTGTAAAACTCAAGATCTTGCTAAACTTGACCCGCCGCTTTTTTTAACATTCAGCTCCAAAGTTTCAGAGCTGCGGGAGGCAAGCGATCGCCCGAGGAGGCCGATCTGGATCTGGTAGAGGGAGCCCGGAGGATGAAGAGGAGATCAGAGGAGGCAAGGAAGCGAGGGGAGGAAGGAAATGTGACCGGCGGGAAGGACAGAGCAGTAGCGCCTTGGTGAGGCCATGCCTTTGCCTCTGACAAAGTGCACAGCCGCCACTTTCTGTTTCAAGGAGCAAAAGAGACACGCATCGGGCTGCTCCGCCCACCTTCGCGAGAATTTAACTAGTCAGGCTGCTGCTCCTCCTCGCTGTCGGCAAAAAAGTTCAATGTCAGAAAAGTAAGCGGCTTACGATGGATCGAAATTGAATTTTTACGCGCTTAGTTTAATACTTTTGAATAGTCATTGACGCTTTCCCGAAAATGTTTAGAATTATTTGCATTGGGGTTGGAAGAATTTTGGTATTTTATTTGATATATATATTTTTTACGAGTTTTTGTTTCCTTTTGACTTTAAATAGTTTTAATTAGTTATTTTTTCCGAAGGTTTTTAAAAAAAGTATTTTCATTTTTCTGGATTAAAGCATTTTTTTCAATATTATTATTAATTCATATAATTTCGTTAACTGAAACAACCTTGGTCTGTATTGCTAGTTTGAATCGGGAATCACAAACATTGAGCTCAAGTGACATAAATGTTACGTTTAATTTGGGAGTGCATACGTTGCATTTCTTATTTTTAGGGGACTGTAATCAGAGCTACTGAATTTGACTTTTGAGTTTGTGGCAGCCATAAACCAAGAATTAGCTCTCGGTTTGAAAACGCTTGGCTAGCATTTTCTCACGCGAGCCTGGTAATACCGACGGCGCTACTCGGACGGCTTCATATTTTTGGCGATGTCGACGAGAGTCAGCGAGAAGTTGATTTATGGCTAAGGCGCAAACAAAATCAATACGAAAACAAATTTGAAGTTTCCCCCCCTTCCAACTGATCCGAATGTATATTTTCTTGAAAGACAAAGGTAATTGCATTTTGGACTTATTTTTTGAAAGGTAAAAGGAAAGAGACCCTTGGGGAGATTACAAATGGAAAATCTGCAAGCTAGAAATAACATTTGGAGTCAAGGGCCTCCTTTTAGGATGGACTTAAGCAGGTTAGGCATATTCTTGCTTTATAATATCTTGGCTGAGAGAGGCCCTCCATCCACAACAACTCACTTCATATGAAGTGTCAATATTCCTACAAAAAGATGATTACTGCCTTTCTCACCTGAAGGTCCAAACCTGCATAAAACAAAGAATTACATTTTGTGCGCTTCCTTGGTGCGAAGATAAAGTGGGAACTTCCACACGCTAACGGGCTAACAATGATCGCTACGGGCTAACAATGAGCGCTAACTTTTTGAGCAGCAGATATGTCAACATAGAATATGACTGCTGTACTGACAAACTCTTTAATTCTTCCTAAATGTATTTAATGTGTATTTCTTTTAGAATTCTTTTTCGGGGGGCGCTGGATGAAATGGAAGAAGCTAACCGTTATCTTATGTTACATGCTAACGGGCTAACAATGAGTGCTACGGGTTAACAATGAGCAGCAGATATGTCATAACTGAATATTAATGCTGGCCTGAAAAGCTTTTTAATTCTTCCTAAATTTATTTCAATTACGCTTATTTCTTTTAGAAATTCTTTGTTTTGTGGGGGTGGCTGCTGGAAAAAATGGAAGCGAACCGTTAGCTTATGTTGGGGTTGCAAATCATTTTCATTTACGGATTAGATCTTGAATATTGAAAAGGTTTAACATTTATGATTGTTGTCCCTGACAACAAACAACGCACACCACCGGAAGACTCCTGCTAAAATTTAACCTGATTATCGTGCGATGTGTGTCATAAAAATAACTGCTGAAAAGGAAGAGGGGAAAAAAAAAAAAGATGTCACCCCTCCCCCCACCAAGACAACTGTGTAATGTATTCCACCCGGGCTCTGGATTGTCAGGTTCTCGTGAGGCCTTCCAAAAATCTCAAATCAAAGCAGAAATAAAGCCGGGGAGATGAAAGCGCTTCGAGTGATGAGTGTGTGCCTGCTGTCTTCCCCTACCTCTCACTTTCTTTGAGTAGCAGAGAGGGAAAAAAAAAATAAAAAATAAAATCCTGATTACACCTCTGCGCACCCCTTTGCCACTTTTTCCACATCTCGTGGGCTAATGCGGCGAGTAAAGCGATGACACGAGGGAGATGGCAGGCGTCTAATTGAAATCGGGCACAAAGAAAAGCGTCGAGTCTCGCTCGTCGACTCGCCATGACCACCGTCGGTCCAGGTGAAAGGGGAAAAAAAGGCAGAGATGGTGCTCTGAAGGCAGAACTTGAAAGGAGGCAGAAAAGTGGGGGCACAATTTGGTTGACAGATAATCCATTAAAAAAAAAAAAAGTTACAAAACAAAACACACCACACACATTAAGATGTTGAAAACACAACAAAACACAACTTTGAGTCATTTTAAGGCTTGATTTCCAAAATAGCAGCATTTTCTTTTTATTTTAAAGCTTAACTTTACTTTAAATGTTGAATCTATTGAAGGATTTTTTTCTTTTTTGCTGGGTATAGATTTGTGAATGACGCACAGAGTTCTCGTAGGTGCCGTCGATGCACGGAGCACATGGAGGTGGCGCTCGCTCCCTCCCTTGCACCCTTCCTTCCTCGCTCCCTCCTCCCCCCTCCCAGCCGGCCTAACTAGAAGAAAATGAGTCCACAGGCGTCGTCATTGGAATGTGCACAGCTTGCTGTTTTCCGCCACCCCCCTCGGTTTCACTTTGCCCGACTTTCATGAGTAGTGACAGCTTCTCTGCTCAAGTGGAGGCATCCTGCTGGCTTCGATTTTTTTTTTTTTTTTTTTTTTTTTTACACCGCCCCCTCCCCTCTAATCTCAGTAGCCCGGAAACTGCAGAACCGCAAACTTTATTTCATAACAAGAACCAGGAGGAAACTCGGAAGTACGTCCGCCGGCCACCACCTGCGGCGTCCGACGGATGCTAACGGAGGCCGCTAAATTTAGCGCTGTCCGTCGCATGTCAATCAAGCATACAGTTACTGACGGGATCCATCGGATACGATGACGCGATACACTAACGGGATTATTTCAAAAACGTTTCTGTCTCCTGTTTGAGGAGCGAGTTTCCCAACTGCGATCCGCTGCACCAATATAAAGGCCGAACGATTCGTTCAATTCGAAATCGACATCGCAATGTCGTCGACTAAAGATTTCAAGCGCGAAAAAATGCAATTTTGAATTTAGCTGTGTGACACCAAAATATTTGTGTGTAATTAATCTGATATTTTTTATTGCAATAAAAAGTACATTATTGTGTGTTCGGAGAACCTTGAAAAAAGAATCAGAATTAAACTAGATCACAATTGCAATCTTGAGGCAAAACTAATTGTAATGACTTTTTTGTGTTTCTTTTAATGTGTGTACTATTTTGTGACAAAATATGTACAATTTAAAATTAACGTCATATTTTGGGGATTTTTATTTATTAAAGTCAATACCATTATAATGACGTGTAAATTGTTTTTTTTTTAGCTGAAAATCACATTTTCAGATTTAAAAAAAATTATATTTTTGAGAATAAATATTAAAATGACATAATATAAAACTGTCATTTTTTCCTGTCAAGTCAAATATTCGAGATCGAACCGAAAACTCCATTTTGATGACGAGGACTAAAACCACGTATTAATTGGTTATTTGAAAGTTCAGTAGCGTTGATGATTTGTTGACATGCATCTTTATTTTTTATTTTTGGCGTCAGCGTGTGAAAAGGAGCCTGCTCTGCCCGGGCCGGTCGGTCGGTGACGGCACTTTGCCAACGAAATGGCCTGTCAGGGCTCCCGCAAATGTCGATGAGCACATAATGACGCGTTGAAAGCTCTGAAGCGCCAGCTTGTCACCTGCTGGTAATTGCTTCTTCCACCGGCTTTATTGTCTCCAGCTGCACTGTTCATCACCGATATTCCCGTTTTAGAACGAGGCCGAGCGAGCGAGCGGGCGAGAGCAGGATAAATATGGACATTTTCATACAACGGGTAGGGGCAGGTGCTTATGAGCCAAGCGAGGCTAGCCCCTCATCGCTAATTAAAATCCCAAAGCCACAAGAAGTGATCATTTCAAATGCACGTTACATAGCGGAAAGATCAGCAATCGAATTTGAATCGAAGTTGAGCCGGGACACAAAATCCCCCCCCCCCCTCAAAAAAAAAGTCACTCACAATGACCCCCAAATTAAAATGCAACGACATAATAATCCAGCCATATCCTGTGGGGGGTTGAAGTCTGCCCCCAAAAGTTGCCTTGTTCATTGAAAACACACGAGTACTTAATCTTATCTGTCCAGCGATGTTCCCGAGTGCACGGGTGCCGAGCGAGATAGGCCGCGCAATCCTCAAGCTGTTTCAATATTTCCAACCATAACCACTTTTGGCATTGAGAAGATTGCATTCAGAGACGGAGCTGCTAAGTTTAATCTGCTGTGAAGACACACACACACACACGCACGGGCACACACTCTGTCTGTCTTGCGTCTTCTTCCCCTCGGAGATATGAGCATGCATGTAGCTTCGCTGATGGCGAGAATTTGCATCTGGATGCTATTTGCGCCCAACATCCTCCAACGCGCTGTTTAAGCAGTACACAAACGCGCATAAACACACACAGACACACACACAGACACACACACAACGGAATATCACAAGCAATTTCAAAATCAGAAGACATGACACCAGCGAATACAAAGAAAGACAAATCACCATCACGTGTGTTCTTCACGTCACGATAATAGGGTCGGGTCAGGTCGGGTCTCCTTGTTGTTGACAGTACACAAGCATTCTCAAACCAAAATACACCATTGACCCGGTTTGGCATTTACAATTCTCCGCCATGATCCGCGAGGGAAAATCACATCTCACTTCGGTCAAGAAAATCATTTGGAATAGAAACAAAACAGCATTTTAGCGACATCCGCCGAAAGCATATTTTCGAAAACTGCTTGACTTTAGCCCGATTGCTGTTCAGTTCATTCAAGGACACCAAGCCCATTTATTTGATGATTTATCAGGCTCCATCCAAGCATTTTCCATCGACAAATGGTTGCAATGAATCATGCAAAGCAGCCGCCTCCCCCTTTCCGACCGAGCCTGACCTTTTGCGTCCAATGACTAATTTGCGACGCTTTGAAAGCCGAGCCTCATTAGGGTAAGGCGGCGTTTTTACGCTTGCTTACCGGCGCTGTTGCTGAAAAGCACGGCTGCAAAACAACGCAAAGGGCCAAGCGGACATTTTTTTTTTTTTCATTTCGGAACCCGATGATTAGATGGCGAAGCTCTCCTTGACCTTTCCCCTGAGCGGCGCACCTTTAACAAGCGTCAAGTGGGATGAAAACATCTCGAAAACTTTACGGGGTCGACGGCCTGCCTCTCGGAGCGCTTGTTTGCGTGCCGGCGAGGTTATGACACCCGCGTTTGCCGCTAAATCATCCGCCGTGTGACGATATCAAACGTTTAAGAGCTGCCGCTCCCGCCCGACGGACTTTAACAAGCCTCTGTTATTACCACAACTGTTTCACTCTGATTTATCGCTTCATTCCCACCACTGGATTTTTTTTTTTTTGGTGTGCTTCACCAATTTCCTTGTTCTATAGCGGAGAGTTGGGGCGGTGTCCAAAGTGATGAATCTGAAGTCGTGATCTTGTCGGGTGTTGTGAAAATCCACTTGGCCCCGCAATTCATCAGTGCGGTCTGTCCATGCCCTCATCTATCCCGCCGGTACCATAAAAATCAATTGATTTGGCCTGCAGTGTGCAAGAATTTTTTTTTTTTTTTTTTATAACATCGCTTTCTTGGATTTCAATGGAGCAATTCACCGACTCAAGCTATACTTGTCTCAATGTATTTCAATGTAGGGGAGATGTACCGTATTTTCCGCACTATAAGGCGCACCTAAACATTTTCTCAAAAGCCGCCTTATAATCAGGTGCGCCTTATATATGGACCAATATTGAGCCACTACAGCAGGCGTGTCCAAAGTCCGGCCCGCGGGCCAAATGTATATATCTTATATATGGACAAAGTTTTAAAATGGCCCTTTCATTGAAGGTGCGCCTTATGATCCGGTGCACCTTATAGTGCGGAAAATACGGTAGGCATTTTGCCCACGATTTCAAAAGAGCTCGCAGGTGTTTTGAGTTTTTGCCAGCTGTTTTCCAAGCAATCTCTTTGGGCTGGGATAAAGATAATAAAAAAAAAAAACATTAAATAGCAAAATATATTGTTGTATCTCTTTGGACTGAGATAAAATAATACAAATATTAAATAATAAATTCAATTCATTAATAAAAAAATATTAAATAATAAAATACAAATATTGTTGTTTCAAAAGAGCTCGCAATCCAAGCAATCTCTTTGGACCGAGATAAAAATAATAAAAATATCAAATAATAAATTCAATAAAGCAGCGAACGTGTCAAAACAAAGATTAAAAAAAGCTTTGGGTCTGTCTACCCTCTGACACCTGGCAGTACTTTTTACATCATCTCATTGCAAAATGTTTTTCTTTTATTTCTTTGTGTTGTCTATGACCTGATCTTCTCAATAGAAAGCCACGACAAGCCCTTCAACTGACATTGGACTCCAGTCCGGCACCTCTGCCAAAGGATTATTTGTTTGGCCGTGATGGTGACAACTGCGATATCACCTCAAGCAATCAAACGGGCTCATTTACGCTCGTAATTGCGCCGCCCTTGAGATAACCTCAGAGCAAAAGATGAAAAAGCAAAAAAAAAAAAACAAAAAAAAACAGTGTCCCAACGTAGCACGGCAATTCACAAGGCCTTCATCGAAAAACATTTTTTCAGCATGTCCAATCCTCAGGATAAAGACCAAGCGTTGCTTTGGCATGACAACTTTTTGGCCATGGATATTTTTTCTCGCCCCCAAGCAGCCTTTCATAATCTGAACGCCAATTAAACTCTCAGGTTTCACCTGTAAATGCAATTCCACCTAAATATTCATGAGCTCAGAGAATAGAACGGAACCCGAGTGAATCAAGGCGAGCTCAATTCCAAATTTCAAACGTGGCGACAAAGAGAGGGGAGCGAGGCTTCCGTTGTCAACTTGTCGCTCTATTTCCTTTCCTCGCAAGAAAAAAAAGCCTGTTTAATTCCCTGAGAAACAGAAGCACTTTGAAAAGCACCGGTCATGCCGTGCTAATAAAACTTTAGCGAGAGCCAATTTCATATATGAGTCTGCCATCACTGCTGGCATCAGGATTGCTCCTCCTTCGTATCTCGCCCGCGTACGTTGTGGAGCGGCGAGGAGAGCAGTGAAGATATCCGTGGCTCTCAGCACCGCTCGGGGGAGGGGGGAGGGGGGGTGTCTCGGGAAAGCACGGGTCCCCCAGACTCTACACCTTGGCGAGCAAGACGGATTTGCGAGCAGCCGGCCCGCCACCTGATAAGACGCGGCAAAATCCCGGAGGGCGGGATTCGATTAAAATAATCAACAAGGAGGCCGGAATATCTCGGTGTGTCTTCTAACGGCACAGACTTGGCGATAGCGCAAGATAGTCTGACTTTGGAGGCGAGTGAACGGGACAAGTGCTCTTTGCAGATGTAGCCACATTGCAGGATTGGAATTGTTTAGGCAATATATATCATACGCAAATAGGTAAGTCCAAAAAACGGTTTCAAAGTTTGCCCGGTTGAAGTTGAGTGCAACGCAAAGCCAAAAGAGAGAGAATGACATGTGAGTCGGGTAGCTTAATGCTAACGCATTAGCAAAACGCAATACTGACGAGACTAGCTTTGAAGCTTTAAACAACGGGTGAAAAAAAAGGTGCAGCAACACATTCAGACAGAAAATTCACGATGCTGAATTTCTGAATGTTATTTATTTTTTTAAAAACTAAAAATAATTGAATACATAAATGAATAAAATATCCATCTGTCCGTCTGTCTGTCTGTCCGTCCGTCCGTCCATCCATCCATCCATCCATCCCAACCCCACCCAGCCACCCAAATCCATCCATCCATCCATCCATCCATCCATCCATCCATCCATCCATCCATCCATCCATCCATCCATCAGGCCACTATGTATTGTGTGATCAAGCGAATTACAATTCCAATTCGATACAATTTTCAAAGCCCGACTTTTGTACAGTATTCCTAAAATAAATATGTACAGTAATCCTGAAATAAATAAAAAAATAACCACAAAAGCTTGTGTATAATATTAAGTGACATTGATGAAAATAAAGGATGTCTATATTATAGTTTTTTTTTTTTTTTGGGGAAACGCATTTTCACGAACAAAACTGTTTCGATTTTCAACTTCAACAAAACTAAACGTCTCCAAGTGGCAAATGGGCCAGCATCCAATAAGAGAGATTGAAAACGGTCCGACACTCGAGCCGCCTCGCCGCAAACGGACGCACGGAGCCCCTCGACTAATTGAATTGAAATGTCCCAATGTGCTTTTTGCTGCCGATTGCTGCAAAATTCACGACTCCAATCAATCCCGTGCATTTGCATTTGGTCCCTCAAGAAACGTTTCAATCCAATGGCAATTTCTCAAGCGCTGTAAAAATCTACGTGTTGTTCGAGTGGCAGCCGGTCCAAATCAATCACGAATCGCTAATACGAGACAATCAAAATAACCGAGGAACTGAATTAACTGTTGCTTTGATGAGTTTTAAAACAAGCACAACACATCAATTACGGCAACAATGAGAAATGACATTTCCAAAAGCCTTTTTTTTAAACGCTCGCTCGCAAGTCATTTATTTCAACGCGCGGCTGGCTCGACATCAAGCAAACAAACGGATAAAAAAGCTCAACCAAATCAAAGGCAAGCTGTTTATTACGACCCAGGAAAAGTGCCAATTAAGTGGCGGCGCAACGGTTTTTGGTGACATTTTGCTCGCACCTCAATCCCCTCCCTCCGAGACGTCGGGACGCTTTGTGTTCCCAACCGCCTCACGGGGAAGTCGGCAAAAAGGTCACATTAAGAAAGCGGCTCTGAGACTTGAATTCAAACTTCTCAACGTGGCTTTCTGACACATCTCTGGAATGTTCCAGCAACTATTAAAGGGGTCATATTATGAAAAATCGACTTTTTTTTTCTTTCTTCATGTTTGCACACAATCAAGTGTGAAATTAAACAACTGAGTGAGTTTTTCGTTTGGCAGGCAGTGATGAATTTTTCCTTCGGGCTGTTTAGTGCCACTCGCGCTGTCCAACTCAATAAACATCAGACTAAAAGAATGACGCCTCAGCTAGCGTCTTTGACGAGCCTCTCTGAGAGATTAATGTCACAAAAGTTTGACTGTTTTTTTGTTTTGTTTAGTCTTTGGGTGTTTTGGGCCTTCTGGGCGGGGCGGCTGCTTCGGGCTGATGACCACATTGGTCGGCCGAGCGACGTTTTTTTTTTTTTTTATAAATATCACGGGTTGTATTGGCATATTTCTCCCTCTGATGTTAAAAATAAACAAAATAAAGTTGATCGAAAAATGTTTGGACACTGGCCAAAGTAGCTGTGAAAGTCTTCATTATTTGTGCCTGGATGACTGTTATACTGCCCCTAATGGCCAAGCAATGAATTAAAGATTCAATTATCATACATTTGATGCGGTCAACCGAAAGTTTAAAATTTGAAATTTGATTATTATTATCTAAAGACACCACTGCATATTAGATTTTTTCGTCCTTTAGGTATATTTATGAACCCATACCAGGAATGATTAATTAAGAACTGCTTTAAATCATCGGAAAAAAAAATTGAAATTCTAAGCTTAATTGGGCAAAAATATAAAGACTGGAGAATTTCTATCAAGCAGGTGGTTCCGGTCTCAAAAAAAATGAGCGACGGCTCACCTTGCCATCTCTAGCGGAAACAATGCAGAGGATGGCTTTTGTTACCATGACGACCGAGGTTGAGTGAGGTGAGTGGCTTCAACATTTCTTGCAGAACGCCCTCCCAAAAAAAACTTCATGTAGCAATCCTGAAGACTACGCACAAAAATATATTAGAAAACTAATGAGCCGTAATTGGCTGTGACCTGGCAACTGTTTTTTCATTTTCAGCAAAATGGCCGCCCCTTACAAACTGGTGCATTCATATTCCACAAACAAAAACATTCATCTCAACACTGTGCTTCGAGTAGTCGGGCTGCATAGAACATATTGCAAAGACAATTTGGGGATTGACTTCCCCTTTCAAGACTTTCTAGTAGCGGACTATAACGACGAGGAAGATATCATGGCCAGTTTACAGACACGACCCTGGTAATTGTCGGCAATGGCGGCCGCGTGCTTGCGGGCACAGCTAAAACCTCCGGTGAGCTTCACAAATCGGCGCCAAGCTAGTTGAAGGTCACCTTGGCAAACAAGCTGGCAGGAAGTGGAAAGCGCGCGTACAGCTGTTCATCCGACATGCTTTCTCCTCGCTAATGTTGGGCTTGAACGGACGCCGGCGATGGTGGCGGGGCTCTTCTGGCAATCATCTGAAGCAGTTTCAAATTCTCACCTTCGTAGGGTGCACCTGCCCCCCGCCCCTCCCTCGCAAGCCATTTTCTGTTGCTGTCATGTCAAGCTGACACGGCACCTAACAACCTCCAGCCCGTCCTCTCCAGTTCCGGCTTAGCATAGCGTAGCATAGCATAGCATAGCATAGCATAGCATAGCATAGCACTGCACGGCATCGCATGGTATAGCATAGCATAGCATAGCATTGCACGGCATTGCATGGTATAGCATAGCATAGCATAGCATAGAATAGCATAGCATAGCATAGCATAGCATAGCATAGCATAGCATAGCAAGTTACACCCACTGCTTTTTCTTTCAACTGTAATGAAGCCCAAAACTCGCCATCATCACTTTCGACAGCAGTTTAGCGTCTGAACTACTTGGCATTAATGTGCGATACCTGCCGGTCTTGAATTGAAACTCTTTAAAAAACAATTTCAATAAATCTCAGCTAATAGTGCTCATCATGTCCTTACTATCCTAAAGCATGCGGACTGGAATAGCAAATTAAATTTTGGTCTTCAGGCAAATGTAATCCATTTTCAATATCGTTTACAAGGGAGGGATGGCGGAATCTATCCCAGCTAAAGGCGGGCTACAACCAGTGAGTCAAATCAAATTACTCCACTTTATAATAGATTGAAAAGCATATCAAATCGTCTTTTCTCGCAGTTCATTCATATGTAGCATGTGGAATGGCGAGAGCAAATTGTTGGTGTCAATCGTTGTCAGCCATCGCATCGTACCAGATGGAATCGTAATCGCACTGAAAATCGTCTTTGAATCGTACGGCAGCCGATGTATGGAATTCTAAGTATGGAATCTTACAAACCATTTGATCGCGTACATTGCCGCTATAATCTTTCACTTTGGGCATTGGGCTTGGTGGAGGTACATTTTTCCGATTTTCAACGCTCTTCCATGCATCGTAAGGCGGTTGCAAAATCGTCATCCGGCTTGTATCGCCCGCCTGCAGCCCGCCACCGCATTTATTCATCTCGGAGCTGAGAACCAAGCTAATCGCCGGCAGACATTCCCAAATTCAAAGCTGGCTTTAGGGGAAGGGAGAGGATCGAATTTGCATCGTAAGGAACGAAGACGATTGTTTTCACCTGCCGGATGGAGAAGGGGCCGACGGGTGCTTTAGCGTCGTGGCCCTCGTGTGACATTTCTCCTTCAAAATTGGAAGCAGCAAATTTTTAGAGCAGCGGTTCTTAAAATAGAGCCCCCAAAGGCTTGATGGTGGGCAATCGAAAAAGCCCCGGGGGTCTGCCTGATAAGATTCCATTAATTATTATATTGCATCATTTCAAAGAATGTGCATGTTTGCAAAAATCTCCTCCTTACCTCAACTTAGGGCCAATTAAAAGCTCTGACACAATTGAGATGTCTTTTTTGAATAATAGGCGTGTTTTTTAAGAATATAATTTAAATTTGTCATTATGATGGTCTAAAAACATTGAGGGCATACGTTAAGAGAAAATCACCCCCCCCGCCCCTGCAAAAAAAAAAAAAGTTGGAGAAGCTTCGCAGGTGACAGGCTCGGGTCTCGTCTCACTCGAGAAAGAGAAATTCGGCAGCAATGTCAGCACTGTTCTGAGAATTTATGAATAGCGGGCAAGAGTTCTTGTCGCCGCTGTCACGCATCAGTGTCTAGCGAAATTGGAAACACGTCCAAATACAAACCCTGACATTGCTGGTTATCTGGATGACATTGGCCACTTGAAAAACGGCAAACGCCGGCCGGCCATTACGCACGCCTAACGATGGCTCGCAGCTCACCCGGGGTAGTTTGGTCTACGCCGTACAATATTATCCATCTCCCGGCCCCGATCTGCAAGTGCGGGAGCCGACTGGCCTCATGCATTAATTAGAGTCTCTTTGCCGGGTCACCAGCGGGGCCAGAGGACATTGGGAATTATTCATCGTATAACATTGGCCGTCTCGCCTTTTCTTTCGACTTCCCCCTTCAGTCCGACTTCGACTGCAGGATGTCAAGAGGTGTGAAGAAGTGGGAGCAGCTCTTTCTTTTGCCGCCCTCTCTCTCTCTCTCAGCGGGTAGCCCTCTTTAGACTCAGCGGCGTGTCACAATTATTCTTCTTCTCTCCTTCCAGCTCCCAGAGGCCTCCTTAGCGGGCAACTTCTAGTCTCCCCCCCCCACACACGTCAGGAAAGGAAGCGTGCCAGGTATCAGGTTCTGGAAATTTCAACCCCCCCCTCCCCCCCTTTCCAACAGAGTGACTATGTCCTTGTATGCAGACGGAAAGACTGACGCTTGACGGGACAAATAATATTGATTGATTCACTGCCAACCCAATCTTTGACGTCTATAACCGTCAATGGCACTGAATGAGTTAATATTATAATATTGACGCCATATTAACTTTTTATTAAGTTATTTAAGTTGTTTATATTTAATTTAATTGATCAATGAATTTAATTTTATTTATTCAAGACTTAAATAAATAAAATTAAATTCATTTATTTAAGACTTAAATAAATAAAATTAAATTCATTGAGGGATGTCAAACTCATATTTTTGGCGGGCCGCATTGTAGTCATAGTTTCTTTCGGACCGGATGTATGAGCACCTCATATTATATGCAGTAAAAGCTACAAAATAAACTGACAAATAACAAATCAGACGAGTAAAAACTGGTGAAATATTAAAAAAAAAAAATAATAATATTAAAAGTGAAGACAATTTGCAATTCTAGTAATGACACACGAATTTGATCCTTGAGTTTGACCCCTGTGATTTAAGATAATATCTATAACCGTCAATGTCACTGAATGAGTTCATATTATAATATTGACTCGATATTGATGTTTAATGAAGTTATTTCATTGAATCAATTAATTTAATGTCATTTATTTAAGTTCACATGTTTGACCTCTAGAACTGCCAATGGCACTGAATGAGTTAATTAGCGAAACTCTTGAAAACTTTCTTTGTCACTTTTGCGTTGACATCGGCAGCACTTTGATCAGCGAATTCTCTCAGCTGGAACGCGGCGTCGGTTGTCACCTTGGCGGCCGTGCGTGGCGTTGCCGCTAATCAACCACACCTGGCGCTACACCTGGCAGTCTTGTCATTAGTGGAATTTTGTGATTGCGCCAAGCTGCCAGCCTCTCCTTGTCTGAGGCAGGAACTGAGGGTTGGGGTCAATATTAGAATATTAACTCATTCAGTGCCATTGACGGTTATAGACGTCAAACATATGACAGAGGTATTAACCGGGTTGGCAGGGAATGAGTTAAAGACAAGGAAGACCATCGGGACTTTGGGAAAGCCGAGATCATCCGGTGGCGGCTTGCTCCTCAAAAGAAGGGACAGAAAGTGCCCGACTGGATAGAAAGAAAAACCGCATGAGTGAATTGACAATTGTTTTGATTGTCTTATATTTGAAGGGGCGTCCATTTTGTCACGAGTTTTTGGACTGGGCTTTGCTGTGGAAAGCGTGTCAATAGTGAAGCTTCACGCTATTAGCTTCCATTTCATGCTAACTCTGGAGAGAAGTTTTTTCATTACAGATTAAAGTTGTCTGAATGACACGCTGCAGCTTTTCGGGGCTTTGTTTTGACTTTTTTTTTTTTTTTTTTAACGTGACATGAGTCTAACTCACTCGTCTCAGTTTCAAGGCGTTTTAATCAGCGTCGTTTCAACGCGCCGCACGCAACGAGAACACTGGAGGAAGAACCGGCGCTATCTTCTTAGCGCCGCTCCAATATTCTAATTTGTTTGAAAGCCAGAAAATGTTCGCAAAGCAATCACCAGATAACGCAAAGGCACCGAAAGCAGGCAATCACGGCGCCGGGGAACGCCATTTACGTTCTGACAGACCTCGGCGCTGACAATAAGAGGGCAATAATATGAGATAATTACTGGAAAGGCTCACGCAATTTCTGCTGTTGTGATTGGCACGTTAGCATTTTCTTAAAACCTTTCGTAAATCGACTATTTACCAGCTGGGGAATGTTTTTCTAAAATGGAATGCTCAAAGGGCCATATCATTACGTTTTTTTTTTTTTGTTCAACCGTCATGCGGCATTTTACGAGACGCTCCGGTTCTAAACGTAGCAGCAACTGGGCACCGACTGCGAGGCGCAGACCCTGACGGTCAAAAAAAATCAGCGACTTCCAAGGGGAACATTCAACTTAATTTCAAGTGTAATGGCTCCCATCAGTCAGCCAAGCGAAAGCACGTTTGCTGGGACACGCGCCGGCGCGCCGTCATTAATTCCCTCCTCATGATACTTTGTCAAAAAAGGCAGTGACCGCCAATTACAGGAGCCGCTATCGATTTTGATTAAACTTGTCCCCCACTTTGGCTCAAATGGTAACTCTGGGCCGTAGCGTAGAATAGCACAGCTGCGCCCAGCCGATTGCACGGAGGCAATTTTGCTTTTTTATGAATGATTTTACAGACGATTTCGAGGGGCAATAAGATACGCTTTGATGTGCTCGGCTCGCTTCCCGGAGAGCGCCGATGCTAACAAGCCCACCTTCCTTAACCCTCGTTCCCGTCAAGGTTCACGCCGACGCTAAGCTCCCCCCTCCCGCGCGCAACTGGGCTAATCCCTCGGCGACCTGCTCGATCGGTGCCTCCCTCGTCAGTCGATCGGCATTGGCGGCTTTTATTGATTTCTGTGGGAACCGACGGCTCTTTCAAACTAAACATTGGCGGCTTATGCTAGGTGGTCGGCACACATTTGGTTTGAGTGTTTTTTCCACTTTTTCACCACGTCTGAAATATTCCAACTCAGAAATTCTGATATATTTATCTAAATACATTGTACACGCTCGCTAACAACAACAAAAAAATGACATTCAGATAAACAGGTTTTCAAATTTTGTCTCTGCCCAATTAGAGCGCCTCGTTGTTGGGTGTCGGTGTACAAGGGTAGTACTCAAATTTCAGGTTTCGTGATTTTCTTTTGCGAAAATGAACCACGAGCTCTTCAGCGATTGAACAACTTGAGCGCTTGGATTGAGATCAGCTTCACCGCTTTAGAGTGCCTCGTTGTCAGCTGAGCACACACGAGACCAGAAACATGGCAGACGACGGTTCGATTTTCTCGATACGCTGAACCCGAAGTGGTTCTAGCGCTCGGACACATTGCTATTACCGGACACAAGCCGTAAAAGAAGCCCTCGAAACGGTGCCCCTTCCGTACTTTGGATTTTATTCCAGAAATGCCAAAATGACCTCCATCACCTCGCCGCTGCATTGGGACAGTGACAGCTGCCTAACTTGGCAAGTGATGTCATCAGCGTCGTGTCGGGCGAGCAAATGACCCTTTCCGAAAGACAAAACAGCTCGCCGATCCCGTCGGAAATGCGTGATCGGCATGGCGAAGAGCCGCTGGCACGCTCTTTGATTACCCCTCAAAAAGTTGAGCACATAAATGGCAGAGCAGCCTTTGATTGCTCGAGAGCCTGCGCGTTCCCTTAAATACCATTCCAATTTTTTTTTTTTTTTTTTTTATAGACCAATCAACAGAACTGCAGCACCAAATTAATCATCTTGAAGTTTTGGTGATTAATCCCCTTCATCTCCTTATTTGATGCCTTCAGTGTTCGATAATATGCAGATTTGGTCTTTTACTTGCGCAAACAGATGGCAGGGCCAGACAAGCTAACAAATGGATTCTCCTAATCCGACATGAAAGGGGGTCACATCTTTGAACTCCCAGTTAACGTTTCGCTTCTCACCGCATGGCGGACCGACGGCTGGAGCCAATCACAGCGGAGAATGGAACCCTCCGACTCGGAGTCCGACTCGTGGCACAAAAGAAAGATTTCATTTGACTCTTCCTAATGACAAGTCATTTATAAATGACTTCGGATAGGAAGAAGGAAAAAATTCTGACCATAGGGGTCGTTGGGCATGCCAACAATTTTAATTTGTTGTTTTGTGAAATGACTTGGTGAGGGCAAGTTGCAAAGAAGGGACGGACAAGCATTGAAATCATGTTCCAGCCCGTTGTTGGCATGAAAACATGCTATGCTGCGGGAAATAACCCAACGTCATTGAATTTCTGACTAAAAGATTATTTATCGCATGGAATCGATTTTATTCTTATTCACCGATCAATGCAAGCGACCTTTACATAGATAGATAGTTAGCTAGCCAGCTAGCTAGTTCACTAGCAAGTTCTTAGCTAGCGAGAGAGATAGAGATAGATAGATAGATAGATAGATAGATAGATTTTATTGACTTTTATTGATTTATCGCGTAGAATCGATTTTATTCGTATTCACCGATCAATGGGAGCGACCTTTCGATAGATAGTTAGCTAGCCAGCTAGCTAGTTAACTAGCTAGATCTTAGCTAGCGAGAGATATAGATAGATAGATAGATAGATAGATAGATAGATAGATAGATAGATAGATAGATAGATAGATAGATAGATAGATAGATAGATAGATAGATTTTTTTTGATCGGGGGGAGGGGCAATTCAGGTTCGAAGTCAGATGTTACAATATGGGTACGTCTAGCTGAACAGCCGGCACACAATTATGGGAGGTTGCCGCCAAACAACAGATGCAAACAAGACTCGTTCAATGATAACATACAAGCGCTGTCAAAGGCAAAAAACAAAACATGGGCTAAACAAAGAAGGAAAGGCATTTCCTCTTTCACAGCGTTAATTGCGCTCATAACACACAAACGCTTTGAACAGAAATGAGTTCCGACGGCAAGTAATAACTTTCAGACGCACGGCTCAAGAGAATACACCCACGGAACTTCTGATCGTGGACAGCGCCGAGACGGCGCGTGCCAGCTCGAAAGCGTGCTGTTTGTTGGTGGCTTACGAAAAATATGGCCAAGCCTCGCTTTTAAATTAAATACAATATTAATAATAATATATATATTATTAAATAAAATTATATAATACATATATTCTTTTTTAAATATTAAAGTAGCATGCCAGGACAGTGACCCCAGGTGGACAAAAAAATACCTGAACCTCATGCACATCGAGTGTGTTTAATTGTGCAATACTGTAGACATTTTTGCATCGCATTATTCAATGGAATAATTAGTAGAATACGAATAATTCTCAAAGTAGTTAATAGCTGCAGCACTCATTTTCAAGCATAATCAACACGTTGTAATTAGGTTTTTCAGAAAAATCCAGAGGAGGTGCCAATTGTTCCAGAAGTCAATTTTTTTTTTTTCGTTCTTCCTTCAGACTGCAAAATGTCTGAGAGTCTAATCCTGATGGCAGCAAGTGTTGGAGAAAGGCTGAGGTCAGCGGCGATGCGGCGGCAACCCATCCTCCTTAATGACGCCTCAACGTGAGCGCCCCATCATTCCTCCTAATTATTACCCAATTGCATTCATAATGTCATGTTCTGATATGTTGCAGGCGCCGTTGGTGGTCCGGGGGCGGCGGGTGGGTGCGTGAAATGTTTTTCTCAGCGCTAATTGGACGTCGGTTTGGGGAGGCAAACAGGCGAAATGTATTTTTTATGAGACGGCGCAGCAGATTTGTGATGTTGCGACGCGACGCCTCGTCGGCAATTAGGAACGGCGTGGCGATCGCCTTTTGTTCAAATAATAAGTGCCGCTGGGGCGAGCGACACGATGTCAATACTAAATCTAACCAGACCGCTACATCGTAAAAGTTCACGTACTTGAGGGCATCGGAGGCAAACACTTTCTTTTTGACTTATTTCCGCTAAGGGAAGGAGAACCAGATTAGACAAGCACTCCGGGAGCAATCCTAAATCTTTCAGATCAGCGGTGAAGGGACGGCCAAGCTGGCAAGAGAGATACCGAAGCACAATGGCAAATTCCTCCCTCCGTGCCAAACACCCAGGCACCGACTCCATCGTGCAACCCGAAGAAGAACCAAAAGACAATTTAGTGCCGAGTAAGAAAAAAAATCCATACCCCCCCCAAAAAAATCCATCACAGTCCAAAGCAAGGTCAAGCTCCAAAAATGCATTTTTAAGACGCACTTGGATTTCCAGAGGAATCTCCGCCGTTTTTTTTTTTGGCGCGTCAGAACTTTGCCGAGAGGTAAACAAAATAAAGGCAGAGGTGATCCATTCGGGTGTCCGACAAAAGAAGCCAGCAAAATGGCCGACGTGCAAATATTTGGACGTCAACAAATTGCTCTGGATTCTTAGGCAGTGACGCCGCCAACTGAAATTTTAATTTTTGTTTTAAGCACTCCCTTTTGGGTCGTAAGATAACGTCCGTAAAATAAATCTCGGTTTTTAACGAACAAGCGGCCTCTGGACGTGCCCCTTATCTGACTTTAGCTGTGGTTCCGCTGAGCCTAATCTAATCTCGGGTCACTACTGAGGTCAGCCATCTTGGATTCTAACGCTTCAAGGCTTCCTCCATTTTCTTTCCCAGCAAGTAAAAGTTCAATTGAACGCTCCAACTCAAGTGGCTTCAGCACAATCCAATCGACTAGCGAATGGCAATTAGCGACAACAAGACGGCCGCTGGAGTGCAGTCGTGTCGTGTGGATTGGGCGAAAATAACAGGTCATAATTGCGTCCTTTGCCCATCGCGGGCCCGAGTGGGCAAAAAGAAAGCACGGGTGACTCAAGGCCACCTTGAAATGCCACCTGCGTGAGATTGGCGTCAATTAAGGCTGATCCGGCGCCTCTCGACCCAGGGCGGAAGAAATGAAAAGAAACGGAAAGGTTAGCCGTGTGATCTGGGAAAGCTACAATCATCAAGAGGGGAAACTTAATGAGAGGAAGCCAGTGGGAAGGCAAGTGGGGGAGGGAGGGTGGAGGGCGGGTCACCTGCTGATGATAACGCCGATGATGCCGCTTTGGATTTACGGCGTCGTCAAAAGAACCGCCCCGGCGGCCGTGTTTTATGACCCGTGTGCGTTACGAGCGGCCCGGCGTAGAGTCCAGCCCGACCGGCACACGCTGTCGCTTCCACTTGTGACTCAAGTGCATTTTTGTCGCATCAGCAGAAAATCATTCGGCAATTCGGAGCAGCTAGGCGTGAGTCCGTCTGCCGTGGACGGACGACTCCACAAGCAAACGCCCAGGTCTCGCTACTTGAGACATCAAGTGCTACGCCGGCGCTCCCTTAGATTTGCGTGCGACGACTTTATGTCAATGCCTGGACATCTCGAGAGCTATTTTTAGCACGGCCTCTAGAAGTTTAATTTAATTTTGTAGTTTAATTCCAGGCGCCATCATGCACTCCACGGTGGGCAAAGAATGAAAAAAAAAAAAAGCTAAGCGCTAAGCTAGCATGAACGCTAACGTATGATTACAAAACGATTTTTCTCTTTCACCTCGGGTCTAGTCATCCTCTTTTTGGCTCTGTGCATTTGCGTATCTGCGAATGCCATTTTATTGTGTTTTCCATCAGCTCTGATCGAGCTGTAATTGATTCGCTAATTGCTTTTAATTAGAAAGGAAATGACTTTTTTTCCTCGCGCGCAAGTTGGGTTATCTGCTTTAGTGGCTATCAGAGACAAAGTTAATCAACTGGATGATAGGGTTAATAATCCCAATCAGTGATTAGACCCCACTAAGCCTAAAGAAATTGAATTTCCTCAAGAGCGTATGACTGCTTTGCAGAAAAGTCTCCATGCCAGTTGTAGCCGCGTGCTTGTTCGGTGAATAACAAAGAAATTCAAGGAAATGCAACGGTTGGCGTTTTAGCACCGGCAAATTTGTTCCCGACAATGCGGCGGTATTGTCCGTCTATATTTTCTATTGTCATTATTGAAGAAGTCAGGCATGAAAGCAGAGACAAAAACACCACAGGCTCAAGCGTGACCATTCCGAAACACCACACACATGCATAATTGAAATCCAGAAAAAGCCCAAAATAACGATACATCATCGCCGTTGCGTCTCCCTTTACTGCCGCCAAAATAAACAAGCAAATGAGTGAACGGGGAAAGCCCGATAAAAATTTAATGGACGGATATTATGGAGCCGCGTCTTGTAAGGATGTCTTAGCCAAGAGCGACCCGAAACGACTGGGAGGGGATTAAAGCCTCGTACGGGGATTTGTGAGAGTGAGAAAGCGGACACGCAAGGCCGAGGGCGTCGAAACAACACGACGGTGGCCGCTAGGTCATGAGCGGCGCTTTTCCTGGCGAGGTCGCCACTTGAACGTTTTGGACGAAAAGCCAAAACCAGGCTGGGAAGCAATCCAGGTAATATCTTTGACGTCTATAACCGTCAATGGCACTGAATGAGTTAAGATGAAAAGTGCGTCTTACTCAAAGGAGAGGGGGAAAAAAAAAAGTGCTGAGGATTTGCTGTGAAGAAAAATGGCTAATATAGCCAGACTTTAATAAATGACAAAAACACAGGCACAACGCCCCCCCCCCCCCCCCCCCCCCCCCCCCCCTTCACACTTTCCATACAAATAGCTGTCAAAATAAAATTGCTTATTTTGAATAAGAATATGCCCGGGACAAAAAGTATGAGAGGACAACAAAGTTCACGGGGAACAGCCAGCCAGCCAAAAGCATGAAATCAAATTTGAATACCTTCGAAAATTGAAAGACACCGCCGTCGGATTTTGCAAATAGAATGGACCCGTTTCGCTTTCACTTTCCGCAGCCATCGACAAAATATTTTAATAATTGGAGGCGCTCGGACCGGCCGACTCGTCGATTTGGGAGGATCGCCCGGCAGCTGGCCGGCACCGATCGCTCGATACACTTCCTTCTAATCTCAACTGAATCCAATCTGCATAAATGAACAGGCCATATGTTTGACATTTCATACGTCAAAGATGGCTAAGGTAAAAGGATCTCCTAATCTTTGAAATAAGAAGCATTGCGTTTTGAATATTTAAATCCTATCAAGCACTCCAGAATCATTGAGAAAAATGAGGCAATTATCAATGAAGGTCGTTCATCCCGCACTCTGAATAGGATATCGTTTGGCCTTAACAAAAGTGTCGCGCAAGCAGAATTCAAACCATTACGGGCTAAAGTTAGCGGTGCTATTTTTAGCGCAAACTGAACAGTAAGCTAGCTGCTCGCTTCATTTTCATTCGACGCCGGTCGGTCATCCTCAACATTGAAATGATGAGAAAACGTTTTGCTTTGGGGAGAATCCGTGATGGCGAGAGTATACATAGAGAAAAAGTCGTATATCTGACAATATAAAGGTAAATAACAAAATGAAATAATATATAAAATTCAATTAAAAATAACATAAAATAAAAATACAAAATTCAATCAAATAAAAAATAAATAAAAGCGCACACTCCATGAATAGATCGCCACATTTTGATATTTACAGATTGACACCAAAAGGGAAACCTCCTCATGTAAACACTTCGAAAATGAAGCCACAATCAAATCGGATCATTTCCAGCGAGAAAGTGACTTTGGGCTTTTCCATCATTTACAAATCTTTGTCTCTTGTGGTTAGGCTGCGTTCTGAGATGATAGCTTATGGATAAACAACGGCACCATGCAGATGGCAAAATGGATTGTACAAGTTCAACAATGAAAATGTCGGCAGAGACAAATCAAGCCATCCATCCATCCATATCATAAACGCCCGCCTCCGTGTCACAATCTGGACCGAGTCATTGTTTGCCCCCCCCCGCGGGAGGCAAGATCTTTCACAAAAACAAATCGGAAGCGCCACACGGTCCGGCTCCCGACGGGGACACCTTGAAATGGATTACCTGTCTTTAAACAGCCGCACGCTTCCATCGACCGCTCTCTCTCTCTCTCTCTCTCTAGTCTGGAATCCAAATTACAAATCCCAACGGGAGGCGAAAGACGCTTCGCACCAGGGGAGAGCTTTCATGTAAAGGAGTGGCACACGGCTGACTTGAGTCAAACTTGAGCAAGGCCTTTTTTTCCTGCTGTCGTACTTTCAACCTTGACTCTGACGACAACGACTTGTGGAGGCTTCAGCCGACCTTCAGCCTCCTTTCAAAATGAAGACTCAAAAAGCAACTACTTTGGATGGTCCCGGTCGTAAGCAGGCCGAAGTTTTTTTTTTTCCCCGTCTCCTCGTCTCTGACTCAGAAAGCAAACGCAGCTTTTTCACGATGATGAGCGCGCTACTTTCCAAACCAACGGCTTTCTGGATGGTCGGTGGGCGGCGGCCATATTGCCAACAGAGTACCGCTGCCAAAGAACTTGGAAGCGAGCGCGGTCCTCATTTGCACCGGTCGTACTTTTCCCATCGCATCTTGTGTTCGACGCGGCGAGAGGTGCGGCGTCGCGTCGTAATTGCCCTCGCCGGGATGGAGACGAGCCAACCGAAAGGCATTTTAGTCAGCGGGCTTTCCGTAGCAGCTGTTGCCACGGATGCCCGGCCGGACACGAGCTCGCCAGCGTAAACTTCTCCTCCCCGCTCCCGTCGCAAATCCCCGGGAGTTGATTAATGAAGTCGATTTGCAGCCATCAAGCTGGGCGCAAACTGTTCAATTATGCATCTTTTGACTCGCCTTATACCGCGTCCGGGGTCGCTTCCCGCTACGTGCGTGGGAGGCTGCGAACGAGCGAGCTATATTTGGCCCGACGCTGACCTTTTTTTGCCGTGGCGACATATGAAAGCGATTGGTCGTCACCGCCGTCAATTTGGCGGCTTTTTGTCGCGGAGATCCTGGCGGGATTCCGTTCATATTCACCGCTAATCAAAGTGCACGAGCGGGGGCGCCGTCAGCGGCCGAATGTCATGCAAACTTTTCTCGCTTTTTGTTTGAAGTCTTCACCTGAGTCTTTTTTTTTTTCCCCGCTATCCAATAGGCCACGCTAAGCTTTGAAGGAAAAAAAAACCCGACTCCGTTACTGTTGTTCTTTTGTGGGCCGCTCAAAAACGACATCCCGCTGATTCCATCTAGCTACAAAAAATGTTTTTTGTCTCACACTGAAATGAAGATCCGATTCCTCGGGGGTCAAACGCACGTAAATACGGGGGCCGGCTTGATTGCCATGAAAAATGCATGAATGAATTCTAATGAGTCCGATTCTCGCCAGACTTTTCCCTCACACGCCGCAACTTTTCAATTACTCGTCTCATTACGATGATGAAAATGCTTGTAAATATATGTTTTACTCACTGAGCATTAAATAATGCAGCGTCTCCAAGTCGCTGATGTATAATTGCTAGCAAAAGCCCAGCGGCAAATACTTTGGACACGAAAACAACCGGCGCGTTTTGTTGCGCAATCGAGACGACAAAAAAAGGAAGACGAGGCCGATCAAAAGCAATCGATGGTCATCCGTTAAAACGTCCTGGTTTAACATGCGACCGATATCAAATGACAATATTTCATGCGCTGACATGAGAGAATTTGTTTCGGCCGCCGCAGTTGCAGATGATTCCCCGGCGAGCAGGTGGGTGGACGGACCAAACACGAGATGAAATCAATAGTTTCAGACACTTTAATTGCGCAGTGGGAGCCAGACTTTTTGCCTGCTTTTATTTTTTTTTTGATAGTTTTGGTCAAACTTTTAATACAGCGCCAGCCTGCGCGCCATCCTCCGGGGTCCGACGTTCCGACGCACCTCGGCTCGGTCTGGGAAAACAAAAAAGCCCGATTGAACGCCCCGTGCCGCTTTTCCCCGCCATCCATTTTTTTTTTTTTCCAAACAGCACGGCATGTAATGAAGTCACAGTAGCTGAATTAAGCGGCTTAAGGGATCAGAGTTTTTGCCTTCTGTGGCGCGTGGAAACAAAAGCGAGGAGATTTCAAACTAAATTGCAGATTTTCCTCCTCACTTCAAACGTAAAGCCGTTGAAATGTGCGCTTTAAATTATTTATGCATTTTTTTTTTTTTGTCGCATGTACCTGAAAAGGCTCGGATCGTCGGTAGCGAAAACCGTAGCGAACGCGTGACGGCGTTTCAGGTGTCCCAATTTGCAGATAATTAGGCTCCAAATAGACGACGATGAATGATCCAAGATTAAAAAGATGAGAAGATCAAAATGGTAGAAATTTGAGGATTAACCTGAAAAATGTCAAAAAAATTGGACTCAGCTTGACGAAGGAGTTTAAAGCGGAGTAAAGCAAATACCGAGGTCCAATTGAAGCAAGCAAAGACCCGGATGTGGCGCAAAGATGATCCTGAGCCAGACTCTCTTCCATTTTCGTTGCCTCAATTGACGCCCCATGAATCGCAATATTCCAAAGCATTTTTGGTGAACCAAAGCCATCCCCTTTCGCTTGTGGAGCTGAAACTTCTCTCCTGCCCACACACACCCTAAAAAGCAATTGTTTCACATCAACACGAGTCCCGCTTGGCGTTTGATTTCGATTTGTTTCATGCCGGCGAGAAGCAGAGGTCCTCGCCACTGCCGCCGCCGAGCTTTTTTCCCTTTCAGCAAACGATGTGTGGGCAAGTCGATGAAGCTTCAGAAATAACCTGTTTGTCTTAATCCAGGGGTGTCAAACTTATTTTTTGTCGCGGGACGCATCATAGGCCTTCAAAGGGCCATTAAAATTGTCAACCCGAATAAATGTATGTTTCATATTGTAGGTATAGTAAAGGCTACACAACAAACTGATGAATAACTAATTTTCAAAAAAGAGACTACCGTATTTTCCGGACTATAAGGCGCACCGGACTGTAAGGCGCACATTCAACGAATGGCCCATTTTAAAACTTTGCCCTTAGATAAGGCGCACCAGACTATAAGGCGCACCATTAATGCATCATGTCAGATTTTTAATCCAAATCAAATAATTCTCCATTTTATACTTCAGACACAACAAATTACTTTATGATCACAAAATAATGATCCATAGTGTTTTTGATTTATGATTCATAGTCTTCAGCAGGCCACTTCTGATTGATTTCATGACACAATGCTTCAGGCCAGTTTAAATTTAGGAATTCGGTCCATATATAAGGCGCACCGGACTATAAGGACTATAAACTGTTGGCTTTTGAGAAAATGTTATGTTTGTAGGTGCGCCTTATAGTCCGGAAAATACGGTAATAAAAACGGTCCAAATATTTAACAATGAAATATTGAAATTAATTATTTAAAAATACAAATTATTTAAAAAAATGAATGGTCATAGAAATTGCTCACAATAACTCTATTTTTTAAAGTGACAACAATTTGAAATTTTGGAAATTTTTTCTTTGCCGGCCACCTAAAATGATGCGGCGGGCCGTATTTGGCCCCCGGGCCTTGACTTTGACACCTGTGTCTTAATCCATCAAGTTTGCGGATGTAGCAAAGGCAGCATTAGCGCTGCGCTATCGTGATGCGTCTTCTTTGAGTGCGATCTCAACGGTGCCGCTATCCGTCATAGGACAAACTATTTCACTTATTCGTAGAGTGCGCTCAAGGATATTCGAAAAAAAAAAAAGTGCATTATTGGGGATAAAATAGATTCGTACTTGACATTAGTATTTGATGAATTCACATTTGGATAATGAATAGAGAGCAAGGCTTGTCGAACTTTTGGGTCCATTTTGCCAAGGTCATCCATCGTCTTTTGGGAACATTTCAACCTCAACATGGTTGTTTCGGCGAAAGCCACTCAACTCAATGAAATGTTCTTCCACTAAATCAGACCACTCCGACTCAACGAAATGTTTTCCGAATAAATCAGCGTGTCCTGACGTGCACCGCTTCAAAATTCACGCTGAAATTTTACCTGTTGGGTCGCTTTGTTTGAATGTCATTTTGCAACTAGCACACAAAACAGGAGTGGAATCATTTTCATGTGATTTCATTTCGGACAGGAAAGGAGAAATAATCGCCCTGAATATTGCTCAAGGCACGAAGCTCATTTAAAAGTGCGCTAGCAAATAGCTTTCATTAGCCAAAGCTAGGTTTGAAAATTGATTGCGAATGACGCCGTGTAAACATCGCTTCATTTTGTCGTGCGGTTGGCCCACAAAAACAATGCAGGCGTTTACGTATTTTCTTTCTTTCCACCCTGCCGACGGCTTTGGTAGTCAATCGCCTTCAAATCTGCTTCATGTACTAGTTGCTATATTTATTAACCCTCTAGATGGCACTGTTGTTTTAAATAAAGGGGGTTTGAGAAGTTAATGTACTTTCAGAGCAATGTTAAATTAGGTGCGCCATCTAGAGGAGTACAAAAAACACAACTGGTTCATGAAGCTTCATTTTGCCATCGCTAGACTACAACCACTAGTCTGCCGTGATACACAGAATTCCTCCAGGCTACCAAAGCGGCAAGGAAAAAAAAAAGAAATTGCATAGGAAAGCCAAAGAACAGGTTAGCGTGTCGCCGCTAACTGCCGAAGCGCTAGCTATGAAAAGCGGGCTCTATTTAGCAGGCGCTCACCCTGGGAGCTCGTTTACGCAAACAAATACGAAGCGCTATCTGAGGAGCCGCTAATGGCTCCAGCTCGCGTTGGCCCACACGGGGTCAAATCAATGCAAGACTTTAGCTTTCAACATTCTTCTCAAGTATTGCCAAGGGTTCTCCCATGTCGCCCAATTTGCAAGTTGGGAGATTTGCACACACACTTTTCCGTTGCTCGCTCATCCCAAAAAATATCTCTGTGATAGATTCGCGGGAGGGGGAAAAACTTCAGCTGGCTGAATTCCAGCTCGGCGCATTAAATCGCTACGAAAATATAAATCTTAAAATTGCTCCTGATCTTTCTACAAGCGGGCTCTTCGGAAACCTTCAAATTTAAATCCCGCTAAATGTCCGATAATATCTTTATCCTTATCGAACGCTCAACTTCAAAATGTATTGTCGTTTTTTTTTTTTTTAGGGCTGATATTTTTGCTATTTTGACTGCCGTCAAATGTAAGTAGAGTTCGTAAGGGTTCGCCGTGCAATTTGCTTGCAACCTGAAAGTAGGTCACTCATAAAGCAGGAGAGCACTTGGACGCACCTGTACACCTACTCGAGTATTCCGAGCTTCTTGAGATTTGGATGAAGAGCGAATCGCAATCACCGCCATTACACCACTCCACGACTATTTTGATTTTTCTGCATCCAACACACACACAGCTTTATGAATCTTAAATGGAACATAAGCTAAAATATGTCGCCCTTCCCCTTGCCAGCAAGTTTTGGAATGAAAACATTCGTTTGCGATAATTGGCTGGACTTGATTTCTCATGCGTTTGCAATACCCAGAAGCACTTTTCTTCTGGAGCGTGTACGCAAACACTTGAGGGTCTTTGGTAGCGCTCGTCTGTCACTCGGGGAAGGGACCCCGGAGGATCCGGCAAACCTGTGCTTGTTTTTTTGGTACACCTGCTAACTCCCATGCACGGGGGACGGCGACTATGGTCCCGGCAGAGAACGACACGCCGGCTTTCTCACATTACAAGAGCAACGATGAGGTCATAAATCTCCCGGGTGGAAGTGTTCCTCTCATAAAATTCCTCCGGTCTAACATTAGGCTGATTTTGTCGTTTTTGTATTCGACCGATTCAGTTGTAGACGATCAACAAGATTGGCGCTGGTAAATATTGAACAGGATTAACGATTGTCAGCCTCGACTGTTTTCTGAGCAGATTAAAAAGCCTTCAAAACAGATTAGGACGTCTTGCAAACATGCTAATGCTGCTAATCGGGTCTTTGCTAACTTTGGTGGCTTTTCGCAAATCAGGATTTCGTTTGAATATTTTTTGGAATGATCTTGGGTCATTTGTGGCATATCTGGAGCTCAATCATGTGGAGAGAGAATTGATCTGAAAATCGGCACAAGCGATATGAGTAACGGGTGTGAATCTGCTGCCGGAGATCTGGAAAACGTCAGTTAGCAAGAACTCATCGGGGATGAGAACAAAAGATGGCAGGATCATTTTACTGACCAATGGGAAGGAGGTCGACTATCTGCTCGTCTATATCCATTTTCAAATTGGAGCCCGAGAGTCGTCAAACGAGAAATACCAGACTGTATTTTATTGAAACCAACTATTGATAGATGATCGAATTTTATTCATCCCGCAGCGGGGAAATTTACTTGACCCTACAAAAAACCGAGACTACCCTAGATGAAATTTTCTTTTTTTCAAAATACAACTTATTTAGCCCAAATTAGGTGTCATCAAAATCACAATCGGAGGAATACAAAAGTTGGAGTTGACTCCAACAGGGGCCAAGTGGTTACGGTGAGACCTTATTTAGACTTCAGTAAATACTTCTTCTTTTCCCCAACATTAGGAGGCTGAAGAAGCCTTGAGGTGAAATCCAAAAGGGTGTGTGTTGTATTTTCAGCACGGTCTGCACAGCTCAATCCTACTCTCAAAGCCCGAGGCTTAATCCCCTTGCTGGCGGAAGGCGTTTGTTTGAGGCGAGCCTTCGACTCACCGCCGCCGGCGCCCGCCTCTCCGTCCTTGTCATGCCCTTCCCCGTGCACGTTGGCAGATGTTCATTTAGGACCGCTCTTCAAAAAACAAAACAAAAAAAAAAACACGGCCATTCCTTCACATTCTTATTCCGACTCTCGTCAACAAGCTTTTAATTGAACGGGGCCAAAAAAAGCCTTGATGATATTTGGAGCTTGACAGCAAACGATTACAGGCCGATTTATTGTGAATGTGGCAGGAAGGCTTTAATCTTTGGCCACGAGGCATCTTCATATCACTTCAGGGCCGTCGCCGACATCATTACGAGCGCTCGGACAAGCGAGGGCAGCCGTGAATCTCGCCGTCTGCCGATCCCAGCTGGCAAAGGCCGTGCTTATCCTTTTGAGAAAATTTTCCCGATGCCTAACGAGGCATTTAAGCTGCGCCCGCGGGATCGGGGGAAAAGGAATAACGTCCTCATTCGGATTTGACACACTCGCGTATCGTTTTTTTTTTGCAGTCATTAAAGCGGGGAAAGCGAGGGAAGGCGACTCGTTCCTACACGTGTCGTTCATTCCGAATCGGCTCTTTGCGACCAAACAGGCGTGCGCTCCTCCATTAGCTCGCCGCCCGGCCATCTGATCCAAACCCCCTCTCGGCTTTTTGGAGTATTTCTCGAAATCCTTACATCATTTTCCTCAAAGCAGGCTGAGGTTGCCGCTCATGAAATAATAAACAATCCGAGATTGAATGAACCCGTCAGCCTGGGGAACTTGCAAAAATTTTTAAAACTGCCGACGCGGGACTTTCTCCAAAGATTGCGTGACCACTTTCCAAAGATCCGGAAATGAATAATAATAATAAAGGCGATGCTAATCAATACGTTGTTCTTGATGGCTAAGTTGCTAATGCTAAAATAGGCTAAGTTGCAAAAGCTAATAGTCCTGGTTGAGGAGAAGACCCGAAGAGAAGCTGCTTTTGATTGATGGCTGAGCTGTCAAGAGATGCTGCTGAGGAGGGATTGCGAGAATTTGGACTTGCCGGCGTGCCAGTAACTCATTTCCAACGAAATAAACATTCATTTCCAGCAGACCCGAGACACGACGTGAAAGGAATCCTGCTCATGTTTTGCGGCTTTCATTAATATACTTTGAACGTGGCCTCAATGTCGTTTCTATTGGTTCCGACCCAGTCCGGGTATTGTCTATTAATTTGTCTTGCTTGGCTCTGATCGTTGACTTTGAATGTTATTATTCATCCCAAAACAACTCAGCCCTTGCGGGAAGCACTTTCTCGCTCGGCTGGTGTTGTTTGTCTTGCAGGAATACGAGAGCCGGAGGCAGCCCGGCATCAGTCAGGTAGCAAGAAAAAAACAAACAACAAACACGTGACCTGGAGAAAAGCTCTTTCTCACGCAACGACAGTTCTCTTCACGCTTGGCTGGAGTCCTGACACCATGGCGGATGAGAATATTATGCAATGCAGGTGAGGCGGGGAGCGTTTTGCGGCACCTGCTGACCTCAAGCTCTTGATGATGTTGATGTGTAATTTGCTTCGGAATACATTTGTCATCAGGATGAACGGCAACATAGGTCATTTGAAACTTTTGGCTACTTTGGAGCTGAGCTTCAAACTCCCAACCTGATAGACAGATACATCGATAGATCGATCGATAGATAGAGAAAGAGCTCGCTAGCTACCTCGCGAGAGAGAGCTTGCTAGCTTGCTACCTAGATAGATAGATTGATAGATAGATAGATAGATAGATAGATAGATAGAGCTCGCTACCTAGCGAGAGAGAGCTTGCTAGCTTTCTACCTAGATCGATCGATTGATCGATCGATAGATAGAGATAGAGCTCGCTACCTAGCGAGAGAGAGCTTGCTAGCTTTCTACCTAGATCGATCGATTGATCGATCGATAGATAGAGAAAGAGCTCGCTAGCTACCGAGCGAGAGAGAGCTTGCTAGCTTGCTACCTAGATAGATAGATAGAGATAGATAGATAGATAGATAGATAGATAGATAGATAGATAGATAAAGAGCTTGCTAGCTACCTTGTGAGAGAGAGCTTGCTAGCTTGATACCTAGATAGATCGATCGATCGATCGAGAGATAGAGAAAGAGCTCGCGAGCTACCTAGCGAGAGAGAGCTTGCTACCTAGATAAATAGATAGATAGATAGATAGATAGATAGATAGATAGATAGATAGATAGATAGATAGATATTTTATTGGCTGTTTTTGTCTTGACATGGCCTACGCTTCTCAGTCATCTTTTAGAGTCTTAGTCGACTTTAGGAGATCAAGTCAAAGGCGACATTTTGTCCCGATTGCCTTGTGTGTAATTTTGGTGGGGTGATAACATGAAACGGTCCTTGAGTAACTGACAAATTCAATCACAGCAAACGCAGCGGAAGTCGATGCTATCAAAGCGTTCGCATATTGCTCTTGACTTAAAAGCCAACCTTTCTCGACGCCAGCTGCGCAAACGGCTTTTTAAATTGCTTTATTTATTTATATTATCAAACTTTAATTTCTTTTTTAGAAGGGCTACCTTTTCATCCTTTTTTTTTCTCTCTGCGGAGGAAGATCAAGACGTGCCCGATGTGAGTATGTTGATCTGTTGGTCTTTGCAGCTCATTGGAATTGATTGCAAAACATCGGTAAGATTTGCGGAATGAAGCAAAAAAAAGAAATGACGCTGCGGGATTGCCGTTTTTGGTTCGGCAGGTTGCGTATCGATTACGAGAAATGTCGTGATCTGCGGATACGGTAAAGACGATCCCTTCGCATGTGGCCCGCGACGGCTTTGTTTACGCGTCGCCCACGCAATGCCGCTGCATAAATCCGATAGCGGTTCGACTCAGAATCAACACAAAAGCAGTCCGTCATGTCCACGCCGAGCCGGAGAAGGCATCTCAACCCGGCGACGTGTGATATGATTTGCATAGACAGCACGAGGGGGGGAATTAGGGGACGCGTCTCACGGGAAAGCAAGAAAAAAAACGTCAATAAAGAAATACAGCAGGAATTCATAAGCCTCCATCAGATTTGCCATTCCGAGCGGCAAATCCCGATCAGACATTTATCCTGATAGGAGGTACAGGAACGCAACGGCACATTTAAATAAGCAACTTTTATCAATGACAGACAGACAACGGCGTGTCAGACAAGCATCATCTGGTATTATGACCCGCTTTCTTCCCAAAAAAAAAAAAAAAAAAAAAAAAAAAAAAAAAAAAAAAAGCTCCCTGGCAATATTTGTTCTGCCGTGTTTGTAAATTCCAAGTTGTTGCCCTCTGACAGGCTCAAGCCTTGAAGAGAGGGGCCCCGCAAGTCCTTTGGCCAAGTCTGAATCCCCCGCTGGCACCTCGCGAAGCGGCCGTGTCAATTATTTGTTTGCTTGCTCAAACGCCTCGGGCAGTGTGTCGCCTGGACTTGGCAACAACAACAACAACAAAAAAAAAAAAAAAAAAAAGAAAAAGGAAAGGAGCTTGTCACTGCCCTGAAGTGCACCGGTGCCTCTGGATGCGATTTGGTTGTCAAAAAAAAAGTAAAAGGTGAGGAAAAATTTTATTTTGCAAATGCCACAAGAGCACAAGTTGATAATGGAGGTCACTGAGCGCAAACACCTCGTAACATTTCATGCTCAAAAGCTGCTATACAATATCAACAAAATATTAAAAGCTGCCGTATGATATAAACAAAATAATGAAATCTGTCTATGTCTTTATAATCTTTGAATCATCTTAAATTCACATGTTTTTAAAACTGGGATTAGGGTTTCGAACTAGGGTTTTAAAGTAGGGTTAGGGTTTCAAATTAGGCTTTAAAACTACTGTTGGGGTTCAAAACTAGTGTTTCAAACTAAGGTTAGGGTTTCAAACTAGGGTTAGGGCTTTAAACTAGGGTTTCATACTAGAGTTAGGGTTTCAAACTAGGGTTAGGGTTTAAACTAAGGTTTCAAACTAGCATTTAAAACTAGGGGTTAGGGTTTTAAACTAGGGTTAGGGTTTCATACTAGGGTTAGGGCTTCAAACGAGGGTTTCAAACTAGGGTTAGAGCTTTAAACTAGAATTTTAAACCAGGATTAGGGTTTCAAACTAGGGTTTCAAACTAGGGTTAAGGTTTCCCACTAGTATTGCTAAATTATAGAATCAATTGCGGTACTTTTTGTACATGGCCTTTAGTCGCAGACACTTATCGGCGTTTGTAATTGACTGACTAAATCTAGATTTCTATATTTTCAGAATGTATTGTTGTGTATCGGCGTATAAAATCCGGGCGCATACAAGAAATGCTGATCCGAATGTAAATTGAATGATGTTCAACATGCCTCATCTATCTGTATGTCAGCTTGTAGTCTACGTTGGGAGTTAATCAATTCACACGGCGCGTGTAAATGCACTCGAAGGCCTCGCGGGAGATTGCTGCTATGGTCGATCCAGCGAACCGCCAGCTGCTGTTTTCCCTCAGGACGAATTCAAGCCCGTCTCGTCTCAAACGCTACCCGGACAGGCCCGATGGGAGACGAGTCTCCAAGGGGCCTCTTCATGCTGGAGGAAACCACCGATTGGCTTTTTTTTTTTGGCCTCAGTTGCATTCGAGAAGTTTTGAGTTGACTCGGGCACAAGCCATTTTGGAGTTTAAGCCATACATCAAAATATACCGAGGCATCACTTAGATTTTTATTTTATTTTGCTTCGTGTTCATAAATTGGACTATTAAGCTATTTTCTAACCATGATGTAAAAATTTGTCTTACCAAAGTGAGCCACCTTAATGCTAACACAATGTTAGCTATTTTTATAACCATGATGACTTTGTTTTACGAACGTCAGTTAGCTTAATGCTAACACAATGCCGTTAATCTTTTTTAATCGTGATTTTAACCAAGAAATGACTGTCTTGGCAAAGCCAGTCATTTGATGCAAATACATATTTTTATTAAACTAGCTAACCACAGTATCAAAACATGCCTGTCTCATGAACGTCACTTATCTTGATGCTAACACATGCTAACCACGTTGTCAAAACATGTCCGTCTCATGAACGTCACTTAGCTTGATGCTAACACATCATGCAAATCCTATGGACGGGGCTTACAAAAGTAGGCAGTTATCAACCCTTAAACAACTTACGATTAATCGGAACACAGATTCTTCCTATTTGATATGTTCCAAACGTGATTAACGTCATTTCCCTTCATTTCAGCGGTAAAAGTTGCTCGCCGTGTCATCTAGGGTGTTTTAATTGTATCTCAAGGTGCTACGTTTAGGAGGCAGCTTCTGAAACGATGCGAACGGATGGATCGCGCAATTATTCCTTAGCCACCTCGCTCGTTTCCTCGCTCCCAAGATAATTTGAAGGGAAATGTATTTCATTTACACATGATCCAACACAGTAATTAATTGTTCCGCTGTTTGCTACACAATAGTTCAGCGACTCCTTTGTGCCACGACAGTGGCGGTCGTGTTCCGCGATACGTGTTGCCATCTGGAATCGACTTCTCTTTAATTCCCTCTGATGGGGGAGGGGGGGGGTGCGCTCATAAGGAATTGATGCTAAATGACAGCATCCATTAGTGGGTTGCCGCTTTTAACATTTTTTTTTTAGCCTGTTAAAGTAGCGGAAGTTCAGAGTTGCGAGTGGAGAAAGGTTTCTGTAAAAAAATGTTAAGATGACTAAAGTGCCAGCAATTATGAAGAGAGCCGCATTATCGGCGTGTTATCACGCTGGCAAAGTTCATAATTCCCGCATTTTGCTCCCTTCCCATTATGGCCTGTCAGCAGGAGAAGGGATGAGGCGCCAGGACGTCCCTAATTAGCCCTTGTCAACGCAATGACATTCTAATCATGACTTCCTGGTAATTACTTCACTTATATGATCTTCTCGCACATCTTCGGGGTGACGCCATGATGACACCCATCACCAAAATGAACCTGAGTGCATTCAGGGCTCGATGGCTGTCAGGGAGACGTGTAAAAATGGAGGGGGAGAAACAGCCTCCATCCTTTTCTTCCGAGCCCCGAGGCGCTCTCATGTGAAGGAGGAGCAGGCAAAAAAAAAAAAAATCATTTTATCATCTCCACTGCATAAAATTGAGAGCTACTTAGGAAGTCTTGACAATGGCAAGTATGCCAACCACTTAGGGAGAGTTTTTTCGGTTTCTCTAGCTTTTGTTGAGCGTGGTACACACGTAACAAATTTGAACATTCAATGTTTAAATGTGATCGACCTTACTTGCAGCACTTCTCGTGTCCTTGTGTGAGAAATCCAAGATGCTCGGCAAACTGTTGTGAAAGTCACCGACTTGGAAGATGTTATCAAAACATGTAACACAACCACTAGCAGAACTTTAAGTACTAATCTAAATTTACTAATATGAATTTATAAAAAATATTTTCTAAATATTTTCTCACTGACCTAATCTGGATAATTAAAAAAAAAAAAAAATTATGCAGTTTATCCCACCCGACATGAAATAATAGATTATATAAATATTTTCTCAATGACCTAATTTGGATAATTAAAAAAAAAATATATATGCTGTTTATCCCACCCGACATGAAATAATAGATTTATAAATATTTTCTAAATATTTTCTCAATGACCTAATTTGGATAATCAAAAAAAAGAAAATTTATGCTGTTTATCCCACCTGACATGAAATAACATACATAAATGTTTTCTGAATATTTTCTCAAGGACCTAATCGGGATAATAAAAAGAAAAAAAAATGCTGTTTATCCCACTCGACATGAAATGGGAAAGAGAAAATCTTTTGCAGAATCTTGGCCGGAAAAATACTCAAATTTTGCCCGAATGCAATATGACCGCAAACCGGACGATTCATCTGTCGGATTAATCATTCTCGTGTCATCACCACCGACTTTATACCTTCTTATTGGGCAAAAAAACCCCAAGATGTCCGCATCTATGCCTCCATTTGCATCCGTGAGCCGGACGGCGAGGTGAGCGGACACATGGGCGCCGCGTGCAGCGCTCGCTTGCCGCGTGCCATTCAAACAAGATTGAAGCGCTAGCGCATTATGCTAAAATATGGACTATTTCCGCGGCGGGCCGCCGGGCCTCCGTGGGCTGTTGTTTGGGGCTGTCTTGACCCGCCGCTTCTCCAACTCGGGCCTCATTATGTGTGACAGGGCTCGGAGGAGCCAGGTGCGCGCCGCCCAATAAAAGGGAGGCAGGCGAGCGGAGGCGCTCGACAGAGATATGCCTCCCTTTCCCGAAATTCGCGGATGAATCAATTGATGCTGCCTGGGTGCAGTTTTTCCCGCTGACCCAGCGAGAAAGCGAGCCAAAAAAAAAAAACATCTCGGGGAAACGTTGCCTTTGGCGTAGCGGCTATACTCCTCCATCTCCACTTTCACTTCTAGAATGCATTCGAGGAGTTATGGCAGAGGACTGCGGGAAAAGATATTCGGGTCGCGGGGGCAGATCGAGATGACGGATGATTTCTGTTGCGTTGTCGAAGGCAGTACTTGATAAAAGAACTGCGTGAGGGAAAAGGATGGCAGGCAGGAGGGAGGGGGTTCTCAAATGTTCATCATTTGTATCGGCTAGGCTTAAAAAATTCCGGCACTTTTCAAAGAAATGCATTCTTCGTGATTATAAAGTGCATTCTTCTACATGATGCCGATTTGAATTCAATCAACCTTTTATGAACCCCTTTGACCCGGACGCCGCCGCCCACTTTGCATGGAGCAACCCTAACCCTAACCCTAACCCTGACCCGACTCCTGGATCAAACTTTTCCCCGCGTCAGCTCGACGGAGTGAACCGAACCTGCCTTCTTGTCTGGGAGAGAAATAAACATTGATATGCTTCGGCAGCCTGCTATGTTAATTAAATACGTGCTTATTGAAATTCAATGACAGCTGGAGTTTCACGGCGAGCGGGGGAGGGGAGGGGGGGGGGCACATCTCCCCAAGAGTGTAAAATATAATTGGTTGACAGCAAAATGTAACACACAATTAGTTAGGGAGCTTTAATTAATATCATTCAGGCGAGGTCCCCGCTTTGGATGCGTCCGGAACGCTGGATTTGGCGCTCAGAATCGTGACGGTAAATAGTGCTTTTGGTCTGTAAATGTTGGACATGATTCATTTTCTATATTGGCAATCAAAGATGATGAAGTGCAGGTTTTATGTTTGATGAAACATAAAAACAGATGTTTGTTCATCAAGATATCTCAGCTCCTTTCAGCTGATCAATGTAGCACTAATATTAGTCGCTCTTTGCAGAGGATAAAGAACTTATGCCTTGAGTGCCATGATTTTTTGTGTCGACACATGTTGTTTTGAGAGTTATACTAGAGCACTAAAACATATAATTATTCATCATTAAGATGGTGCAAATAATTACTAAAGTGAAATTCTTTGCTTTGTGTCGTTATTCTGCAGAGTAAAATTTTGGTAAGCATTGAATCAGCTGATTTATGAAAAAAAAAATGGCCGCCCTCTGAGATGGCTTAAAACACGTGGATTCTGTTGAGTTCATATTTTACCAACAAAAAAAACTCAAAACATTTGGGTCTGACTTTCCCTTTGTCATATTTTCATTTTGGGAATTTTTGATTGAACGATACTCGGATCACGGTGGATATTCCGCATGGCTCTCAGCAAAGTGCTGTTACGCAGGTTAAGGGTGACGTCCCGCTTCGTTCCGGGCCAACCCATGAAACAGCTGTCAGGCCGGCCGTCAGACTTCGAACCCGACCGAGTGTTGTCGTCGAGCGGTGATGGAAAGCGCCTTCGAGGAAATGTCAATGCGGAGATAAGGACACTGACCGCCAAGCCTTAAACGTTTCTCCGATCCATTCTGTCATCGTTACATGACAGCTTTGTGTCGGGCTTAAATCTTTCAACTTCAAGTCAACGTTACAAGCGCAAGATGATCTTAAGTCCACACATAAATACCAAGTTAGTGTGATTATTATGATATAATATAATACAATTATTTGAGAACTTTGTGACCGATGTCTGTTTATTTTCAAACACTTATTGTTACGAGTTTTTGTATGTTTACATCAATTTAAAAACAGAAATGCTTTTAAAATAGCCTCCCTTTTACTGAACACTTGCACCGACTACACTACTGTATTTTATTGTCGGTCATTTTTGGCGGACAAGTTCAAAACAATTTGACGTAAGAGATGGCGATGGCACCGACATAGCTCATGGTCCTGTTGCGACAACACGAGCGATCAGATAAAAAAAAAAAAAGGATGTTTGGATAAGCAGGAGCACTTTGAACAAATGCTCTCTGCCGTGCACGCTGACAAACAACAATCTAGCGGAATGCTTGATGACTCCGCCCGCCGTGCATTTACATTTGCGGATGAAGAAGCGCTTGACGGTGTTTGGGTTTAAGCTCGCTCTTCATTAGTCAGGCCTTGTTGCAGATGAACGCTCTGCTCCCCCCCCCCCCAGGCAAAAACAGGGCCATCATTCAGCCAGCGCCACCACGCTTTCCCTCTGTTCGCTGACGGATGATTGTCTACCGCACGGATTAGTCGAGGCGAAACGTTGAAGAGCTGACAGGTGACCGTTTGCTAAACCCGAAGCTTCGGCAATCATGTCAGACAAGAGTTTGAGAAACACAAGTGTGCAAAGCAGGTCTGTTCATCTCAATTTGATGATGTTGAAGGCACGCTTCCGCCGTGCCCACCATAAAGCTTCGAGAAAAAGTAGGCAAACACTCAACGTCACGCCAGGAAGAATTCCGGGTCTCCATATTAAGATTAATTTTACATCAGTTAACGGGAGCGATTCTATTATTGATGGCGTTGCTGTCAATTTGCCGTGGATATTAAGGCACGTCATTAGATTATAGTCACATAAAGAACAATGAGTGCTGGGGATGGCAGATTGTCTTTTTAGATGCCCCCATTATATTTTCCATTACGGGAGATATTTAAACGCATAAGATACATATAGTTCGGAGAAACTGCATTTTACATAAGAAGCCTGAATATGTCAGAGAAATAATTGCAATGGGTTTAAAATCTTGGCACTGTTCTGATGCCTACATTGTTTATCGTCGCACTTTTTTTAATCATATACAAACAAAGTCTCAACATGCTACTAGCATAAATGTTATATGGCGTTATTTCATTCAATTGCTAAGTTCAAGTTTAAAAAAAAATCCTGCACTTGTTTCTCAAAGGAGTTTCAGTAAACAAAACCAACTTGTCTGAGATGGCGCAGTACTTTTTTTAGTGTCAATATGCTACTAGCATGAATGCTATATGGCGTTATTTCATACAATTGCTGATTTCATCTTGCACTCAAATAAGGAGTTTCACGACACTAAAACAAAGCCAACTTGTCTGAGATGGCGCAGTACTTTTTTTAATTATAGTTTTTCGCTCAAGCACAGTGTCAACATGCTACTAGCATAAATGCTATATGGCGTTATTTCATACAATTGCTGATTTCATCTTGCACTTGTTACTCAAATAAGGAGTTTCACTACACTAAAACAAAGCCAACTTGTTTGAGCTTGCTCTGTACATTTTTTGTGTTTCAATTATATGATTTAGAGTTGAAAAGACAAAGCGGCAAGTAGTTTGAAATGCAATGAGTCGACAGCGTCTGCTACCAAATGAAAGATTTAAGAACAAGTTATTCAAAACATGCTCATATTGAAGGGATGAAAGGCGAAGGTGAAGTCAGGGTAAAATTGCCGCCGTTTTTGTCAAAATTCCTCCGCTCGACATTAAGAAAGGTTAGCGGGAGTTCACCGGCGCATTTTCCAAAGCGAAAACAGTAGCGCCAGTCGATTCTTGCCGCTGCGTTGCGCGCACGTCTCAATGAGACACCGAGGACGCACCAAAGTCGAAACGAGGCACACGATGGGCTTTATAGACGGAGCTAGCTTGAAAAAGAAATCAAGAAATGAGCAAACATTCCCACTCCAGAGGGCTCTCTCATGTTATAACACCCTGTTTTTTGTTTTTTTTTTCTTCCCACTGATGAGATAAAGTCTAAGTTATCTTTATGTTGAATAATTTAGCTCTGCAAAATATTAGGTGCAATGCTTTTTTTTTTGGCTAAATGAAGTTGTTAACAAAGAGGAGCGCGTTTTACCTCAATGGCGGCCCTCGGGAAACAAATTAAAAGTTGCCATTTGAACGTTACGGTTCTAACGGTTGCAATATAACCGGAATTTATGATTACGCTTTATTTATGCTGCAACAAAGATGGTAACTCACTTCACCTGAATATCAAATATGTAAAAATGTTCCCCCATTGAAATGATTCCACGATGATTTGGTTTGCACGGAACAGACGCCAGCTTGAGCTGAAGCGGCAATACGTGCAAAACTCGTTAACGGTGTCAAAGGTGTCTGCGTAAGCCCGCCTATTACACGCCTGGTCTGTAATTAGCCGAGGGTCCGTCCTTGACCGATCCTCCTCGGCGTTTTTTTTAATAGGCAGAGGCCATCATTGCCGTATTAGCCGCTGCGCTTTGGTCCGATCAAAGATGGCCACATCAGAATCCGTCTGTATCAGAGAAGGTACCTTGAAGGTTACGAATTGACTCGGTGGTCCCAGCGAACTTCAGGTGATGCCAAGATGAACATGCAAAAGCAATTCCATGTGCTCCATTACTCAGCGGCCTCACATCCTCCTGGAGGAACTGCATTATGGTAATTGATATTTGTAGTATCCTGGGACAGTTAAGTAAAACAACCTTTCTGGCTCGTGTGTGTGTCGGGGTGGGGTGGGGGGGGATTTCCCCGAAATGTAAATGGAGCCAGAGTGAGTGATTTAAGACCCCGTGACATCCTGGGTGTTGTACTCAGTCAGTGAAAGTGGTGAGCGCGGGGGCGCCAGGTCTGGTTCCCCTCTCTCACAATCCATCACTGTCTCCCTTCAAAGACCCCGCACCGCCCCGCCCAACCTCTCCATTTGCCTCTTGATGCTTGCCCCCGTATCTCAGAGTCTTCGTCTTTTGTGAGTACTAACGCGACTCATCGCCACGGGGGCTTCAAGCGGAACGTCATATCACGGAGGACATTTGTTGCCTTTGTTTGTCCATGTGTACAGAGGAGCCTCGGGTTACCTGATGAACCTGCTCCAAAAAGTCTGAAAACTGAAAGTACAGAAACCAAAGAATGGTTTTGCAAAGGAAACAATGTCAATTAAAAGAATCCGTTCTAGACGGCCAACATGTCTTCTCGGCAGCAACATAGGCTAATCGTTCTTCTGTTCAAAATTATTTTTTTAACCTGAAGATGAAAGATAGATGTGTTTGAGGAACTTTTTGTACTTAAATATGAAAAACATTGAAATTAGGGTAAATTGCAAAGGAAAAGAAATGTGGCAAGAACAGAATGTCAACAAAGTGGGTCAAAGAAGAGGAATCAACGTTTTCTTTCTGCGGGTGCCGAATCGTGCGTGAATGCTCGTCAGCGTTCACACAAACAAAAGAGACGGCGTGCCATATTTGATGAGGAGAGCGAGGGCGCCGAGACAACCAGCGCAGCGCGGAGAGGAAAACTCGAGACTTGTTAATTTGAAATATGCTGAACGCTGCGTTCTTCAAACAAACTCCTTGCTTTGATCACTGCCAGGTCCTTGGAAGCGCCGCGCAACAATCGCAAACATGCTAATTTATTCCAAAGGAAAAGGTTGTAGCACATATTTACAATTAAATGGGAATTACCGCCGGGAAAAGCCGAGCCACGCGCATTTGTATTCCTCTCGCAGATGAAATGATCAAGTCCTCTCCAAAGAAATCCGCCGATTGGCGTAATGGAACAAACAAGGTAGCGAGCATTTGTTTTGGCCTTATCTGGTCCGGCTCGGCCCAAACGCCACCGTTTGTGACGGATCCCCCGTTATTGCACCTCGCTGACAGTAGGGGGGTCGATATTGCAGCGGATTTGCGGGACATTACCAAGTGTGTGTGTGTGTGTTTTCAGTTGGCCACCTTTTTGCAACAATACTCGCCGATTGCCATCTTATGTACCGGTGATTTATAATTGCCGACACGCCGACCACACCGAAATACCCAAAGCAACTGCTCAAAGAAGATAAGAAAGGCTTTGAATGTATATCGTTGTCCCCGATGTCGATCCTAAACGGGCGAGAGGCATCGGGAGGCTTTAACGCAACGGTGGTCAAACTTAAAGCTCGGGGGCCGGATCGGGCCCAACTTATCAATAAAAATGAGACAATAAAGAATTATTTTTCCTCCACCAAATCCATTCCTGACATGAACTGCAATCAATATATTTGGTTGTATTTGAGTTGAAAACTTTTAAGAAGAAAAACATCTATTACAGCAAATGTTGTAGGAGTCTTGATTTGCTAAGTGATACAAAGAAAGTTCAGTCATCACCCCCAGAGTGAGTTAATTAGTTGAAAGATAAAGAGCTGTATTTTTTTCCCCTTCCCATTACAGACCAATGTTCACCTTGAGAGCAGAACAATTATTTTCTGAGTCGTGTTAGATCGGAAAAAAAATCATGTGTGACACCGACTCAAAATTGGATAATGCAGAAATGCTCATGTGGAAGCTAACAAAGATAGCTACAATTATTTCCTCAGTCTTGTCACATTAAAAGAAGGTCATGTGTGACACGGATTCAAAATTGGATAATGCGGAGATGCTCACTGTGGAAGCTAACAAAAGTAGCTAGCTAGATAGCTAGCGACAACTATTTTGAGTCGTGTTACATCGAAAGAAAGTCACGTGTGACACCGATTCAATTGGATAACGCGGAGATGTTCACTATGGAAGCTAACAAAGCTAGCTAGATAGCTAGCGACAACTATTTTGAGTCGTGTTACATCGAAAGAAAGTCACGTGTGACACCGATTCAATTGGATAACGCGGAGATGTTCACTATGGAAGCTAACAAAGTTAGCTAGCTAGCTAGAGAGAGGAAGGGCAAGTTTTATATGCATTTGATATTAATCCAAAAACAAGAGCACTTTATTTTAGCGTCCAAAAAGTATGCTGTTTTTAAAACTTCAAATGGCACGACCCATCTGTCCAATTTCAAACCCCAATGTGGCCCTTGAGCACAAACGTTGGTCCATGTCTGTCTATTTCCAAACGTAACAAGTAATTAGTGGCCAAACATACTTTTTACAACACGTTGGAGTCGATCGGCTACGTATCGGCTTGGGCACGGCGCTGCAGTTAGTCGCTATCGCTAGCAAATAAAGGTGCAGCAATTATGAGAGTGCAAAGAGCCTCATTACTGCCCTTGGAAGTTCCCTGGAGCCGCGCAATCCCAACGCGTTCTCTTGCCGTCAGACCTCTCAAATGAGATTAGCAAAAGACCCATCAATATGCCCATTACACACACACACACACACACACACACACACTTGCCTGAGTTAAATTTCCATAGCGTTCTCAAGTCTTCACGTCTCGCCACGTTAGGCTGGCGACCACGTGAAAGTCGCAGCTCATTACGGTTATTTAGGCCAGCGGCTCTCTCAGGCCCGCTCGTTTCCCACTTTAGAGGGTACAGGGCAGGAATTAGCCGTGTGCGGCGAGGGTCTCGGGAAAGGAGTTTAACCCGGGGCGCCTCTTCCGAGAGCGCTCCGTGTCTGCTCGGGCCTTGAAGAACTAAAGTCAGACTAATTGGTGTTTTTCTTATCGAGCCACGCTGACACGAAAGGGAAATTATTGACCTAACGATGGTGCCAAGATGTATAATTAGGATTCCGACAGAAATAAAATGAAGTGTGATTCTTTTCATGAAGGGAGAATAACAGTCGGGCCTAAAGGGAACATTTCCTTTGCAATTCAAGTCAGCAAAGGTCAAATGTCAGCACAATTTCACGTCGATAGTGGTTTTTTCTTTCCGGAAAAAGTTTGGTAAATATTGTATCCGTCGAATATTTGCGATTGTGCTGATTTTCGGTCGGCGGGATTATGACTCATGAGTAGCCAATCACCAAACTCGTAACAAAAAGAGGAGGAGCTACAGTTGTGCTGTTTGTTTTGCCACAATCAGACGAAAACGTTGCTAGCAGATGCGTCAACGGCTAGCTAAGCTTCTGATGGTAAAAAAAAAAAAAAAAAAAAAGATGTCAGGTGGGATTTTCAGCTTACCGCCTCCTTTTTTATTCAAGCCTGGGGGGGCGGAGCCAACAGCCGCCCCAACGTCTTTGTACATGAAATCAATTAAGAGGAGGCTAAGCGAGCGGCCACCTTTAACACAAGGCTAAATGCTCCGAGGATACTCTGCATTTTTTAGTTGGCGAAGTGAAAAAACAAAGAATGTTCCGTGCTGGAACGACAAGCCGCCCACATTTTGGGCTCGGGCCAGATTCATTGAGAGAACAAAACCAAAACCAACGACGCTCATAAATAATGACGGCGGACGTCTCGGAGGCTTCTGGCGCATTGCGGTGCCAGGTTGAAGCTCATCTCGCCAAAGCGACGAGATTCATCATGGGGAGGGGAGGGGCCGGGGGCTTGGCGGGCAAACACTCAAGCGTGTTGACGTGCGTGTTGTCGTGCGCCTCCCCGACAGCTCGTCCCGGGGCTTTCAAAGAATACAACGTGTTCTAGCAACGTTTTGGCGCGTCGGCAACGAGAACGCACATTTGCCAAGGTAAAGGACAACCACCGCCTCGGGGTTTGACGCTGATGCCCGAGAGGCAACCTGCGGGGGCCACGTGCGAAAAGGGCATCTCCCGAAAGAATTCCCGAGGCCAAACAAATCCCAAACAAGCGCAGATAACAGGTAAACAACACGGAGGGCTTTTTAAACTGGGTCGGGTTCTTTTCCACAAGGAGATAGCGAAGGTTTTGTGAATCGCTTAGGAGGAGCTCGGGTTATTAACCCCGGTGGCGAGAATCACATCAGCGTGACGAGCGAAGCGATGCAAATACAAGCGGGAGTTTTTGTTTGCTCCGATACAATTTGCAGTGTAATTTTCTCTCGACCCCGACCTCCGTGGCCGTTTTCAACCACGGCGAGTGTTATTTCCGAGCCCATTTGTTTAGATGAATTCCGCTACTCCGGCTTTATCCATCTCGGCAAATGCGGAATGTATAAACATACACCCCACCCCAACCTCCGAGTCACGCGCCCCATATTTCACCAAGCCTGCAAAGAAAAGGGAATTCAGCTGACACCGAGGGATCATATTTCTTATTCCTATGTTTTCTTCCCGTCTGTCTGCGGCGCTTAGAATTCTGTGGCTGTGAATTATTAATTCGCTCCCCGCCTTGGGTTTGTACGGCTTGTCACTTTTATCAAATTATGTGCAGAGTCAACTCGTCCAATGCAGAACTACTAGCGTTAGCATCAAAGGGCGGCGCTCGAGAAGGAAAGTTAAACGTTTGCGTTCATTCGGAGAACGGGAAGGGGAGATGGTCGTCGGAATACCTCGACAGAAATTCGGCGAGTCGTTGAAAGCAATCATTCATAGAATTATTCGTCACAAATTGCCGTGTTCGATGGCGTGTTAAACAAAAGCTCAACCGTGCAGCATATGTAGCCCATGTAGCATATGTAGCATTTAGCTTCTGATCGGCGCTATTCCCAAATGGGAGTCGCCAAAGCACGAGATGTGGAATGTGCCCAAAATGGCTTCTTCAAAGCAAAATGGCAGACTTCCGATTTCATTTCCACGTTTTGAAAGTTTTTTAAATGTGCTGCTACGACAGACGTCTACAAAATATTTTTGGTTGTCAGTCGGCTAACAATGAAGAAGTAAAGAAATCTCAAGAGTGCCTTGGCATGACTTGCATTCTCTCTTCATCCCAAATCAGAAAGTACTCAACATTCTTCTCCGCTCCCCCCCAAAAAAACATACTCGTGGCGTCGTGTCGAAGCGAGCTATCGTCACGTTTTCAATCCAAAGCCTCCTCGCAGCCATCTGAAGAAAACTCATTCAGCATCTCCAGCTTTTCGACTTGACAGCAGCGACTGAGACGTTTTCCCGACATATGAATATTGAAAGAGCGTTCCGAATTGCTCCAGTTGCTCGCCTTCCTCGGGCACGGGAGAGAGAAAGGCATACCTGGAGACCTGAAATACTTTTGAGCGCTAATGTGTTCCTGCTAAGATTGACAGCGTTTTTCTACGTGGCCCACCATTAGTGTCACTCAGCGTGCCATGGCGCCGCATTAAAATAAACTAATGATGTTTCGCCACTAAATGTCCTGTGGGGACCGGCTCGCCTGGTTCTTCTGTACCTACGCCGCTGTCACCCGTAATGGAGAGCAGTAATGTTGTGTTAAATGCAAATGTCCAAAAAAAAAAAAAAGATCTCCACTCGCTCACTCTTCATCTGCCACAGACTGAGATGTAAAACAATGTCAGGGATGGCCATGAGGCTTAGTTCCAGCCTAAGGCTCTCCTGGCCTGGAACTGCTGAAGGGTCAATTGAAACCGTTTGGCAAGGTCAGGCCGACACCCGCGCCGAAGCAAAAACCGGGCAGACCGTACTTGGCTGGCGATCCGATGACGACTACGAGCTTAAGCTAACATTCCGAGGCCTGGCGCGTTATGAATAGGTCGGACGGCGAAGCACGGGCGTGGAGAAATTCAACATGTCTGCCAGGGGTGCTTGGGGAAATCACCACTCCTCGGTGTGTGGGAGTGTTGCTTTTTATTACCTGCCTCAGAGCTTCAAATCCAATTCCGGCTCCTTGGCCCTCCCCGGGCCTGCGCCGAGCCGAGCGAACATTGGCCAGGCGTGACGATAGCCTGCGGGTGACTTCAACCAACAGCCGTCATTAAGAGCATCCATCACTCAGGATCAATCGGGAATCACCGTGGAGCCCACGAGAAAAAGGTGCCAGCGGTGACCGCGAGAATCAGGTAGGACTGATTACGATTCCGGCAACGCGGGCTGCATTTCCAAACGCGCCGTTTAGACGCACCGACCCGGCACAAACATAAAATGCTACTATTTCATAGCTGGAGTGATCGGATCAGAACAAGTGATAAATCACCTGCGACAGCACGGCCATTAAAATCTGATAAATAACACACTTGATCTTCTTTAATTGAACAAAAGAGTCCAATGTGAATCTCAAAGACAACATTTGCATCCAGTTTTCCCCTGCTTCGAACTGACATCTCGCCAATCTATATTCAAAGGGGAATAAAATTAGGAGGAAATTACAAGGAGAGTGAGTTCCGGTCCCAGAAGGGGAATTAAAACTTATTATCTATGACAACCTGTCAGCCAGAGAGAACTCAAACATGGGCATTAAGCTCTGAAAGCTGCAAAGGGAAATCAAAAAAAGAGAATGATGAAAGACGAGGGGAAGGGAACTAGAAAGGGCCGGTCGGGGCTTTCGTTTCGACACGGCGAAGACGCCACCTGCTTGCCTCAAAACATTTCCTTCAGACGCCGAGGTGCGTGACCGCCCATGGAAGGAAGAAAGGGGACATTGAAGCGGCCTAACGATGGCGAGTGCGGATAAATATCACTTGCAATTAACCGACTTCAAGCAATCTCTTCACCCGAGTCCCAGAAATGCCAAAGCCAGACACGATTAAAAGTGATGGTAAAATAAAGCTTCATGAACCAGTTGTATTTTTTTTTTTACTCCTCTAGATGGCGCACCCAATTCAACATTGGTCTGAAAGTACATTGGCTTCTTAAACCCCTTTATCTAAAACAACAGTGCCATCTAGAGGATTCAAAAAACATAGCAACTAGTCCATGAAGCAGATTTGAAGCTTCATTTAACCATCACTAGAATGGTACCAAAAAATGGCGCTGGACTGGCTGATGAAGGGGCTGGACCTCGCATTGCCATGGTTTCACGAGACTAAACCGGATCTACTTGGGGCGGAAGACGGACTGCAACCTTGGATACCATCAAAATGAATCCTCAAGGGCGGAATTTCCTGGCGACTACAATCGGGTCTACCCACCCTCAACATGGCACCTCCGGAACCTTTCATCGGACCATCCCTCATGCAAAAAATAGCACAATCGGACCAAATCGCAACTTATTAGAGAATTACCGCAATCGTCTGCAGAGATGGTGTTCCAAAATACTCATGCGGGGGGGGGAAGGAAAGGATGAGGAGAATCTTTGTTGGCATGTCGTTCGAAGATCCTCGGATTAAGCGCTTACGAGAATCCCCGCCGTATCTCATTTAGCCAGGTAATCACCTTACGGGGGAGCGCCGCCGCGTTTTCATGGCCGATGCTTACAAAAGCCGTCACCACGGCAGCGACCACCCTCCCGATTCGCGGTGTCTCTAAATTTACTCCCGAGCTGCCTCTCTTGCACCGTGACATGTTTGTCATCTGGAATTATATAGCTCAGTATTTTCCCGGAAACTCAGTCATTTTTTTTTTTCCTTCTTCTCACTCCAAGGCTATCGGCCGCTCGGAAAAAGCTCCATCAAACATTTGGCCAAGGTCTGAGCACGGGCGGACAATGAACGAGCGTGTCAAAAATAAAAACAGCAAGGCCGCCTACAACTCCGATGCCCCCTCGGGATGCCCAAACGGACCGAGCAGAACTCACACTGGAAATTTCTCGCTAACTTCGGAGCCATCGCATTGCTCCCATCTGACGACTGTTTAATTTCAAGCCGTGGTTATTTTCATTTCAAGAAATTGCATCGAGCCACCTGAACCACACCGACAGCCTCAAACGGCCCGGCGGCGCATCCGAAGAAATATCCCGGCGAGCGGACCCGGAGGTTTAATTGTATCGGGTCTTAACGAGTTCAACTTTTGTCAAACTCATCGCTGAGACAAAACCGCGGCAACGGACTTCCATCAGAATTTGGAAGTGGGCCAAGTGGCATTACTTTCTGCCTTGTTATGTGCTTCCCGCCCGCCTCTTTTATATTCTACTTCTTGCCCAATAAATCCCAATATAAAGACTTTTCACTGCTTCAGATTTACTGCCTGTGCCGAGTTGACTTTAAATTTCTAAGTGGAAAGTAACTGTGAAGATGTATTGCTTTATTTGTTGAGTTTTTTTTAGGTTTCTTCACATTTCTAGACTCGCGTTTTTGCGGAGTTGCCTCAGTGTGTTTTCCGTCCACATTTTTCCTGACACAAAAAAAAAATCCACTGCAATGATTGGACACCAGTTTAACATATTGCGTTCAAACGATTCAAATCATTTTGTCTTCCGGCTGTTCATATTCTCCAAACGTTTTGCATTTTGTCACCAATTCCACATTTCTTGACCAATTCAAAATAGACATTGAAGCTATTTGTTAAAATTTCCAGACCAGTTGAGCCTCGGCCTTTCAACGCAATTGCATTTTCTAGTTAACATGACTCATTAGTGATCCGAGCGCATCGTTTCAATTGAAATACCGTTGCCTTGGTGACAGCGCGAGTTCAAGCGCACCTCCGTGATTGACACGTTGAACGGCCGTGGCGTTCACTAATTGCCGCGATGGATTCCGTGGCACGTTCGCAGCCATCGAGAAGAGTGCAGCCGTGATCAGCGAAGAAGTAAAGTCATTACTCAGCCTGGAGATTTCCGACTAAATGGGAAGTCATTTTGATGATTAGCTGTTTTTTGTTTTTGCTCAGCAAGCTCCAACATTATCCTCTTCTATCATCTGGGATCTCGCTAGGGATGGGACGTAGCCTCGGGCTGGTGATTTGCCGGAGACAGTAGCCTGCAATTGCACAGCCGCTTCTTAAATATACACGAAGGTAAGGCCAGGTGAGGTTCTTCGTTCGTGTCTACATCCGCATTTTGAAAAGATGATTTTTGTCGGTTTTTTCCCCTCTACACGATATAGTCAAGTTCAAATTTAGGATTGTGTGCCTTTAATGTCATGTGTTAAACAACAAGTTGTTTTAGGATTTATAACCACTGTTTCGTGCATGCTAATTTTGTTAGCCAGTCGATAGCGTTTAGCATTATGTTAGCATGAAGCAATTTAAGCTTATATAAAATATATAAAAAAATAAAACTAAATTTGCCTACATGGTTTGGTTAAACATTGAAACAAAAGTATACTATTTAATTCTCTTTTGTTCTATGTGTCGGTTCATTTAGCATGTCACATTGTACGTTAGCATTAAGCTAGCAGATGTTTGTCAGTTTTAAGATGCGTGATGAATAAAAGGCTTCACGCTAGGACGCTTTTCGTCGGATTTGGTGAACTGTGAGAGTGAGTGAATGCTTTAAAAAGTGTTTTAGCTTAAATGTGCTAAAAAAAAAAACAAGTATTGCTTGATAAAAATGACGTGCTGTGCGGGAAAATTGCTAGCGCCATTGGTGTCGTGTATTAACTTGTGTTATAGTCCAAATCCTCTTTAAAACCTTCAATCCTTAAGCTGTTTGCTTAATTAGATTTCTGTCATTATTAACACTTTGTTTTTGCGAGCAGCTGATTGACAAATAAAACCCATGAACTAATCACACGCCGGCAGCTATCGGCAGCTTTGTTTTGCCATCTTTTTTCCACGCAAGCAGCCTATTTTATTACCTCTGACTGCGGATGCTCGCCGTAGCAACAGTTGGCGAGGCCATATGGCGGGCCAAACGCGGGAAACCGTGGCATGGCGCTGCTTCTTTGTGCACAGATGTTTGACTGGGCCTAGGGAAGCTCTACGTACAAAAACGGCAGGATGTATCATTCCCCAAGATTGGCACGAAAAATTTCACCCATGGAAAGAGCGAAAAAGTTAACGCGATAACAAACGTGTTTCCAATTCCTGGCGAAACCTAAAGAAAGCAACTGTCCAAGCGTGACGCCCCGGGCTTCATCACGCAACAGAGTCCGTCGTCGTATAATGATGTCGTCAGCGGGCACGGGCGTCTTCACAGCACCCACAGCGTCAGTTGCTGTGGCGGCGCCCGGGCAGCCATCATTGCTCATAAGCGCCGTGTCAGTCAAAGACGCGGCGGGTGGGGCGGCCGCAAACAACGCGGCGGTGACACCGTAACGTGTGACTCGGGCCGTTCGGGCACGCTAACGAGTTTTGACACCCTCGGCTGCCGGTAGCTTTAGCTAAAGCGGAGTTGCGGGGACACTCCATCCCTCACTTGTCAAACATGTCACCTTGCGATAAAGCACGCCGGACGGGACTCCCGTTTTGATAGCTACCTTGCCTCCATTTTGAAACGCATCCATCCATCCATCCATCCATCCATCCATCCATCCATCCATCCATCCATCCATCCATCCATCCATCCATCCATCCATCTCCATCCATCCATCCATCCATCCATCCATCCATCCATCCATCCATCCATCCATCCATCCATCCATCCATCCATCCATCCATGTCACTTCAATTCAAATGGTCATGCCAAGTAAGCGCTGCGGCTCACGTCCAATCATAGGAGGCTTCGATTTCCGCTCGATGCGATGATGTCCACCGAGCCTCGCCTAAACCTCGTCTTTGGCGGTAAAGCCACTGTCCTTCTCATCGGCGAGTCCCAAAACATCCAAGCTGTGAAGTGGTCTTCATTTTTTTTTTTTTTCATCTCTAAGCAATCCCAATTAGGTTGGCGAGGCGAGGCGAGCCGGGTTATTTTGCTGAGAGCACAAATCCTCCCCTCCAGCGGCACGCCGGCGCTCAATGCCCAAGGTGTGTTATTATCTTGTATTAGCGCACCACCTGCCTTGCCATAATGGCCGGCTAATTGGCTCCACGCGTGTTGAGAAATAATAAAGAACGCGGACGTTTTGCAGCCATTAAGGAAGCGCGTCGGGAGGGAACCGCAACCGTTCGGACCAGAGGTGAATTCTAAAGCCGCCGTGCCCGTGGCGATGCTGCTCATTTGAGTTCATAACGTGCGTAACGCCTCACATTTGCTTCATGAAAACTGTCCTAATTCATTATCTTCATTTTTGTCACAGTTCGATTCTTGCTGTACTGATTTCAGCCTCTTTGCCTTGACAGGTCCAAGCCGCCCGGCCCGGCCCGGCCTTCAGAACCCGCAGCGATTGGATTTCAAAATTTGTCTCAGTTTGTGAAATATTTCGTTTGAACTATTCACTCAACATAAATAAACATCTTGAAAGTGCGGGTGTTAATCAACATATTGAAAGTGCGGGTGTTAACTCCGTTTTGCTGTTTGCTATTCGCAGCTACGTGTCAATTTGTTGTTTTATTTTGTTTCACCTCGGAGCGAGCGCAGAGGCGCTATTCAAATGGGGATAAAGTCGGGCTGACAGTCTCTTGGCCCCGCAGAGACGTCCTCCTTCAAAACCCAAACATCTCTTCCCCTCCTGCAAAATAAATAAAGAAATAAGTGGATGACAAGCCCGAGAAGAAGAAATACGCTGGCTGCCGCATCCTCCCGAGGATAACAAGAATAATGCCTTCATTTGCTGCAGGGCCTCCGCTCCACGCCAAGTATAGACACGGCTTTTATGGCTGTAGTATTTCTGATTGGCGTCCTAGGACAGCCATTTGAATTATTTAATAGCATTCCCATTGCCTTCGTGGCGTATGTGTGTGTTGGGGTGTGCTATTTGGTGTTTCGTGACATTCTTCTAAATCTAAGTGGGGCAGGTGACTTAAAAAAAGGTCAGTGATTGCACCTGTCAATTTTTTTTTTTTCCTGCGATTCCCAAGGCCGACGTCTCAATCTGGGATCACAATTGGGAGCGGCGAGGATATTGAAAGGGATTAGGGCCCGAGGCTGATCCATTTCCTGCCGCTCGGGAGGCGGAAACAAGTCGTGATAAGTCTTACTTTGGCTGCCACGGAAGCCGGAGTGGGAGCGTGGAGGTGCCAGCGTCCATTCTCTCCCGCTCACGTTCAATCTCCTTCATGGTCCGTGCGCTTGCATATGCAAGCAAGACCAAACGGACAAAATAGACACCCATCTTTTCTTTTTAAAAGCTTGCGGATTGCCAATGTTAACTGTTTTAAAGACAAAAAATATACTCCAATTTATATTTTTCAACTCATCTCAGGCCATGACCCGATTATTATTACTATTAATCACTACTGTCAGATGATTGAAACATTTTGTGCGCAAGCTAAATTGTTGATCGGCTAGCGGTCAGCAGCTGAGTTGCATTGAGAGTTGTTGGCTCAGCGTTAGCACTTAGCATTAGCACGATACTCGAAGTTGCAGCGGCTAGCCACGCGGACGTTTCTTAAAGATCATCTTGAGAAATTTAACAGCCGCATTTTCTGGCAATGAAACATCACAGCCAAAAGGGAAGTATTTGGCTTAGCGTTAGCACTTAGCACGATACACAGTAACAAAAGCCATGCCCGACACGAAAAGCTAAAATTGTGCGTATTTGGATTTCTCCAATCTGTGTCGATTTGGCTTCACGGGCTGGACGGGGACCTGTCAGGGCAGGACACCACATCCCGTCTTTATCGTGACTGATAGCCTCAGGCTCGGCTGACCTTGGCGCGTCAGACTGATAAGCCGGGGGAAAGGGCGTCAGAGCAAAAGATCCAGAAAGCAGCGGAAAAGCAGAGGCAGAAACACAATTTTCCTCAAGTGCGACTTTTTAAGAACCTCCATTTACATGGCCGTGGAGATCCGCTGGGAAGCTTCATGATAGATGAATAAGAGCCCTCCACCAGGGGGAGGAGATGAATTCTGGGATGACCTGCTTTTGCAAATTCGGCCCCAGGGAGGGCGGCGAGGAAAGTTCGACTTTAGCGAGCCGAGGCTCCGAGGTGGCTGCGTGAGCTGCTGAATTAATCATGGTGTCATATTTAGGGGAGAATGAATGACTTGGGGTGAAGTTTTAGCAAGTGCATCAGCAGGTTAACCGCTTTGAAAAGCACGCCTCCTTCCCAACGCGCAAAGTCAAGGGCAAAAAAGCCGCGGCGGCGGCGGCGGCGTCGTTTCCCTTTGAAAACAAACTTTGAACGCAAGCTAGCTCAGACTATAAACACAGACGTAATGTACAGAGCAATCTTGCACCCTGATAAATATGCTTTTGACCAGGTTATTACTTCAAGGGTGCCGTGACAAAGTAGCGTATTAAATTCAGGTTCCGTACTTTGCGCTTCACGAGCCCCGTTAGCTTTTTTCGCTCGGGCTCGGAAATGTATCATCTTGCAAAGTGAGAGGTTTTAATAAGCTATTGTTCTCCCAGAGTGGGCACATAACGTCTTATGAAAGCCTCAAATTAAGAGCTCTGGATTAATTTCAAACAGCGTTTTGCCGGGACGCGGCAATAACAGGCGCCCAAATAAATATGACAGAGAAACAAAAGCTTTGTTTTTTCCCGCAAAAAAGCTAAGCCGCTACGAGGCAGAGGCTAATAACTAAAGCGTGTGTGCCTTCATGCTCCTTGGTGGACACGGATTAATAAGAAATGACCCTTAATTGTGTTGTCCCCTTAAATCGGCACGATGTCAGGTGAAGAGCCATCGAGACGTTTGTCGGCGTTTTCGACGAAGAACCGAGAAGCATCAGAAGCTTTCGCCTTTTGATCGCAAACTACTCCAAATTTGCTCCATCTGTAGATCTGACTCTAGTTTGTCCCGAGTAGATACCCCACAGCCGGCCTCAGACCTCAAGCTAGCACAACAAGAGCGGCTTTGACTGAAGTCAACCCAACGTGAAGAGCACGGCGTCTGCTCGCGTGCCCACCTGTTCCCGTATCACACATGCTAGCTAGCACACTTTGTACAACACGTTCAAGCATGGTAGGAAAGGGTGGGGGGGCATTCCCAAGCCCCGCATGAGGATCTTCGCTACATCTGCTCTTGGCCGTCTTCCAAAAAAGAAGAAAAACTCATCGTACTTGTTGTCGCCTGTCTCTACCTGCGGTGTAGTCGTCTGCGCTTGAGGGGGCGTCACGTCGACGCTCTTTGCTAATGTCAGCGTGAATAACTCAACACGCTGTCATGTCTTTAGCTAATGTCCGGCCGGCGGGAGCTGTTTGGCACCGCGTGCGACTGTTGTTATGACAATTAATCCGCCTGCGATGGAGCTCCGGGGCGCCGGCCGATATTAAAAGACCAAAGACGCCGCCGCCAGGATTGCCTTTGAGGAAACGGCGAGGCAGTCAAGGGCAACCGAGGCGTATCTCCACGGCGTGACCTGTAAAGTCACAAAGCGTGTTTGCCGTGCGCTTAATGGGCACACTATGTGTTTTTAATCTCCACCTGTCAATACGTCCAAGGACGGCCCGGCCGGGCCCGGCCGCGTTATCTCGTCGGCGGCGTAGACGAGATGTGTTTTTCTTGTAAACACCATTTGGGTTTTTCTTATTACAGATGCGCTGATCAGCTGTCTGCTGGCCGCGAGAAGTGATAAGTGGCTTTGTGTACGGCTAAACATCACAATCGGGTCACCTCTCTTTAAAATACGAGTGGAACGTTTTGGTTTTCCACCATCGTCTTTCATTTTGTTCCTCCGTACAACATTGGATGCTCTTAAGTCGCCTCGTCATCACTTCTTTTGTTTCTCCATCAAGTACACGTCTTTAAAGTGACCCGGTCGATGTTACCCACCGTGAGACTTTTGCAACTTGAATTTGAATGACGGCATCGAGTCGAAGACATTCGTGTCAAACTTAAGGCCCGGGGGCCAGATACGGCCCACCGTATCATTTTATGTAGCCCGCGAAGTGTGTCATTACTATAACGACAAATTGTTTTCACTTTAAAAAAAAAAAAGATATTGCAATTTTTATTACCATTCGAGATTTTAAGAAATTTGAACAGTGTACTCTGATTTTAAAACAAGTTTTTCATCAGTTTGGCCTGTGACAAAAATGAGTTTGACACCCTTGGTCTAAGAAGAAGTTTCATTGGTTGTGCGGATCTGAACATGGACACGAGACGTCATCAAGGGACTTTACCCGACAGAACGTCGCTTCTTTGCATATATTGGAGCAGGCTGGCCAGAGAGATGAGATTCCTGCGAGTCAGAAATTGATCTGCGGCGTGCATTAGCCGATTGCCTATTGATGAGAGCGAGGAGATTTATTGCGCTCTGATTGATGGTCACAGTCTCAAAGTACCAATGAATGAATACGTGCCCCCGCCCGGCAACCCAGACCTGATTTGCAAGCTCATCAGCGAGCGCAAATGCCACGTTTAGCGCTGCCTCATCACCAGCTACTCCGAACTGAGGCAAAATGATGCGTCGTGCCGATTCACTGCGACACAACAGAAAAAAAAAAATTGATGTCGGACCACATGAACGCACCACCTGGTCTTATCTTTGATTTAAATCGAATGCGCATGGAATGTCCAGGCAATTAAAGATAGTGGCTCACCGGATCGAAAAAAAATCCGCATTTGGACGAAAAAACGGCCACTTGAAGATTCAAGGTTCGTCTTGATTTCTTGCTACGTCTTTTGTCCACAACAACGACGGCCTCTTTCAATGTCAATCAGCGGTTCGACCCCAACCTCAATCTAGAAATGACTCGACCCAAAACACACACTCTCCTGGATTGCGTGGCCCTCACATCCAAGGACGGAATCTTTCGATGAGCGCCAACCCAAAAGAGTCTGAGCGACCCCCCGATAGCCTGGCAGCCCTCTCACACCCGTGGCTCCCTCCAGCCAGACTGAAGGAATCCAATCACACCTATTAGATGCTGAACCCGATATGAACTTCCTACGGCAACGATAATAAAATTGAGACCATTTGAACCGGCGGCGCGTGCTCGGAATTCCAACCGAGGCCCGAGTACGTCTATTATTTATCGAGAGAGGAAGACCCCCTTGCCCTTGGTTATTTGCACCCAGCGCGAATCTTCCTTTTTTTTTTTTTAGATGCGATGGGAAGATAGTTACGAGAGGTTAAGTGACGATAAAAAGTCAACTCATTTTCTTGTCCTGACATTGGGATGATAGTCTATGCTGCCGCCAAAGCAACGATACGTCGCCACAAATGAGGCCCTTTGTTTCTCTTTTGTGAGATCGGACTTAGCGTTGACAGACTTTAATCCCATTCAGGACAAATGTTTGAACACCGTCAGCCAAAGCCAGCATTGGCATCGACTACCACTGAACATGATAGTCTATGTATACGTGTTAAAGGGGACGTATGGAAAATTTGCTTTTGGATTTCCTTCTTACCAAGTGTGAAATTAAACAACGTCGTGAAGCCTTTTTATTTGTGAAAGGCTGTCTTGGAGCAAGCTGTTCCGAATCTTAATGTGACAAATACGGGCCTGCGTTGATTATTGAGCATATCCTCATTTTACGACGTTGATCCGTTCCTAGGCGGCGACGTGAACTGAATTTAGTAATAAGTAAGTCGGAACAGTCATAAAATGAAACAGTACAGCATTTAAAAAAAATAAATAAAAATTCCCCACCTTTATTTCTGTGATTGAGAGAGAGAGAGAGAGAGAGAGGAGGGGGCGCTAACTAGCTAGCTATAGCTAGCTAGCTAGATACTTTATTGATCCCTGGGGAAATAGATAGATAAACAGATAGACATAGCTTAATATCATTAAATAACCGCTTAGCTCGAAAAAAAGGCTTTAAATATATGAGATGAAATACAAAATATATATATATAAATAACATAAAAAACGATTTATATGAGACGTGTGTCGTAAAGACGAATCAGCGTAACTCGAGCACGTCGTAAACCGAGGACCCCGTGTCGTCAGGGGCGATTTGGTAAGACGACGTTTTTGAAAGTGTGAAACCAAAAATGTCTCCTTTAAAGCACGACAAGAGAATGGCGGCCGGCCAGACGGCACGCATAGACGCACAGTGCTAAACCAGCGGTGCGCATGCTAAGTAGTCAACGAGCCGGCCCGCCAGGCCCTTCCCGCCCCTCGGAGGAAAACAACTACTCGCACCGATTCACCTGACACACTGGCGTATTCCCAGTGCACCGCGGGCTGACTAAAGTTTTCGGGCGAAAACGTGTCAGCTACATGGGAACATGCGCTGGCCTGCCCTGTATCATCATTATCTTTTTTTTTTTTTTTTTTATAGCCAGCTACTACGCAGCCATCCAGGGCTTTAGCAATCTTTTCTCCTCTGGTGGAGCGTTGGTTCTCCATCGGGAGATTAAAAGCACGCTCATTAATTATTTGAACACCGAATCAGACAAGAAATATTGGCTCGCTACAAGACCTCTTGTTTGCATCCCTTTTATAATTGGGATGGTGATAATTATCCATCCGCGCGTATGAATCATGTAGCGTCGTTTCTATTTTCTTTTTTTTTAACCTTGCATAACAAATGAGCCAGGAATGCACTTTTATTCACATCATCCCTTTTTTTTTAAAAAAAAAAACATTTTACTTGGGTCGATTCTGTTGTCAGGATAATTCAAAGCCAGACTCAGTCATGTGTGTCTATTGTCAGGGGATCAAGTTCTAATTAGTCCCGTAGTTGAGTTTGGCGCGTCGATAAACAAGCCGCTGAGCAATTGACTTATTTTGCCATACCTCTGCGCACTTATAATTGTATTTCACAAAGTTATCGATCGCCCTGGTGGAGACAGATTTTTTTTTGGGGAGATTGACATCTCCGCCCTGATCTCGGGTCACCTCGTCTTTAAGCGAGCGCCAGGTAGATATTGACTCGGCCGCACTCGGCCATGCGGAAGCAATTGCACCTTGCACCGATGGCACGCACCCGAGGGAACGACCGAGTCGAATCAACAAAAGGCAAAAAAAAAAAACCCAAACCAAGTACAAAAACCAGCCGACGAGTCCAAGACAAATGGATCATTAACGCATGTTTGCGGCTGCCATTCATCAAGCGCTGCCATTCCGGGAAGCTTTCAAATTGCTATCTGACCCCATTTGCCTGCGAGTGTATTTTTGGCACGGCAGGCATCAAGGCAATGCCCGACGCATTGATAGGATTACACTGAGCTATCGATCAGAAGATAAAGGAGGGCGCCGTCGACTGATAAAGAGAGCCTGATTGCTGCTCCTCTATGTGCTAAATAAGAAAACGGCGGCTAGCTAACACGGCTAGCTAATGTTAGCTATGCACTGTTGGTTCGCTATCTGCCAGGAGTAAAGAGCTCAAATCTTTAATAAACATTGGAAAGAGCTTAAAGTGAAGGCTGCTCAAATATGTGGCGAAAGAACATTTTTTAGATGTCGATTCACATTTCTCCAGTCAGATTGGATTGAAAAACATGTGGAGTTGAAAAATTCATGAACAGTAAACAGCATTTAAGTCAGTTAAATAGGCTAAGAGGAAATATGACGCTGGCGGGGATGTGAAAAATTCGTAAATATCCTCCACTGCTTCAGAACCGGTCGACAAGTTTCAGAACCATCTGTGGCCTTTTTCAACAGAATTGCCATGTGAGGATTTAAATATCATTCATCAAAGCTCAGGGGGGGAAAAAAATCAATAATCGGATACTAAGAGATTCGCAATGAAAAACTCGGCCTTGCATTGACAGTTATTAGCCCGAGGTGCTTGATAATATAACGTGCTGGTTTGTCGATGCAGAAAACACCATTGGATTGATTTTTTTTTTTTTTTAAATCTGTAATTCACTATCTCCCCATGTGTTAATATATTTTTAATATTTTTTTAAAATAAATAAATTAATGTCATATTTTTTAATACATTAATTAATTTAATACATTTTTAATGAATCAATTAATTTCATGAATTTAAATAAATTCTTATAATAAATTATGCTAAAAATATTTTTTTTGTATTTCATATCCATTCAGCCAGGTGCTGATATTGACTAGCAGCCAACCCTTGATCCAGCTCATCTGACATTGAACAAATCAGCCGCGTTGTCTCTTTCAATTCAACTTTCTGAGATTTTGGTGAAACTGTTGAAAATTGCCGGATGCTATTATTTTTCACCATTCTTCTCCTTTGCAAATGACAAGCAATTCTACTCAGCGATGAATCGCTCGCATACTTTCCAGGAATTCTTGGCTGCTGGCTCTTAAGTGCGTACGAAACAAACGACAAAAAGGTTTCACGCGCCTTGATGGCACGTCGCCGCTTCCGATGGAGTCAACGACACGCCGAGTAAGAACACGCACGCCCGTGAATCTCATGGCAACACTTTATTGAAGTGCGTTTTATCAAGGGCTCCAGAGATGTTCCCCACTTGCAAGGACTACTACGACGCGACAAGCCTCCCCGCTACAATGATGAGTTTATCGCTGTTTATTTATTGCTGTTTACAGCCTATAGTCATTGGCGCCGCTTTGGATTTACGCCTCCGGTTAAGTCTGCAATGTCAATCAAAGCCGGCACTCTGCGGGTATTAACGTCTGAGCGGCTTGTGCTTGCGCTTGAGGACAACCTGGAGGGAGATGTCGTAAAATTCAGCGTCGGGACTTGGACAAATGCGACTTCGTTCCGAGCGCCCGACTGGATTTGAAAACCCAAGGAGCCACCTTTGTTAGTTGCTGAGAACTGATTCAAACCTAAAAGTCATTGGCAGAAAAAAAAAATGGCGCCCACGAGAGAGTTTCTTTTGTTTCATTCGGCGTTAAATGATTAGAAAGACATCGAGTCATTCGAAACTTCAGCGGCTATTTCAAAAGAAGATGTGTTTTGATTTGATCGCCCCGCCCTCGGAAATCCGCTTGATGTGGCAAACCACACTCAATCGCCGAGTCTGGATTTGGGGGGGTCAGAAAAAGTCACAAAACTTTCAAAAACTTCAATAGGCAGCTAAGTGCAAGATTACAGACGCTTTCCAAATGTGATTCTTGAAAGGGATTGAAAAGCATAATGTTCTTCCCTGGGTGGCAGGTCAATATTTCCCGAAATTTTTGGGTGGAACTGACAAAATAAATAAATAAATCCATTTTAAATAAATAAAAACTGGATCAAACCAGTCAACTCGTCTAACTGTAGCTCCTCCGATGTAATTCTTTCAATCGCAAGACCGAAAGCAAACCGAGTATTGCGCAACGCGATATCCGCCGACAGCCCTAACTTGATCTCGGTGTCGATCTCTCCTTTCCCGGGATGGAAACAGCATTCCACCACAGAAAAGCAATAAACTAATAGATAGATTTATTGAAAGATCAATCAGTCAAATGTTGACAATGGCAGAAAGGGGGAGGGGTGGGGGTGGGGGGGTAGATGGAGGTAATATTGTTGCGGATATGAAAGGCAGAAGGGGAATAAATACAATCAAAAAGCAATAACCCCACTCACTAATGGAGCCTGAGAGGGCGCTGAAATAAATACAGCCATGAGTGTGTTTCCACTGACAGCTAGACAAATTAATAACATATGATACACACAGCTGTGATTGACCCCCCCCCCCCCACACACACACACAAACTGCACATTCCTCCACACGGCTGCAGTTTATCGGATATAAAGAGCTACTGCTGGAGCTAACAGAAAAAAAAAAAAACAGACCCTACCTTAAAGAAGTCCCGGCCCAGCAGGTGGTAGAGTGATGTAGAGAGAATCTGAATCCAAACGTCGGTCTTCTACATGGGCATGAAGGAGGCGGCCGTGGCGAGGAGAGACGTTCGCCAAGGGAAGGCGCTAGGAAGGAAGAGTGACAAGTCATTTTTGCAAAGTTTCAAAGTAACAAGGTGAGGGACAAGCTAGAGTCACTTCAGAGTTAAATTGGACATATGATGGGAATGGGTGGACGGACAGATGGATGTCCACGGGGACTTAGCATCCATTCATTGGCTACAGCACTTCTTCCCGAAGAGGCTCGCTGGGAGTTGTGGCTAATGTCAGGTGGAAGGAGGACTGTGGTGAAAAATGTGCAACATGGTTAAAATAAAATAATTTTTCATTCACTGCCATTGACGCATTTAGACGTCAAAGATAAAATACGCCTTTGACGTCTATATTCGTCAATGGCAGTGAATGAGTTGAATGTGTCACTTGGAAAAATGTGCGAGGATTTTCAAGAAGCGCGGCAAAGAATTGAGGAGAGTAAAATACAGGGATGAAAATGGCAAATGTGAAAAAGCACGGAAAAGTAGCGCCGAGGCTAACGTTGCCCGGCCAGCTAGCCGGCCGCTCCCCCCATATATAAAAAAATAATTTTCTCAAGGGATTTACACGATTCACGAAAATACTTTCAACGGAAAAAAACACGGAAATCCGCGGATCCGCGGAAAATTCTCATTTCTGAAAATATCCTAAATAAAATAAATAAATAAATCAACCTATGTGTGAAGGCTTCCTGCATTCGCACAATTAAAGCAGAAGTGACGGTCGCGACGTGTCCTGATCTCACACCGGCGGAACCTGTGATTTGCCGAGGAGAGTCGTGTTTTCTCCGCCTTGACGGCAGCCGTGAGAAATGCACTCTGACGTCGTCACGCTTGTCAGTCAGATAGTCAGCAAAGTGCGAGTTTGCGCTCCAAAGCGTGACTGATTAAATAGTCACGCTTAGCCCGTTTTGCCGTCGACGAAGGCGCGCCTCGGGCGAGGGAGAAGCCGCCGCCGCCGCCGCCGAGTCCGTGACGGATGAAGTCGAAGGGGCGGAAAGGAGGGAGCGCCCGGCGCGCTTCCCGGGGCGGGCGGGGCCGGGCCGGGCTGGGGCCGGGGGGAGCGCGTAGGCAGTACTGACAGATGATGGGAATTCACGCAGGTGGCTGTGCACTGCGACGCTGTCACGCGCGCTGCCAACTTTTGACATTTTTCAAGTCGAGTGAGTAGGCGCCATAGATTGAGCGGCTCGGCAGCCTCTTTTGATGCTATTTTGCCGTTTGGGACAATTCCACGGCAACTGCTTGAAAGTTGCCAAACTCCGCCGACGACTGAAAACGTTGGAGGAAGAAAATGAATCCGTTCAATCTTTGTCGAGAAGGGGGTGTCAAACTCATTCTTGTCACGGGCCGCATCGTAGACGTAGTTTCCTTCGGAGGGCCGTTAAACTACAGAGACGAGTAAAAACGGTTCAAATTTCTTAAAAATGAATGGTAAAAAAAAATTGCAAGCGATATCTCTATTTCTTTAAACGTGAAGACAATTTAGAATTTTAATAATGACGCAAAGTTGATGCAAAATTTCCATAAAATGATATGGCGGGCCGTTATCCGGCCCCCGGGCCTTGGGTTTGACACCAATGTCTTAGCGCCAATAATCAACCTGATTCAGATGATTTTATCTCTTCTGTTCTTCTTTGATGGGTTTAAGTGCAACTTGTTTCTGATGCAGCAGCGCCCCCGCAGGCATAATACCGCAACCGCGCTTCTACAACGACCCCCAACGAGTACAGCGCTGGCCAAATGTCCGTTTTCTATCTCTGTCGAGAATTAAAAAGCAACAAAAACCAAGCTCACATTTTAACGATCGTTTCAGATATTCAAAGTCGTTGCTTGCGCCCGACTGCGGCCGACTCGAAACTTCTTGAAAGGATCCGTGTCGGGCTTGCCGCATCGTTTGTCTCAACTACGAACAACTCGGCGAAACATCTCCCCGTCAAATGCGGAATAATTGACGGGAGGTGACAGATCCTGCGTTTGAGAACACATGTTCCGTCCTTCCCACAAGACGGCGTGTGGCTAATTTGCTTTTTTTGGGGTTGAAGACAGCAGCAACATCTCCGAGTGCTCATTAGGAACGGCGGGAATGTCGAACTGTGAAATACAGACGTCAAAAAATAAATAAATACTTCTCACCTTCAAGAACAAATACGCAGACTTTTTTTGTGATGAAAGGCTCATGTTGAAACTATCACATCTCAACTGGCTTTTGCGGGCCTTCGTATCGCAAGTCCATGCGTCAGGTCGTGCGGCGGGGTCAACGTCCACCGCCTCGGCGGCGCTTCGATCTGGGCCGCTAACGAGAGGCCTTCGGCGCGCGGCGGTGCCTTCATCTTCGAGCTGGCTTGCTGGAAAATGAGGCAAAAGAACATTCGTTTAGAATCATCTCATCCTCCCCCCCTGTGCCTGCCAAGAGTGACGCTTGTCCAGAAGACATAACAACATGCGACTATTTCAACACGACAATAATTGAGGCTTCAGCAAAACATTGCCACTTTTAAACTGCGCGACACCAAGCAACATCGATAGCAGTCTGGCTGCACCAAATTTTGGAATGAAATTGCAAAATAGAAGAAAAAAAAAGTCACAAATTAGCCTCCTTGGGAACTTTCTGGTCAATTTTGAGACGACATTATGCGAAGGATCCCGTAAGAATTTTATTTTGGACTCACAGCAACTTGGATACCTTAAGAATGATCAAATCTTCGGTCCACGCTGCAACGAACTTTACATGGACTTTGAAGATATCCGCGTGCTAGCTTAAGCAAATCAATAGCATTTCCCCACAGTTACGTTAGCGCTATCTACCCAAGCGAGTGTCAAACATTTTGGCGATTTAAATTTTTATTTCGGACTCACAGCAACTTGGGTACCGGAAGAATGATCAAATTTTCGGTCCACAAAAATCGAATGGATTTTGAAGATGTCCGCGTGCTAACTTAAGAGCATTTTCCGACAGTTCCGCCAGCGCTAACTACCCTAGCCAGTTTTGGCAATTTAAGATTTTATTTTGGCCTCACAGAAATTTGGACACCGGAAGAATGATCAAATCTTCGGTGCACAAAAATTGAACGGACTTTGATAATGTCCGTGTGCTAGCTTAAGAGAATCGATAGCATCTCCTCTATCTCCCAAGCCAGTGTCAAAGTTTTAGCGATTTGAAATTTTATTTTGGACTCACAGCAACTTGGACTGAGCACGACGGTGGTGGTTATCAGTATTCAGCCGTGGTTAACTTTGACATTTCACGGGGCCGGACAGAAAATGTCCTCCAACTCCAAAGGTTCCTTTTGAGGATTTGTCACAAAAAAAGGGCTGACGAGGCCGCGTTCATCGCCGCCCGCTGCTTAAATTACCGTTGCTTTTCTTCCCGCTATCCTTTTCCTCTCGACCGGCAAAACGGAATCCTCCCATCGTCCGTTTCCCGGCTAGATGAAGGCTGACGTTAGCGGCGGAGAGCGAAACGGCAAAGTGAGGGGAGTCACGCGCACAATGACGCTGAGCGGGATTCATCTTGCGAGCGGCGGATGAAAGGAACGGAGAGTGCGGCGAGGAGATTGCGGCGTGACGGATGAGGACGCGAAGCGCATCGGGCGCAATATCTGGAAATCATCATCTTCAAGGCTCTTTCAAGTCGCTGCTTTATTTGTGTTGGGCCGAGTCAATTCCTCCTGACAATGTTGCCCCCGGTGTCATATTCTAGCCACTTATTTCTAAGAGCCGCCATGGAGACATGCTACGGCTCTCCGCGGCTATTTTTGCTCTTTGATTTTTTTTTTTTTTTTTGCAGTGAAGGGCAAGTCATCACATACTACATCATGACGCTACTTAAGCGGGATGAGGAGTTGTGTGCCGTGCTTACTTCAAAAATAATCTTATAAAGTGTATGTTTTTCTGAAGTACACCACTTGAACCGTAGCCTTTTCTTCCACAAGTATCGTGATGGAGTATTTTTGCAGTCTTTGCTATTTTTTCTGGGAGGGGGTTGTCACCGAACCCACATGAGCGTCAACTTGGCTCTCCGAGTCGTGTCTCATCATCTCGCTCGGGTCACGGGCACGAACGGGGGCGCCGCTCCGTCCTCTCGCTCGGCTCGTGAACGCCGAGTGAAAGACGGCTAATGGAGATTGGATGAGGTGCGGCGCGTGACGAACGGTTCAATTACCGACGCTAACGCGGCGTCGACGGATCATTGGCTAAAGCTATATTTTGCCAGAACGTAACGGGAATGATGTATGGCGGCATTATTTTCGCAACCCTTCCACTTGTCTTGTTACTTTAAAGAAGACATACGATGTTGTTTTTTTTCTTTTGCATAAGCCCGTAAAATGAAATCTGACTTTGAAGGTTACAACCCGGACTGGTCGCCATTTTGGCAAATACCCAGAGTTGTCATTGGTTAGCTTGAGCTAACCGCTAGACGACCGCGCCGTACTCATCAGAAACTTTTACAGTCCAAAGTTTGAGGGGAAGCCAACAGAGCTCCGTCCGGCATCAGTATTCATTGTCTGCACGGTGCTTCAGCGAGCACACCTTTGAAAGATTTCTACCTTTCCTTCTCGTCCTATTCCTCTTTGGGCGGCTCGCCGTTGCTCTCTCATTTCCATTCGTCTTTCCTCGCAAAGTTGCGTCGACACTTCATTTGCAACACCATCGGCAGGCCAGAGGCCAGCCTGCGCTGCCGAATGCCAAGTAATCCCGCGCGCTTGATTCTATCAATCCTCTTTTTCACGCCCGGGTTTTGAACACCTCAATCAAACCCTCTGCTCAAGGTCGCCTTTGGAGCGTGCCTGACAGATGAAGTCCGCCCACCTCCCGACACCCCCCCCACCCCCCTGCTGTCTGAGCGCTTTGAACCGGAGACGTCACCCGAACCGAGACGTGGACGCTCGGGTGTCCGGTACAAGGCGGCTCCGTTCAACGCTTGAAGCGACAAGGTCTTTGTCATTAGCTGGGCCGCGCCTGTTGAGCGCATGCTAGGCAGGTGCCGGGTCAAGCGCCCTCCAGTGGTAGATGAAAGAATCACAGAATTAGACCTTTCAAAATCCAGTCTAGAAGTACACTTCTGTTACTTTTGATGACACGTAACTTTGCTGCACTTACTGATTTAATTTCGATTCTTACTGCACATTAAGAATCACAGTGCTACTCCATCCATCCATCCATCCATCCATCCATCCATCCATCCATCCATCCATCCATCCATCCATCCATCCATCCATCTTTCAACTTTAGTTTTTTGCTGTCTTGCATTTGTCTGCCTGGGAAGGATCACTAAAGTCAAGTCATGCAAATGATTCCGCTGACCCCCGAGCTACAGCTCGCAGGATCAGAGGACCACAAAGACTTCCATTACATCGCAGCCCATCAGCAGCATATGTAGGGTGGGGTGGGGCGCATTTTTGAACGGTCAGCCTCGATGCGGTGTTCAATTTGCAGCCGTCTGAGACGACTGGCCATGTGAAGGAAACGGGGATGGGCGCTCCCTTGCCCCCGTTCTGCCTCACAGGCTGAATCTCAAGCGGAGCGCTGAATGGATACAAGGAGCGTGCGTCTTTCTGCCTTCGTTCAGAGACGTCTTGCACATCTTGCTTCCTTTCATCACAGTGGCGGAGACGACCCCCCCCTCCCCTGTTTGTTTTTCTCTCCCAGCCGCCGCTCATCAGTAGAGAGCTCTCTCCTCTCATTTTCTTACATTTCTATATTTATAATATATATATTGATTGATATCCTTTGACGGACCGGCCACCCCATCCTGCACAGAGTAACAACAGGGTCCCATAGCAACCGCCGTGTGGATGCTTTCAACTCGAATGTTGCCTTCCCTCCGACATACATTCCGGACGGCCATTACTGATTGGATTAGAAAATGTGCCCCCCCAACCCACCACAGCGGCCCCGTCTAATTACATGGACTGAAGATCAGTTGCCAAGAAAAGGATGCCTTCAATCCCCACGAGCTGGTTGCTCAGCACTCATCTCCTCCATGCTAGCCCGTCCGTCACCGCGAGGCTCGTCTTCTCCGCCGCTACACGACGAACGTCCCATTAATTAGCGGGAGGCTCGTCCTGAGATTTCACCTGGTTTGCATTTCTGATATTACTCCCGTCCCGGTGGAGCTCGCAGGTAACCCGGTGTTTCTCGCCAAAGGGGGGGTAGGTGTTATTGGAGAGCAGTGAGGTGTGTGAAGGGGGAATAAAGCGACCCGGAGTCGACCAGGGTCCGGCGGGACGGGGCTGCAATGCAGGGATCAATGAAAGCAATCACAATGTACAATTGAATTTGTTGGGAACTGCATAAAAGACGGGCGGGGAGGGACGCAATGGCTGCATTACAAAGCCATGAGGTCACGGTGTGCTTGTTGGAAACGAAGAGGAGGCGTGATGGACGCCGGCGTTCACAAAGAACTTTTTTTTGGCACAACTTTGGCTTCTTTGCATCTTTTGCGCAGCTTCCCGCTTCAGAAATATCACAGCGAGACCTCTCGTGGGGTCACTGACGACGCTCGTTAACTCATTCACTGCCAACCCAGTTAATATCTTTGACGTCTAGAACCGTCAATGGCAATGAATGAGTTAACAGTTTCTTCAGACTCAAGCTCGGGAGCTGACTTGTCGTTGGTCGGGGGGGGTCAGACATCCCGCACGGCGCCGACATGTGGACCCGCTCCAGCAGGGAGAAACGATTCATCGGAGGGAAAAAAACAAAAAACGGGCGAACTAATCAATACTTAGTCACCGCAAAAGGAGGTTACATTTGCACGCCTATTATCACAATAAATAATTGGCCGCATTAAAAGTCACTTTGTGGTCTTAGGAGGACATCCCTCGCGTTTCATCAAGGACATCAAGGACAAAAAAAAAAAAAAAAAATGCGTCCGTCTGATTTGTACATTCTTTTTCCCGTGGCCCGTAAATGATCATTTCACAAGAGTGCACGTGTACGTCTTCATGGTGGCCACAATTATTCTTTTCTTCCCGCAGCGCAACAGAGACCTTCGCTGCAATTGAACGGATGAATACGAGCAGGTATGACAAACACAATTATGTCACTTCACAAGCGAGCCAACCATCCCGCTTCGGCGACGCCGTCCGTCAACGCGGCCGACGATTGCTTTTCCCATACTTTCATTTACACGCTCATCCTCCACGTAGCAAATTGTCGCCGGAGCTAATTTTCCACTCCAGGGACCCGTCTGCGGAATAATAAGCCCGGCTTTTTTTTTGGTTGTTGTTGTTACACGGAAAAGATGATCTCCCTCGCAGCGCGGTGCGGTTTCGAGGTCCCCGCGTATTCGACGCTCGTTAGCCGGCGGGCCTGTCACCTGGTGAGCCGGCCGAGAGGAAGGGAGCGGCCCGCCGCCGCCCCGACGCTTATCAACCGCATGTCATCATTAGTGCCCATCTTCTCGGTGGTGTCCCAAAGGTGTTTTTTTTTTTCTCGTCGTTTTGCTTGGAAATATCAAAACAACAGCAAAAAATGTCCCCAAAAAAAAAAGGTCAATAGGTCATCTCTCCACGTCAACAATGAAGACGTTCTAGCTTTCTGTAAATAAGATCCAAACGCAAAAATCTTAAATCGCCAGAGACACTTTTATGAAAAGAAGCTTTTTGTTTGTTGTCTGCGACGCCACGAAAGTTTGTTGCTATGACGACCGTGGGCGCAGCACCCCTGGGGCAATGACGGCAATTTTACTCGTGGAAGCAGCACTTCATAGTCAAAGCCCAGTTGTACTCGAGTATCGGAAATAATGTTGCCGCTGCCAATGCAGACATTTGCATCTCGCGTTTAGCCAGCTTGGCTTATTAAGCGGAGCACTTAGCGTTGCACAAGGCCACATGCTATCCAGTCTATAGCTTTTAAAAATTGACTATCGAGCGTGCGAGCGGCTGTCTTGATGGAAATTAATTAGCAAGCGCCGAGTTAATGCGCCGCTATCGAACGAGACAATAAGCAGAGGTTTTGCACTCGGCTCGCTTTTTGGACTCTTGATGACTCTGTAAGTGAACAAAAGTGGAAAGAGCAAAACATCAACATTAGATGTGATTAGCCCGCTTGGGGATTTGAATGCCAATCTAATTTTCGCTTCTAATTATTGATGAGCTATTTAGAATCCTTATTGTGGGTGTGTTATTTTTTTTCCCCTTCTCTGTTTCGCTATTTTATAAGGCTTGTGGCTTTTAAACGTGAGGCTATTAACTTTGCTCCTTTAAACACAATTTCCCAATCACATACGAACACACACACACACTAAAAACAAGTGCACTCACTCGCCAAGGTTATTATAGTTAATGGAAACAATTGAAATATCTAAAACCAAAATTAAAAACACATTTGTGTTAATAGAATAAATAAATGAGTCTGTACCAAAGAAAGAAGTGTGACTCTTTTTGGCACTCAACATACATAAAAAAAAATTAAACTGATATCAAACCTAAAAAAAAACTTTCAAAACAATATCAACCCCGCTCTAAAAACTCATTTAAGCTAAATGAACTTACAAAAGAAAATTGAAAACATAATTATAGACTAGCATGAACAATCCATAACGATAACAACCCTGCAACACACGCACACAAAGTGGACCTGGCTGTTTTTTTTTTTTTTTTTTTTTTATGGGGCAACTTTATCATGTCGGTTGTTCAATAATCCATCAACATCTACATTCCGTGAGTGATGCGAGCTGTCTGAAGCAGAGAAGGCCCTGCGCCCCACCCATCCTCATTAAGTCGTGTACGTACTCACGTGACTTACAGCTCAGGAAAATATTGACCCGTGCCGCTAAAGTGCATCAAACAATGTGCATTTGTGTGTTTGTCAGCAACTAGCGTGTGAATGGATTTTTTTTTTTTTTGATTGGTGCACGGCCAAAGAAAAACAAAAGGGCAAGCTTAAAAGGCTACAATGGAAAAATAATGTTAAATGGAGGGGCGGGGGCGGGGCCTCAAAACACAGCTCCGGGCTGTGTGTGTGTGTGTGTGTGTGTGTGTGTCGTCTACTTCCGTAGCTAATCTCTTCTGAATTCTAATTCCTGTCGGCTCAATATGGAACTCGGAGCGCAAGTTTGCGTTTGCCGCGAGCGTACGTGACGGATCAGAAACGCGAACGCCATGTCGTCTCCCCGACGGAGAGTCACTTGGCGCTGAAATGTTCACACGCTTGTTATCTTCACGGGAAGCCTGCTCACGCACACGCACGGAAATATAGCCATAGTTACGTTTTTTTTTTTCTTTCCAATCTTTTCTTCCTTACAGGCTGGGAAGGAGGGATGGTGGGGGTGGGGGGGCGCTGTTCTTTTTAGCCTACTGGAAATGATGTTGGACGTCAGATGCCGGAATTGGAAACTATCACATGATGGAGATGAAATGAAACAAGGTTGACAAGTAAAGCAACTCTCCTCATTTTAGAGCTCTCAGTGGGGTCGAGGTCAGGGATGGCTGTTTTTTTTTTCCTCTTTTCTCAGAATCTGTCCCTGTATTTTTCCCCCCATATTTTTTTTTACTCTTTGTGCATCTAATACAAAAATAAATTAAATACACCGTATTGCTGTAATTGAAGGGAATAACACTGGCTCAAAATATCTCAAATAAATAGTCTTTTGTATCCACAGAAATGTTTTGAATCAAAAAGTACATTTGACATGGTTACCAGCTAATGTACTGAAGTGCAACAGAGAACATTAAATTAGCAACAATGAGTCATAACGCCCCCCTGTAATGCAGCAAGAGCGTCACGTTCACACCGGCAAAGAACGGAGTGATCGCTCCCCTGCAGCGAGTGTAACAATACACAAATCGGGCGAAATCCAATCATAGTTTAACAAAGTTCACTTTTACCACTCCGGTATGTGTCACGTTAATATGTGCCCCTCTTACTACAACAGGTAAGGCGGAACCGACAAACGAATTTACAAATTCATCAAAATGGATTCCTCGACAGAAACAGCTCTTAAATCATTTTACACAGAATATATGTAGGTGTCGAGAATGTTTACACAATTTCAATAAAATCGAAATATAATCAATAATCAGACACAGCTACATGTCAATGAAACCAAACAAGTCACCAAACGATTATTAGGAAGAACTATCTTCGGATTGGTTGAACTCAATAGCAAGCAAGGTGCACCAAAAATGTATTTACAGTGGGGGGTCAAATGTCAGACTTGATCAAAAAGTCATTTTCAGAAAAAAAAAAAGGTCATCGGGTGGCGAGGCCGGCCAACCATATTGCTTATAAAATGATTTGGCTTTTTCAGAACTAAAGTTTTTGTCAAGCAATAAGACAAATATTTGTGAACTGTTCCAAAAGATATCGGCACAAAAGAATGACATGATGAAATATTTTTATGCTATGTGTATTTTGGGTCAATTTCTGAAAAGCCATCATAGGATAAATGACGACATGGGTTGTGATCTTTTTATGTACCACTAGAGGGCGCCTGTATAGCACTCACGCAGTGATGACAAGATACCATTTTGGGGTTGTTAATGAAGTTCTGTAGTTGTCACAATGTGAACGCGGATGATACATGGTTTATTAAAAATGTCAAAGCGTGTTTTCACATTAGCCCGCGAGAAGGCGTGAAATCCCAACTTTAAGCCAATCAAGGTGAGACACACTCGCGGTTCACGTTCGACGATGAGAATAGAACAGCAAGACGCGACGTAACCCGACGGCGAGATGAGGAACTCAGTTATCGCTCCGCGTTGTTATCAAGATGTTTCACACCGCCCTCGCCCTGCGTAATTAAACACCACCTGCTTTAGTCTTGTCAAGACGTTAAAATAAATCTTACATCTGCCAGCTTCTCATGGCCCGTTGCTTCTTCATAACACCTTTTGGAGTCCTTCATGCGCGATAATGTCATTGCTAGTGCTAATATTTTCTTTTTATTCCAGTCCAGATACGTTAGCACTAGCTCAAATCAAACTTTCAGCACGCTGCTGTTAGCAGTCATGACGGCCGGTAGCCAAGGCTAGCGACTAGTTTGGTTGGCGGAAAGACCTTTTTTTTTACCGCCATGCGACTTAGTTGACAGCCGTCACGGGCCAATCCAAGGACGGGCTTTTTATGCTCCGTGGCTCTCATTTCAGGAAAGGCCCGAGTACGTTGACTGAACGTAGCAATCTGCCGTGCGTAATGAAACGCTAGCGCCCTGCCCCGCTTTCTGCTAGGAGGCCCCATTAGAAGATGCATCGATCGGGATGCTTTTGCCCGTTAACGCGGAAGAGGGAGGCGAGCGAGCGAGCGCCCACTCCGCGACACGTTGCTGCGTAAAAGATCAAATCAGAGAATGATAATATTGTGTTTGCCAAAGCTGACTCAGCAATCAGTTTGAACTGAATTCCCAGTTGCACTGGATCCGCAATCACGTCGCTCCACAGAGCCGAGGCTCTGTTCAAGGTCCAAAGAATTTACCCAAATAAGGTTTTTCCTTGAGTCAGTTGCCAAATGTGGTCCTTGACCTGCTCCATGACTAAAGCGCCTCCAAATCACTTCTGTTGTGAATTGACTCGAAAGAAAGCTATGACAAAGTCAGACCTGTTTGTTTCAAATCATAAGCTGGGCCCTTTTTAGATTTATGATGACATCACAGTCAATTTCCTTTTGTTAAAGACTGACTAAAGTGCTCTGACGCTTAAGTGCTTTTACTCATACAGGATGTAGACGTTGCCCCCCCACCCCCATCTGCTAGCCTTAGCGTGAAACAATAAAACTTGTCCTTCGCTTACTGTTCATTAATGTGGCTCTTTGTGAGAGGAGCTATTGGAAGTTTTACCTTGGAGAAAAACCAGACCTGTCTACCTGTTCGTCGTTCGTGAATCATTCAGGTAAAAAAAAAAAAAAAACGTCTGCCTGCTCGTCGTCTGGGAATCATGCAGGTAAAAAAAAAAATGTCTGCCTGTTCGTCGCTTCTTAATCATTCAGGTAAAAAAAATAAATAAATAACTGTCTACCTGTTCGTTGTTCGTGAATCATTCAGGTTAAAAAAAAAAAAAAAAAAAAAGTCTTCCTGTTCGTCGTTTCTGAATCATTCAGGTAAAAAAAAAAAAAACTGTCTAGTTGTTCGTCGTTCGTGAATCATTCAGGTAAAAAAAAAAAATCTACCTGTTGGTGAAACATTCAGGTAAAAAAAAAAAAAAAACTTGCAAATACCACGCCAACTCATTTCAGCAAACAGAAGTGAGCGATATTAACAGTTCTCATTTGACTCTTGACCTTTTCGCGGGCCTCGCTCGGATTCGGAACGGCTACCGATAAAACATGACAGAAAGAAAAAACCTTGCTCAAACAATGTCGGTGAGGAAGGAGGAGGACGGCGGGAAAACAGTCTCGCGGTGGCTAGCAAAAAAAATGGCCTCGGGTAAACTGACTGTCTGAAACTCCCCATTTGAGGTAACGGCGCCGATCCGATCCGAGCGTGGGTGTGAAAAAAGGCCCTGAGAGATGCTGAGATACTTTTCCAGAGGCGCCGGCGGGAACACAGAGAACGCCAATGGTACGCCTTCACAACAAAAGAAACAACAAAGGACTGGATTGGATCAGCAGATGTCTACCAATCGGTCTTAGGATGGGTCAGGACGTGTCACGGCTCCTGCAACAATTACAGCGGGAACCCATTATCTTCTCACGCCATGTGAGTAGTAGCAAAAGGGACTACTTGAAACTAAAACCGTGTCTGTCTACAAGCCGCCGATCGGACTCTTAACCCGTGGCGGCGTTGCCTTCAAGCTTCGCCTGCTGTGATAAACGTCGGCCTTGCGGTTTGGGTCACGTCTAGCGTGTCGATCCCGCCGTCTCACAACAGGCTGAAGAATCGGAAAAGACGCGTGTCCTTCCCCCCTTCCGGTACCGGGTCGGCCCACGTGCTGCTTTCCCAAAAAAAAAAAAAAAAAAAAAGCTGGATTGCTGTGGCAGACGTTTGACATTTACATTAATCGCCAAACGGGGTTAATTAAAGCCAGCCATCCACCGTCTCAATTAAATAAATATCGCCGGGATATTTATCTGTGGAATGGACGGCCCCGTAATTTGAAGCCGACATGGACGAAATGTTTTTCTTCTGATCAGAGTTGGGATGAAAATTCTGATTTGATATTTAGCTGTCTCTCTCGTTCTTTCTCTCTTCATCTCTCTCTGACGATTATCATCGGAGCATCACCGACTGGGCTCAAACGACTTTCGGAATTGCTTTGTTTCTGCTACCTTGCAGACATGTCACAGATGTTGTTTTTTTTCCGCGCCTCCAAAATGGCTCCATGCCAAGTTTTGGCGTGGCGCACCATTAGCAGCCATTGCTGACGGTGTCTGTTGACTTTCTCCATACAGACATTTCTGCCTCGTTCTTCTGACAGCTTCTACTTCACAGAGAAGCCATTTCCAAGGGAGGATATAAAATGGCCGTCACTCTGAAGCGAGTATCAATCAGGTGGTCGATTCTTTTCCACAATTAGCGGCAAGCTTTGTCGTAGTCTCTTGTGTCCGCTCTCCGACTTGTCCTGCTCCGAGGTCAACTTGCGATGAACTAATGTGATGTATCCCCGCTGCCAAGACGCATTAGCGCTCGCATTGTTCTCGCGCGGGCAGGCTTTGCCTTCAATTACTCCCTCAACTTTTCTTTTTAATTGAACGCGCGGGCACATTAGCGGCCAGACAACTTAAATGATGAAGAAAAAAAACGACTCGTCTTGAAACGTCGCGTCTGGTGCGAATGGAAACCCCCCCCACCACCGCCGCCGACCTGTCACTCCCCCCCTCCCCTCTCGGATGTCCGATAAGCAATCGTGAGGTGGGGGCGGCCGGGTACAAACGAGCCGAGTCACGCGGCGCCGTTTGTTTCTGTTTGCGAGACAGGTTCGATTCTCGGGAAGACGTGGCCCACAAAAGCAGACACCTGGGGCTAAAACTAATTACAGCGCTGTTAAAAGGTGAGCTCCGTGAGGGGGGTGGCTGCCATTTTGGATTGAAGGTCAAAAAAACCAACAAAAAAACACTGGGGACTCATCTCTAAGGGAAACGTGCATTTTTTTTTCACCATTTCACCAGACTTGCAAGGTGTGAGCATGCGCAAAGTAGCTAATTGAAGCAGATCTACCATCAACTATCCCGAAAGTGATTATCACTTACAGAGCCGGCGGCATTTTAGCACCAAGCCACCAAATTACACACTTGTTGTTGCAGCGGTGTGGTGTTAGACAACAAGTTAGACAAACATGTTTATTTGCACATGGTAATATTAGGGGAAGCCAACCTAAATAAATACATAAATGTATTTATTTATTAGGATTTATTCTTATTTTCACCATCCTGCCTTTGATTTGATGTGTTTGGTCATTTTTCTTTTTTGTTTGCAAATTTTATTTCATCTCTTTTGATGTTACCTTGACCTTTTGAATCTTTTGATTTAATGTTGTACAACTCCTTAATTGCGTGCCTTTGAAAAGCACCGTGGCCTTCCGTCTGAAATGAAAATGCCTCACCTTGACTAACGTTTCCCCTTTCAAGCCAGCCTGCGGGCAGGCCGTGGCTTTTCAAACATTCTGACAAAAAATATGCTGGCAAAAAAATAAACAACGCGGCCGTGTTACTAAAGTCGAGGTCCACGATGCCGCCTTTGATTAATGCGTCCGCGTGAAAGCCTTTGAGGGGTCGCCCTCTGACCCCCCCATCCAAAGTCATCTACAATGCCGAAGAACGCATACGGGCGGCCGTGTTGCGACACAACATACGATGAGAGACGGGCGACATCGGGCGCGACGGCTCTCGTCATCTGGCCGTCACTCATTCCTTTGACTTGGGACACAAACGACTCGGCTCGCGCTGCTAATCTCAGCCCCAATTCCCACGCATCCGCCAGCCAGCGGTCTAATACACTCCTTGGAGTATATTCCCATTTTTTTTGTTCTCACTTTCCTCTACTTATTAATAGTGCACGTTAATGTTTCTCCTTTAAGTGGCGAGCATATGCTCTCCGGTTATGCGCTAAGTAGCTTTACGAGGGATTTTCACAAAGCTGTTACTTTTCAGACAAAATGACTCAGTGCCATCCTTGGAGTTGCTGTTTAGGGAAAGAACGCCTATGTGACCAAATAAATAAGAATGCACCAAAAGGGTCATCAACTGTATTTTTAGCAGCGAGCCGTATTATCAATCGCAATTGCAAAGACATAAATGTTTTTTATGTGGCGTTGGAAAGTGCCAAAGTGCTTGGAGAGGTGCTTCAAACTCTCTCCGACAAAAGTGAGAGCTGCCCCTGAACTAAATCGAGGGGATTGAAAGTGGATTGAATGCATTTTCTCGATGCAGACAGCTTGGCAGTTCTGACGAGAAGTGTGTGTGTGTGTGTGTGTGTGTCTGTGTATGCATCTGTGTCTGTGTCTATGTCTGTGTGTGTGTGCATCTGTGTCTGTGAGTGTCAGTGTGTCCGTGCGTCTGTGTCCATGTATCTATGTGTGTGTGTGTCTTTGTGTGTCTGTGTCTTTGAGTGTGTGTCTGTGTGTGTGTCTGTGTGTCTGTATGTGTGTCTATGTCTGTGTGTGTGTCTGTCTGTCTATGTGTGTGTGTTTGTGTGTCTGTGTATTTGTGTCAGTGTGTCTTTGAGTGTGTGTCTGTGTGTGTGTTTGTGTGTCTCTGTCTGTGTGTATGTGTGTCTATGTCTGTGTGTGTCTGTCTGTGTGTGTTTGTGTGTGTCTGTGTATCTATGTCTGTGTGTGTTTGTGTCTGTGTCTGTCTGTCTGTCTGTGTGTGTATGTGTGTGTATCTGTGTGCGTGTGTGTGTGTTTCCGAGGAGAATGAAGAAACGGAGACAAAACCAGCATTGGCGCGTTAGCGGCTGACTACCCGGCCACTCCACCGAGGGTCCGATTCGCTAATTCCAGTTCCGAGCCACTTGGCGACACCGTCGACGCTTCGCAAAAAAATCGACTTCCTCCAGCAAAAGTGCAGGGGTTCCCTCGGGGGGTTAAAATGCCATCATCTTTTTATCCCGCGCTATTCACACATTGGATCCACTCGGGCTAAATCCTTAAGTGGCATGCCTGGGTGGAGATGCAGTGACGTGCAGTTTAAGGATTAGAATCTGCATCGCGGCACTTTCCTTCCGGAAAAATGAGGTTGGGAGGGGGGGGGAAGAAAAGCAGCGAGGTGGCGCCACGTCGCACAGCAACTTCCTGAGAGGACAAAAAAAAAAATGCATATTTATAGCCGTGGGCTCGGCCGCCGCCTTTTCTCTGCTCTCTCTCGGCCTCGCCGGCATATTTATGCTCATCCTGAGCATCCCCCGCTTCTCTAATGACTGTGTTAAACTGCTAATTAAAATCAGATATTAAAGCCTACTCGCTATAATCCCTCCTGGCTGGCGCTACAAACACCGGGCCGGCTGTCGCTCGGCGCCAGGCGTCAACAAGTTGACTCGCCCGGCCGGACGAGCGGCGCGGACATATGCCGCGCGCCGGCCCGGCGTCATTCCGAGAGCGAGCTCGTAATTTGGATGAAATGAGGACGGAGTGTCAGAGAATACGCCTGATCGCGCCGCCATCAATTAGGAATCGGGCTTTCGCGGAACAGCTGGCGGGCTCTAATGAAGCGTGCGCTAATGATCGGCCGTGCAAAATTGATGAGTCATTCATCTCAAGACGTGCCATGAATTTAGCATTATTAGCAGGCCCGCACGTCGGATTGGCTCCACCGTACTGTCCTGTCCCGATACGGTTGCGGTGAATGATTTCGTCAAGATATGAAAGGCTGCTAATTAGAACGTGACCGGTGGTATCACAATGAATCACGATTAACTATCATGGCCGACTTTAATGATGCCAGAACTTTGCAGAAGTTGGCGAGCAACGCTAACCGAGGTCGGAAAAACATCTGACCTGTCCATTCTATCACGTCTATACAAAAATTGGGCTATTTAACACTTTCTCTTTGATGGCGTCCTTGCACACAGGTTTCTCTTGGCGGCAAATAGAATTTCAACTTTTTAATAAAAATAAAAAAATGGATGCGGTCTATTATGATCAGTTGCGATGAAGAAAGGGAGACTTGTCTGCGTTCCCGCAGGCCAGCGGCGTGACTTTATTCGACACGGGCGGAGAAGGACGGCGGAGGATAGCGGAGACGTCACAACATACCCGCCGGGGGCTTTGTGAGTCACGGCCGGGACGGGGGCGAGTCACGTCGTCCTCCAAACCTTCATTTGCTCGGCTGAGTTGGAGCCGATGTGACTTCCCCGTGGCCCGGCCCTTCGGGAGTAGCGAATGGCGTCAGATCCGAAAGCGAAAAAAGTGACAAAGTCAGATTAGACACCGACGCCAACGCTTCACACAACTTGAAGGACACGAACCCGTGAAGGGGATGGCTGAGAAGTTCTCAGTCGGTGCTTTGAATGGAAAGCGGCGCCAAATGGGAATTTCAACAGCTCAGCACTGGCAACGGCGCCGTATTTCTCCGAGCGGGGCACCGATTTGTTTGCTGAAGGTGGCTGACGTACTCAAGTACATTAGACGGTCGTTTATGTAACATGGGCTCACTCACGACTGTGTACATGCTGGATCCATATTACATTATATTAATTTATATTAAATATATTAAATTAATTATATTAGTATAATAATTTATATTAAATGTATTAAAATAATTATATTATATTATATATTATTATATATTATATATAATTATTTATATATGTTATATTATTATTATTATTATTTGCGTTGCTACAGATCACATCCAGTGCCGTTTTTAGACCCAAAAAAAACAAAACCTTTTGAGATGATGAATTACTTGCCGTTCCTAGCATGCAGATAGCATGATGAAATATGACTTGGGCACATTTCCCAACTTTTACAGTGTCAAAGCTTATTTTACCCCACCGGGGAGGGAAAAAAAAAAAAAAGCCACTGTACTGCAATATTGGAGTACGTACATTTGAGTGAGTGTCAAGGTTATTGGAGAACCCCCCCCCCCCACACACACACAGAGACATTTCCTCCCAGTCAGACCTCGTCAGCGTCACACGCTCACACTGCATTTGTGGCTCTCGGCGTCTACGCACCGGTCCGGCATTTCGGCTGCGGCAAATCCCATTTGAGTTTCCGGGCGAGCGGATCAAGTGGCCGCCTTCTCCCAAAAACAGCTAGGGGGGGGCTCTTTGATAGGTGCCTAAAGAACAAAGGGCGCCTCCCCCTTTGCCTATAAGGTGGCATATTCCTTCTCAAAGAGAAAGGCCGTAATCCCCATTTGGACACAAAATCCTGTGTACACTGACATAATGCCCCCTAAGCTGCCTAATTCCTTGCAGAGCCTTCCATGCTTCCACCACTCTGGCACTTAATCAGTACGTCTCCACTTCAAGCCTCTCACTTTATACGTTTTGCCCCCCCCCCCCCACTTCAGCCCCCGCGCAGCCTCCCGGCATCTTTTTTTTCCCGTATTTGCGGCTGCCATCGCAACAATAACAACATCCTGTCGTATGCCCAAACAAGTATCGGCGAAGCGACGGTTGCTAGGATACCCCGCGGCGGATATTGCCTTTGGTTCTCATCATGCTCGGGATTTGACGTTTAATCCGGGCGATGTAATTGGCCTCTTTAACTCCTTGTGACGAGGCGAGCGAAAAGTGGGATGCAAACATAAATAAGGTATGCGCTTTAGTGGCAACAATGGCCGTGCATGAAAAGGAGTCGAGCTGACACCACATGAATGCATGATTTATGATGTAAGAATGTTATGGGTCACCACGTACCGTAGGAAGCCGCCATGAATGTTGTATTCGATATTTTCGCATCGGATTCCAACCACAGTTAAACCCTAAAAAGCCACGACTGGCTTTCTGAAATAATTGCAGCATAATCACCACATAGCCACACAAGAGTTGCCCCCACCACCACAGAAAATTCAAAAGATGCCACCTGAGCCTGTTTTTAATTTTTTTTTTTTTTTTGGTGTCAAGGAGGGATGAGGAAATAAATTTGCAAGACGATCGTTGACTGTTGGAAGGAGCTAACTTTAGTTGTTAGTTGAGGCTATGGCGAGTCTTTGCTTCATATGCGGCAAGCACTTTAAGGTCATAAAAAAATAAAAATTGTCTTGAATCAGTCAACTACACGTAAAAAAAATCATTCTGTACAAAAAGAAATGCTTTGCATTTAAAAGTTAAATAACAGCTCTACCAAAATGAACAATGCAGAGGCAACCAAATAAAAATTTACATACAGATGAATGTTTTCGGGAGGTAAAATCCGCTGGCTTGTCTGGCGTGTTGCGTTTTTGGTCGTAAGAAAACACAAATAGTTTAGTGGGCTGATCAATTGTTTGTATTAGGCTGCAAAAGAAGCCTCAAGTAAATCCCGATAAGCTCCGACAATGTTTGCTTTGCATTTCCACCGCACGCTGTTAGCGTAGCCACTCCTGCATGCTAATGACACGCAACTGTTTGAGTCGACGTCCCGCCGCGCTTTGATTGTTCGATCCGAGAGCGCGCGTGACGGCGGCCGCGATGGCCACCGCTCTTAAATTGGGATGAGCAAATTGCGTGCGGCCGACGGGGCGCTCCATTATCTCGCCAGGCAAAGCCAAACGACTCGGCACGCGAGCGTCACGCACCATCATTAAAACTCGATGGGCAGCTGGAGAGCGTGCTTAACGACCTTAAAGAGGGCTCCATGATTAATTCATCAAACATCATACTGGACCCTTTGACAACAGTGGGGAAAAACATTGCTAATCAGCATCATGCTGGACCCTTTGACAACAGTGAGAAAATATGACTAATCATTTGCTGTTTTCTGTAATTGGCTGGCAACCAACCAAGAAATCATTTTTATTTATATATTATTTTTAAATGTGCAATTCTCGCTTTAATTAATTATTTAATCAGTTAATTATTTTTAAATCTGTAATATTTACTTTTTAAAATATATTTTCTATTATTACAATTATTATTTCTAAATGTGTAATTTTTACTTATTTTTTTAGAATCTTTTCTATTTTAATTCTTTTTAGTAAGTTACAGTGTCCCATCACTGGGTTAGCTATTTTCAGAACAAACCCTTTGACAACAGTGAAAAAATATTACTAATCATTTGCTGTTTTCTGTAATTGGCTGGCAACCAACCAAGGAATAATTTTTATTTATATATTACTTTTAAATGTGTAATTCTCACTTTAATTAATCAATTATTTTTAAATTTGTAATGTTTACTTTTTAAAATATTTTCTATTATTTCAATTATTATTTCTAAATTTGTTATTTTTCCTTTTTTTAAAAAAAAAAAAATTTCTATTCTAATTCTTCTTAGTAAATCACAGTGTCCCATCACTATTTTCGGAACAAACCCGGGCTACTCATGTTGTCCTTGGGGGCTAACTAGTACCTCCAACTGGTCTTAGTTAACTTCAAAAAAGGAGCTCGTTTGCAAGCAAGCATTATTGAAACTTTCATTTTAATGTCAACTCCCCACGCTGGTTCTCGTACTACACTTTCGGAATTACTACCTTCGTTGATCATCTGGCGTCCAATTATAGCAGCCCAAAACATCGCTCGGCTGCCACATTTAAGTCGAAATTGACCCCAGCAAAAACTTGCGACGACCACACCAGCACCATTCCCGCCGTATTGACGAATCTAACTTGTGGTTTTTACACAGCCTGTCAACCTCCTGAACGACATACATTAAAAGGACCAGTGGAGTGAGACAGCAAGTGGTACCCCTGGGGGACCATTCCCTTCCCCTCCCCGCCTGTTCTCTCACCTCCCTTCCTCCAAACTCACAGGGCCAGTTTGGATCGGCTTCCGCCGCCGCGTTGGTTGCAGCCCGGCCCGACATCGCCCAGCGTGCGTCGCAGCGAGCGTGCAACTAATGAACTCAACCCGGTTCCATCTGACGGCTTTCGCGCTCAGCGGGCGGACCCTGTTTACGATCCATCCACCCGGAACGGACGGCGATGCTACCCAAAACTCACAACGACTCGCATGGCACGTTGGGAATTGAACATAAGAAGCGTCGCTATTGAAACGGCCGAACCTGTCGTCCGCTTTGAGAACGGCAAAGTCATTTTTTTTTTTTTTATATCTACTAAGCGGTGACTTTTTAAAGAAATGCAAGAGCCCCTCGTGTGAATAACCGAAAGCATTCATGCGGCTTTAATGAAAGCTCTCCGGGCGAGCAAAAGTCTGAAATTGCTTTGGTTGGCGCACAATGGCGGCCTTAACCGGGGCTATTAATCCCTGACCGCCGAGACCTAATTGGCTGACCGGTGAATAGGCCAACGGGGGCGATTGGCTTTTAGGCTGCAATGTCAGAAGGCCCGACAAGTCGTCCTTTCTGCCGTCGCAAATGAGAAAAAGTTTCCCCGGTTGATTGAAGCGCCCTATCGGCTTCTCGGTCGCACGTTTTGTTCCGAAATTTTGCTACTTTGGGTTGAACCTTTCGCTGGGGCATTTTTACTTGATTGCACTCGCTCCCCTATGCGACAGAAGCCATAGAAAAACACTCAGTCGAGTGAGAAGGCATTGTCGGATCTTTTTCCCCGCAGGATGGGCGGTGTGCGGCGTAGCCATTCGCCGACTCCAATGAAGTCAAGTAGTCCCCAGCCGATAGAGGAGAAAGACAGTGGGCTGGAGGAGCCCAATCTTGTGCTAATCAAAACCTTGTGCGCCTGATCAATACTTGCCGACAACAGATTGCACTCCTGGGGAGAGCGGGCGGGGGTTAGAGGCGTCGACGGGGACAGATAAGAGAGCCCAGAACGGGGGGAGCGCTTAAGTGATTTCAACGCAGAAGGTCGGATGGGGAGGGGCGACTCAAAACCCGTCCGACTGGGCCGCGACGGGGACGGGCGTTCTCGTTGCCGACAGGACAAACGATAATCTGTCAGAATTGTCATCATCTAATGAAGGATTTGCTCTCATTAACGTATTCATGAGAAACGGCTTTTAATCGTCGACGTGTTGATTTGAATCCTTTCGGCGAGGAATTTGAAAGCCTCGCGCTGTTGTTTTAATCCCATCAGCCAAATGGGAGATTTTGATCCGCGGGATCGTGGCGATCCGCTTGCTAGCGGTATCAACAGGTGAGGAGGGCGACATTTCTAAACTAAGCTGAACAAAGCTAATCTAAGATACACTAAAATAAAATAAACTAAGGTCATATAAAATAGGATAAGCTAAATGAAGCTAAACTAAACTAAGTAAGCTAAAATAAGCTAAACTAAAAAAAGAGAAGCTGAACTAAGCTAAGCTAAATTAAGTAAGATAAACTACGCTAAAATAAGATACGCTAAACTAAGCTAAACTAAAATAAGATAATGTAAGATAAAATAAGATAAACTAAAAAAAAGGCTAAACTAAGCTAAGCTAACATACAGGCAATCATACAAAAGGATCTGAACTATCCATCAATGGCGATCTCGTTGGCACGGCCGTGTGATGGACGACTGGCGAGGTGGAGAACGAAGACTAATGTGGCTAATTACAGCGGATGGATGGCATTCAGTGACTCGTCGCTTGTGATTAAAGCCGCGCTAACATACGTGTCAAGACGCGGCTCGATGGCACCGCACCCGACCCCGTCCGTTGGCTTTCATTCACACATTTTGTTGGCTGCCTTCCAGAGAGGGCATAGACTCCTTCGTCTTCTTCGTGTTCTCGGGCTCTGGTTTGGGGGTGTTATTCATTGAAAATCAATATTTTCCATTTCTTCGGCTACCGAATGAATTATTAGCGGGATGAGCATTGTGAAGAGATTGAAGGCTCGGTCGGAGGCATCGCTCATCTTTTGTCTTTGGCAAGGACATGGACTCGGTGTTAACGCGGCAAACACACGGCCGGCGTTTCACACCGCCGCCGCCGCCGCACCTTCCTTTGTGCTGAGTTTCAAATCGTACTTGGCACTGTATGAGCAAAATGGACTTTTTAATTGCGAGCAAATAGTCGGGTCTACGCGGAGTGCCTGTCGAGCTGTCGAGGCGGGCGTCAAACAAAGAATATATTTTTTTGCTGCCTCGCAGGTGGATTCGGTTAAACGAGCCGGTGTCGTCTTTCTCGCGCAGCGCATTTTGAGAATTCTCGTTAACGACACAAAATAGTCACTAACTAGCCAAACAGAAAACATCACTCAGCCCATGACAAATGTCAGCCATTTTTTTTTTATCATCATTTGTGTATGTTGGTGGAAGAACGTCTGAGAATCCGGGAACGGTTTTGAAAGATGATAAAACACCCCAAGAACATTGAGCGTGCAAATACGATGAGCGAAGCAAAGGCGCGCTAATTAAACAGCCGCCCCTCCCCACCCTAATTACATCCGGAATGTTACGATAAGCGATGATCAGACCAAAGTGGCCATTAGGCAGAATTCCCTCTGGCTACAGGTGATGAAGCCACCCGGAATAAAAGCCAAAGCGGCGGCGGAACGGGATTGGAGACATCATAATTTGAGATATTGGTATCTCAACCCATTCACTCCCAATGACGGCTATCCCCGTCAATTTGTAACTGGGCTGGCAGTGAAAAAGCTGAAACACAAAAGGGCCTTTGGGAGGCCATTCCGCTCGATGGATCTTCCAAGTGCTCCTCTCCGGAGACAAAACCATCGCAATATGTTGCGACTGCACTCCAAGAAGACAAAGCGTCATTGAAAAATAAAATGATTTTTCAGTTGAATGTTTTCAATTTTGCCATGCTGGTGTCTAAGACACGATTGAGAGCCAGCACGGCGGATCTTTGGACGTCCTGTTGACTGGCAGTGGGCGTTTTACCCCCAAAGCGCCATCCTGCGAGATGGCCGCTGCCCTTTTGGCTGTGCGATGAAGGATGGACGGCCAGAGCGAGAGGAGAAGGGCAAGCGAGAGAGAGAAACTTTCAGTCAGTGTTTTCCACTCAAAGACATTTTGACAGGCCAGAGCGGTTCCGTGGCAGGCAGCGGGGCCATTTTCAAGTCTCCTACCTGCAGCTGGAGGGAAGCAGGGAGCCAGAATAGATACATCTCCGGGCTGGCTGCCTTTTTTTTTCTCCCCCCCCTGCCATCTTCTACCAACACTTTCTTTCCTGTTTTTGACAGCCGGCTCCGAATAGCCGAGCAGGTGTCTTCTTATTTTCCGCCGAAACAGCGGGACCGTGGCACACAAACACTCCATAAACAGATCAACCGAGTAGCGGCCGTGGAGGCAGAAGCCGCCAGCAGACTCTCGAGCAGAACGGGGAAAAAGTTACTTTGAATGGTAAAAGGCGCTTCTTCGCACGCTCGTCACGTCGCTAAAGTTGAAAGAAGACGTCATCGAACACCGCCGCTATTTTCACGCATGCAAAAGAGACGAGAGAGGGGCTCGGTCCAAATCGCCTTCGGAAGATCTACATAATGGCGTCAGTGTTGTCTTGTTTTTTTTTGTCCGGATGGTGGGGAATTAGCCGGGCATTGTGCGGAGCGTCTCTTTTCTCCGTGCCAAGTGGCCGGCTCGACGGGCCGCGGGTGGAGCGGCGACCCTGAAAGGCATCACAATGCGAGCACGTCGGACCCATTGAGAAGAACCCCCCTCGGGGCTCGTCTCATTGAAAAGCAGCCCGTCAATGGCTTCTTTGAGCGCTTCCCCTTTTGATGTCGGAGGGGATTTTGAAAGGAGCCGCTGCCTCTGGTGTCACCCGGGCCGCTCCGACGGGACGGGGGACCAAAGCTGACAGCCCCCTCCCTTCTGATGGGACCGCTTGTCAAAATTGCATCAACAGAACAAGACGTTATAATATGCAAATGGGGCGGGTCGTTCGGAGACACTGCTGCCAGACCATTTTTGTTTTCTCGTTGAGACAAGTTGCCCTGTTGGCTTTTCTGTTACTCTCATGAGTCCAATAATGGTTCCCCCGTCGTGTACATGCAAAATCCCAACACGGGACTACCGGTCAGCAGAACTGCAACAAGGACTCGAACCGGGTCTTTGGCTCAGAGGGAGCCGGGTATCAAAATAGCAAAATGGCCGGAGGGAGTCGGAATGGAAGCGGACGCTGCTTCTCTGAGTCACGCTGTGTTGTGATGTTTGCTCGCTGTTGTTTGAAAAAGAGAGGGCCATGCCGTGACAGATTGCCCTCGCCCAAGATCGGTCTGTCCGGCTGCCCCGTTAACGTTGCGTGCCGTCGGGCAACTTTTGACACGACGGACGATTTTGCGACGACTCAGACTTTGCGCGGGGACGGTGACGGGCAACGGGGAAGCCGTGCGGTGAACGTGGAGCAGGTCAAATTATATCTTAAAAGAAATAATAATTAATAATCAATCAATCAATAAATAAATACCCAAGCTGACAAGGCAACATGAGGTTTTTTTGGGATTGATTAGACTGATTGATTTCCTGCAGGAGCCTCGACTGGCGGCACGGCGGGGTTTCATTTATTTATTTATTTTCCCCCCCGCCACTCTATTGCTCGTAAATCATCCGGGATGTTTCTGAAGCGGACGCAATGGCATTGATCACTGGCCGATGCTTGGCGGACGCTTCATTAGGTACACCTGCATGCTCTAATAAGAAATGCCTCCTGCCTCGCTTTGCAAGTTACTCAATGTCATACATCTAATGTTGACACTTAATAATTTCCCACAGACTAAAAAAGTAAAAGTCAAAAGGCGGGAATTTTCGGAGATCCCGCTAACCCGGTCAGGAGTTTTGGATCGGGCTTTTCCAAATGTTTTTAGGCTGAGGCCATTTTCAAACTTTGGCCAGATAAATCAAGAGCTGCCTCATCAAGGGAAAATATTTAAAAGAAAAAAAAACTCACAGGCTTATTATATGTTTTGAAATATTGGGCGTAACGGAGCTGAAACGTGTGACAACACTAGCTGGGACATGAATGGTTCCAAAATTAACAACAATGGAGTAATATAAAAATAACACCAAGTCGTCTCAACCCCTTATGATGCTTGCTGCTGTTCAAGCCCCTCGTGTTATTTTACGATCGGACGATAGAGGGCGCAAGTTAGTAAGGAACAAACACTGCTGGAATCCAGACACAATCCCGTTTGCTCTGCATCTCCTGTCCTCGCATCAGTTTTGCGCACAACGGGAATTTCAACTCACTTCAAGTCGCTACAGTGCCGCAAGTGGAGCGTCACCCCCGCGCCGACCCCCCCTTTTTGTGTTTTTTTTTTTTAAGTGTACGCGGTCTGGTACCTGTCCCGTCACTCGACAGCATCATAATTAAAAAGCCTCCACTTGAATTAAAAAAAAAATTATTAAATGCATTCAAGTATGTTCCGCTGCCCAGTGTAACAAAATCTCAACCCCCGAACCAGAACGCCTGGCCCAAGTGCGCGCCTACTTATGTTACTGGAGAGGAGGGGGTGAGTTAGTGAGTGAGGTAGAGAGAGAGAGCGAGAGCGAGCGAGTGAGCGAGCGAGAAAGAGAGAATATCATTTGCGCGTCTCTCTCCGGGTGCTGCAGAGAGAGGCTGCAGCCGACACACGTCTGCAGGCAAGTGGACAGGTCGCTGCATCCGCTAAGGAACCCAATAAAAAACAAAAAACGGATTTACATCTATTTTGCCGCTTTTTTTTTTTGTACCGCTCCAGTCGTTTTTCTTTTTTATGCGCGTGGAGCTGCGTCGCGCCAGGAAACACAACTAAGTGACTTGCAGGATGAGAGCAGCCTGAGCAAGGTGGTTGGGTTTTTTTGTCGCCCGTCCGTCCGTCCCCCCTCCTTTTGCCTCCTTCCACACTTTTCACTGACTCGCGTGGACATATCGCGGCGCAGAGGAATACGGAGAGGAGCGATCCCGCGCAGAAGAACGTGAGTGACAATGCGAACAGCTTGCACTTACTGCTGGCGCTTTTTACGCGCGTGAAAATTCAGTGGTGCATCGAGGTTTTTTTTTTTTTTTCCCTCTTTCCTACAAGCACAGCTGAGGCGTCATTTAAATTCATAAAGACGGAGAGAGAGAGAAAGGGGAAACTTGCTGCCTTCCACTGCAGCAGGAGTGATGTAAAAGAAGTCATTTGATTCCAACATCCAGTCGACTACAGTGATTTTTTTTTTTTGGTGGTCATTTTGTCGGACACTTTGACAAGGGAGCAATGAGGACTACTGGCGCAGTGGACTATTTATACTACTGCATGCTCATCCTGCAGTTTGTGCACCAGCCCGCCGCCAAGCAGGTGTTCCGCTACCGCCTGGCAGAGGAAGGACCGCCGGACGTGCGGGTGGGCAACGTGGCCGCCGACCTGGGCATCGTGGCGGGCTCCGGCGAGGTGACGTTCACGCTGGAGTCCGGCTCGGATTTTTTCAAGATCGACAACATCACGGGCGAGCTGGCCACCAACGAGAGACGGATCGACCGGGAGAAATTACAGCAGTGCCAGATGATTTTCGACGAGAACGAGTGCTTCATCGATTTCGAGGTGTCCGTCATCGGACCGGCCCAGAGCTGGGTTGACCTCTTTGAGGGAAAGGTCATCATCTCGGACATCAACGACAACACTCCTTCTTTCCCCTCGCCGGTGCTGATGCTGTCCGTGGAGGAGAACAGACCCATCGGAACCCTTTACCTGCTGCCCACGGCCACCGACCGGGATTTCGGCAGGAACGGGATCGAGAGGTACGAGCTCATTCAGGACGCCGGCGAGAGCTCCAGGCGCGCCTCGGGAGACCCGTACTCGGGGAAGAGGCGATTCGACGAGGGCGCCGGCAGGGGCGGCGGTGTTTTTGAGCTGCAAGTCGCCGACACCACTGACGGCGAGAAGCAGCCCCAGCTCATCATCAAAGGGGCGCTGGATCGGGAGCAGAGGGACTCCTACGAGCTGACGCTGCGGGTGAGGGACGGGGGCGATCCCCCACGTTCCTCCCAGGCCATCCTGAGAGTGATGATCACTGACGTGAACGACAACAACCCCCGCTTCGAGAAGAGCGTGTACGAGGCCGACTTGCTGGAGAACAGCTCCCCCGGCGCCGCCATTCTGCAGCTCAAGGCGGCCGACGCCGACGTGGGGGTCAACGGTCAAATCGAGTACGTGTTCGGGGCGGCCACCGAGTCCGTGCGGAGGCTGCTGAGGTTGGACGAGAGCACCGGGTGGCTGAGCGTGCTGCACCGCATCGACCGCGAAGAGGTGAGCCAGCTGAGGTTCACGGTGACGGCCCGCGACCGAGGCCAGCCGCCCAAAATGGACAAGGCCACCGTGGTGCTGAACATCAAGGACGAGAACGACAACGTTCCCGCCATCGAGATCCGCAAGATCGGACGCATTTACCTCAAGGACGGCGTGGCCAACGTGGCCGAGGACGTGGTGGTGGACACGCCCATCGCCCTGGTGCAGGTGTCGGACCGCGACCAGGGCGAGAACGGCATCGTGACCTGCACGGTGGTGGGCGATGTGCCCTTCCAGCTCAAGCCGGCCAGCGAGATGGAAGGCGAGCAAAACAAAAAGAAATACTTCCTCCACACCTCGGCGCTGCTGGACTACGAGGCCGTGCAGGAGTACAACGTGGTCATTGTGGCGGTGGACTCGGGCAGCCCCAGCCTGGCGAGTAACAACTCGCTGGTGGTCAAGGTGGCCGACACCAACGACAACGCCCCCGTTTTCGGCCTGAACGTGGTGGAGGTGTCGTTTGCGGAAAACAACGCCCCCGGCGAGCGGGTGACCACGGTGAGCGCCAGTGACGCCGACAGCGGCAAGAATGCCGAAATCAGCTATTCCCTGGACCCGTCCGTCAACGGGATTTTCTCCGTCGACGCAGACAGCGGCGACATCCGGGTCAACGCCATCTTGGACCGGGAGCAAAGCGAGCGCTACGAATTCAAAGTGATAGCGAGAGACAAGGGCGTCAACACCTTGCAAGGCTCGGCCACCGTGGTCGTCCTGGTGGCGGACAAAAATGACAACGAGCCCAAGTTCATGCAGGACGTGTTTACCTTCTACGTCAAGGAGAACCTCGAGCCGAACAGCCCGGTCGGCATGGTTACGGTCATCGATGCGGATAAAGGGCAGAACGCCGAAATGAGCCTGTACGTCGAGGAGGAGGAGGAGATCTTTTCCATCGAGAACGACACGGGGACCATTTTCTCCACACTGTCGTTCGACAGGGAGCAGAAGACCACGTACACGTTCCGCGTGAAGGCGGTGGACGGGGGCGACCCGCCCCGCTCGGCCACCGCCACCGTCTCGCTGTTCGTCATGGACGATAACGACAATGCGCCCGGCGTCACCTTCCCAATCAACAGCTCCTACACCCTCCTCCCGCCTTCCAGCAACATCCGAACGGTGGTGAGGACGGTCATCGCCACCGACAGCGACACGGGCATCAACGCCGACCTCAACTACAGCATCGTGGGCGGGAACCCCTTCCATCTCTTTGAGATCGACGGCGGCACCGGCGTAATCTCGCTGGTGGCCAAGCTGGAGCGGAAGCACTACGGACTGCACCGCTTGGTGGTCCGGGTCAACGACAGCGGGCAGCCCTCCCAGAGCAGCATGGCGCTGGTCCACGTCTACGTCAACGAGACGCTTTTCAACTCCACCGTGGTGGAGGCGCAGGTGGCCAGGAGCTTGAGCACCTCCCTCAACACCAACATCGCCGGCGACCCCAACTACGACCTGAGCAAACAACGCCTGAGCATCGTCATCGGCGTGGTCTCGGGAATCGTGACGGTCATCCTCATCATCCTGGTGGTGGTCACGGCCCGCTACTGCCGCCCCAAGAACAAGAACGGCTACGAGGCCGGCAAGAAGGACCACGAGGACTTCTTCACGCCGCAGCCGCACGACAAGTCCAAGAAACCCAAGAAAGACAAGCGCAAGCAGAAGTCCAAGCAGCCGCTCTACAGCAGCATCGTCACGGTGGAAGCCTCCAAACCCAACGGCCAGCGCTACGACGGCGTCAACGAGAAGCTGTCGGACAGCCCCGGCATGGGTCGCTACCGCTCGGTCAACGGAGGCCCGGGTAGCCCGGATCTGGCCCGCCACTACAAATCCAGCTCGCCGCTGCCCACCGTCCAGCTGCACCCTCAGTCGCCCACCGCCGGCAAAAAGCACCAGGCGGTTCAGGACCTGCCCCCGGCCAATACCTTCGTCGGCACCGGAGATAACATTTCGCTGGGATCGGACCACTGCTCCGACTACAGCAGTCAGACCATCAACAAGTACAACAAACAGGTGAGGACACGCGTCTGCGTGTTCCGCTCGCTCGTCAACGTATTCTGTTTCCTCCTCTCGCTGTTTTGTGCGGCGTAATGCCTTCTGACAGGGCGAGTCTCAGTAGTCGTGTTGCCTTTAGCGTGCTAATGTGTGTCAAGTTAGCGGTATTGATCTGTTTTGGTTTGGAGTGCCATTCACATGCAATATTGAAAGGGGCCGTAATGGTTACGATGAGCTCATTCCTTGTGACCACTCGGGGCCCCAGCTTGAACTTTTTTTTCACTCGCCGCTAATGTGTCGGGAGGACTGCAGACAGCTCGCGTAAGCCTTTGGTTAGGGGTTAATTCATCCCAGAGGGTGGGGGGGCGGGGCGAGGGGGGGTGTCGACTCGCCGCTTCTGACAAGGCGGCCTTTTCTTCTCGTAGAAAGCGGAGGCAGGTAGAAGAGCAAACACGCTTTGTTACCGTCCAATAAGAGGCAGAATCTGGTCATCGGGTCACGTTAACGTTCCGGCGCGTCTTCCGTTCCGCCCGGATTCCATTTGTACGTTTTCCTTTCCATCACCGTCCATACTGTGTCTTACTTTATCTCTTTCCCGAACCTCTTTTCTTGTTTCGTCTGCCCTCCGGCGAGGCTTAACTTCCTTCTGTTTGCTTCCTCGCAAAAAAAAAAAAAAAAAGAAGTGAAAAAAAATCTTTTGGACCAGCATGAAAACAAGGAGGTACGACAAGAGAAAAAGAGTCGGGTGATTTGCTGAGGTGCTTCGTTGGGCTTGATTAGGCAGAGAAATGAATTATTGATCCTTTTCTGCTGCTTTTACTTGACATCGAGTATATCTTTTTTTCAGCCCTGTGCGGGGTATCTCTAATGCTGTGTGTGTGTATAAAAAAAGTGTATATATATATATATATATATATATATATATATATATATATATATATATATATATATATATATATATATATATATATATTTGAATATTTTATATATTTTTTATATATTTTTTTCCATATATATTTCTATATATGCATATATCTCCCCCTTCACCAGTAATTGTCATCTCAACACTCCCGGCGTGTCTATTTGGCCAGCTACTTCCCGGAGGATGTCGAGCGCTGTTGCTTTTGGATGTCTCTTGCATAATTAAAAGGGCACTCTATCCTCCGCATTGTATTGCGTGTCACTGTGCTCCACTTATATAATTATTTACCGCCTCGCTCGCTCGCTTTCTCTCCCTCTCCCCGCATTTGTCGCCACAGCGTCCCTAATAGCCACCGCCCGTATGATGGCAGGTTATCTTTGTATTTTTAGATTTCAGGTGAATTGTTTAAAGTGGCGAGGTCATGACTATTTGAAGTATTTACCGTGTATAGATCCATTTTGCAGTTGATGGCTTTTCCAGCCAACACTCCCCCCCCCCACACCGGCTTGTCATTGGGAAGAGATAGAAAGAGGCGCAAGAAAGACGCCCCTGTTAGAAGGTAGAGAGAAAGGCCCCTACTGTTCCGACAAAGGCCCTCGGGGAGGGAGACGGGGGGAGGAGGAGGGGGGGGGAGGTGGTATAATACCAACCATTCACTGTAACCTCTTGGTATGGGGTTTCTTTTCTCTGTCCCCCTGGTCCTGCTGATCTTTTCCATAATTGTCGAGGCAACCTGGCCAAGTGTGTAACCAGGCAACCGTGCGGGTTTATCATCTCTTTTTAGCCTCCTCGTTCCAAAGCAAGCCATCCGGACATTTCCCGCCACTCCGGATGATAAAATATTAACACAGCGTCTTCACACTTAGCCGCCTCCTCGTCTTCATTGTGTGTACCTTGCCGGACTTTTAACTTTACTATTCTTGGCGGAGCTTCTTTTTTTTTTTTTCCTTCGTTGTGAAAACAATGCAGGGCGAGCCGAAATGCGGCGAGGGTTTTAAATCACTTAAGCGTCAAATTATCAAAGGTCATCAGATTCACTTTTATCGTCGCACCTCGCGAGGATCTCTTAATCCTCAGCAGTTTGTAATAGGCACACACACACACACACACACACACACACACAGACACACACACACACACACACACACACACACACACACACACAGACAGACACACACACACACACAGGATTTCTCGCCTCAGGGCCAACGCGATGAGCCCGACTGGACTTTTAACCTTGCGGTCATTCACTTTCCCAACGCTCGGGCCTTCCATCCCTGCTGCGACATAAGCTCAACCATCTGAATTGCATTTGTAGCCATGTAAACATTCGCAGGAGGCCAAGATGGAAATGTGCGCCTTTGCCTGCGGTGGTCATCTGTGGTGGTCTACCAAACACGGCCCATTTTGGATTTGCAAAGTCTCACTTTGAGGCACTTTCTCAACAATGATTGTTAAAAAAAAAAAAGAGAGAGAGGGCGAGAGAGAGAGGGAATGGCACTCTTACAGAGATTTTGAGAAAGCGCTGGATAAAACCTTGACTTGGTTCCCATCCGATCGGTGGATGTGGAGACATTCCAGAGAGGCTCAAGTTGTTGCAAAAGAAAAACAATTAGTGACTTTTAAGATTCCCAGGCTGGCTCACAGGCTCAGCTGGGGCAGTCAGTCACTCATCAAGTCCAATTAGTTGCTAAACAAGAGATTCCACAGGAGCTCTCGAGTTTCATTCACCTCGCCGGCGTCGTGCCGGGTCGGGTCGGCTTAGTTCCGCCAACCGCTGGGCGGCAAAGGAAAAGAGGAGACAAGAAGGTTTGTTTGGATTGGCCCATTTTTTGTCATCCTTGGCCCGCTGAAGCCAAATGGATCTATCAGCGATCAATTCAATCAATGCTTGATACTGCGGTGCAGAACATCCAGATGACCAAACAAATGAAGTTCCAAAGTCAAGGCACTGCCATGTTACGAAAAATGCCTCTGCGTTTGGTTTGGAAAAATTGTAGCTGTTGGCTGCGGACCTTGAGCTTGACGGCTGGAGCCAAACGGGCCATTTTTTGTTTTTCTCATGATGAAAAACAAAGCGTTGTCTTTCCTTTCAGCCTTCTACCCCGCCTATGATAAATGCGCCGGCGAGCTCGAGATTCCTCTCAGAACGACGACGACAAAAAATTCCACTCGTGATTGAAGGAGCTGCTCGCTCTCTCGACACCTGTCAAGATAAGAACGATACCGAGAGAAGAGCTTTGAAACGGGAAGCCACTTCGGAGCGTGGGGGATGCCACCTCGGCGCCGACGCTCCTTTCAATTTGTCGCCATCAAACGTGGAATTTGATTTCACGTCGCCGTCCATCCGCCGGATGGCACGCTTTGTTTATCCGCGGCCATTGTTAGCCGGGAATTTGTACGGCAAATTGACTTTTACAAGGCTCTCGGGGTTTTTACCATGCGCTTACGCCCATCGAGGCCCTTTCCCAGCGCTGTCGTCCCGTATCGACTTCAGGAGTTCAAGCCGGCTGGATGGGAACATCACTTAAGCTGCGGCGCGTCTCCGACTCGGGGGAATTGTTGCCTGTCGACCCGGCGCGTTGCAACACGGATCAGACGTCGGGCTTGTTTGTGTGACTAATGGGCACCCGGCGCTTTTGTGTGTACCTCATCAAAATTGCAAAAAAAAAAAAAAAAAAAAATGTCTGGCCGACTCGGGCCTGATTGTAGTCTGACTATTTTGTACAAAAAGGCCTCGGGCGGTCTGCTGTCTGAAAATGTCGCTCTTCTGGATTCTGTCAGTCGCTTGAGCTAACGTGGGAGGAGAGGTGAAGACGACGTCGTTGTTCGCTTTTGGGGAAGGACGCTAGCGAGTTGTGTGGCGATTGGGCAAACTTTTGGCTTTCACAAATCAAACGCCGCCGTATGTTAGCAAAGTGACTTTGAACAGGAGAAAAACGTAATGCCGTGGGTATTTAAAAAAAAAAAAAAAAGGCGGAGGAAAAAAACCCTGCAACCTTCACCCTGGGTTCAGGTTCACATTGATTTCCTTACAACTGTGACAGCACCTGTTCCTACGCAATAGCAGCCCCCGCCCGACTTTGACCTTCCTCCTTTGTAATGCAACAGATCTGAAATATTAACAAGTCCTGAAATCCAGCGACTTTATGAGACACATTCAAGTCTGGCTGGAGATAAATAATACATTCACAAGCTTTACATTTTCAGCGCCGCCTTTCATGAACACACTCCGCATATTAGCTAAGCGGCAGAAAACCAACAGCCACGACAAGACCACTTGACCGCTTGTATCACCCCCCATCCCCCGCCCTTGGTTTTGGTGCCCCGCCCCCCAAATGAAATTACGTGTGTATGAAGCAGGAGACGCCATCTATCAAAGCCTGGAGGCGGGCCCGAGCAGAAATAGCGTTGTACAGTACAGTGGGAGCGTATCGTGCGAGGGAACGGCGCCGTGCCGTGCCGCCGTTCCATCATCCGTCCCGCGACACGCCTGAGAGCCTTTTAATATCCTGCATGAATATGAGCAGGCAGGCGAGCGTGCGTCAGGTGTCTGCCCGAGAAACGCCGTTGGTCAGGTCTGAATGACTATCTGGCCCTGACGGACGCACTAGTCGGGGGCGGGGCTTAAGTCTGCCAGAAGTAGGATAGGCCATTTTGTTGTTGCTCCAAAATATGCCTCATAAGTGCTAATTTGCGCTAGGACAAAACCAAGAAAAAAAAAAACAGAACATGATATGAGTTGAAAAAGCTCAGGCTTGAATTGCTTTTGGCTGGTTTGTGTCCAATAAATGAGATCCAAGTTTTTAACCGAAAGTGTGCACAAAAAGTTGTGGAAAGGCTCAAAAAGGTCGCGTGTATTCTTTTTGGCAAGCGGAAGCTTCTCTAATTCCGCCTCTTGTCAGACAAATGGATCGAAGGACTCCAGACGTGAAGTTTGGCTCCAGGCGTGGGATTTGCGGCATCTTGCCCACTAGTTTGGGATTTAGCTTTGATATCACCTTTTACTCTTTGCGCCATCTCAAGAGAGTCGCGCTCGCTCTCCCCGGCAACAAAGTCCTTAGCAACAAGCGGTAAATCAACCCGACCGCCGGGATGGAGCACGGCGGCCATTTTGGATGGGAAGAAAAGACAATTGTTGGTGGGCGGGTGGGCCTGTTCTAATCCCGGCAGAAATATTGCTCTTTGACACGCTTCATTTAGCCTCAATTGGTCGTGTGCAAATGAGTCTGGGAACCGCCTTGTTCGTGGAAATCCAGACTGTTGTCGCGGTCAGGGTTGACGACGCCGTCCGTCAAATTAGCGCGCCTGGTGCGGGTCGCCGATGATAAGAATGACTCGAGCAGATTTGACTTTTTGTGCCAGGCACCATTAAAAATGGATGGATGAATAGAAATAAATAAATAAACAGACATATAGGTATAAATAAACGAACAAATAAATTTAACTAATTAAATTCATTACATAAATTAAATAGATCAAATAAATAAACAAACAATAATTTAAAAATAAACAAGCAATAGCAGTAGCAAGAGGCGTCGCCCTTCTGCTTTTGGGGCAACTTTGACGGACGGCTAAGCGGCAGCCCGGGTGACATTTCACTGTGTATATTGGAGCTCCCCGGTTGCTCGCTCGGTCAGACGTTTGCCGTCATCGGGATTCCGCGGCAAATGTTTGAGCAGCTCCGATTACTTTGGCCCCGCCGAGCCGATTGGCGGCTGATTGTTTGATGTCGGCGCAAATGTGCTTAACACGCAAATCTGGCCACCTCCCTCGGCTTTTTTTGGGGGGTCCTCGGATTGATGTCAGGGCATGCGCGCATGTGTGCGCAGACTCCTTTGAATGAGCTTTTCTTAACTCCTCTCGTCGAGAATCGCGACATGACAATCGGAGCCCTTGTCGTTTATGTTGAAATCGTGAGCATTATCAGTGCCAACATGGTTTTGTTTGAAGAAGCGGAAGGGGGGGGTTCTGGCGATGGTCCTCAGTCGCATGCCCGTGTTTGCCCAGGAATCCTTAGTGGGCGATCCATTGTTACTATGGCAATCTAGTGCGACCCCCACCCACCCACCGTTTACTTCTCCCATGGCAGTATGCCTGGATTTTCTTTTGGGGGGGGGGGGAAGCAATTTAACAGCTCCCATCAATGCCCAAAGCATCGCTCAGAGACGCCCCCCCCCCCCTCAGCACACTCTAACAAGTTGGCCTTGGCTTGGATGAGTCGCAGGAACACGGCGTTCCGCTCAAATCTTGTTATAAAGCCACCTGGGGAAGCGGGAACATTTCAAACGCCGAAGTCCCTCGACACTAAATTGGCGGCGCTCGTTCGGCCACGACGGGGGCTCATCTCGTCGCCGTGTCAAAGCTCCCGTCGCGAGTCCTAATTCACTACCCTCCCTTCTTTTAGACTTCCGGCTCCCCGAGATCAAATTAGACAATGAAGGAACATCAATGAGCGTCTCCACGGGATCCAGTCCGGATCGCTCGCTGGCATCCTCTGTCTGTTATGACAGAGGCAACCGCTTACTGCCACAGAGGAACTGATGTTTTCCTGAGGGCCTCTCGGACTATTTTTCCATCTCTGAAAAGTACGAAGCACCCCGCTGAAAATATCTTCAACAGCCGCCGAGGCGTGGAAAGAGATAAGCGGCCAAAGACGTCTATACCAAATGAAAACAATGGCGAGAGCGTGGAAAAGGGCGAACTTGAGCCGAGAGGTCGGAAAGTAAACAAGAAGTCGGCCATTTTGTTTTGAAAGTGCCGTTTTTTTGACAGGTACTAAATTCCATTAAAAGGAGGCTGGAAAGTCAGTTAAAAATCATCTTTCCAACTCAAGGTCTTCCTTCCAGCGTGGCTCGGCCACTCCTGAAAATTTCTGAGCGCCGCCTTTGAACGCATCATATTGAGCTTGATATGATTAAACTTGCATCGCGCATTAAGATGGTGGGTCAAGGCTGACTGTTGATGCGATGTGCCGCAAGTGATTCTTACTCTTCAGAAAAAACGAACCGATTTGATCAATGTGAAGTTGAATTGAAAGGCGTCAAAGATTTATAAAAAAAAAAATAAAAAAAAGGAAGAGCGGTAGCGGAAAGGAGAGACATTAAAAATCTGAAGCTGCAACTAAAGATAGCCTGAAGCTTTTTTTGTGCTCGACTCGACATATTTACACACCACAATGCATGTCTTGGCCAATTAGCCGGGATAAATCTGCACTATTCGCAGGTGGGACCGGCGTCGGTCTTCCCCGAGCGAGATGATGAGGATATGAGGAAGCTAGCGGTGTGCGGGGGGGGGTGTGGACCGACAACACACGACGCGCTAGAATCGCACGGCCATTTTTCACGGGGCCTTTTCAAAGAGTGCCGAGCCCCGAGGAGCGGCTGCCCGCTTGCCAATTTTTCAAACTTGTCACTCCCTTTTCGTGTCTTGGCGTGCGCTGCCGCACAAAGGCGGGCCCTCCTCCCTCCTCCCTCTTCCCGCCGCCTTTCTTGTTGTCATTGTGCTGATGCAAGGTAAACACCGTGTCGCCCGCCCCCTCCCCTTTCCCGTCGCCACAATGCATCACTCGCACCTTTATGTAGCAGTCACGCCGAGGCGCGTTGTTTCCGGCGGCGCCCGTGCTTTTTTTCGACAGCGCGTTTGAAGGATGCCCGGAAATACGACTCGTGTGAATAAAACGTCGACGGCTTTCGAAATCCAAGGACGCCGAGCTTCTACGCTTCATCAGATTGAAGCCGACCTGCTTGCTAATCAGCCGCTCTCTGCTCCTTGCACCTTCTGGGTATGGAATTAAAATTTTTAAAAAAAAATACCTTTTTGATGCGGTTCCTGGAAGTGATGACATCACACAAAGCCCCGCCCTGGGGAGCTTTCGTGACATATGCATTGACTAAAAAACACATTCCCCCGGACGCCTTCCCCCAAAGAAAACTGTCAAGGACACACCCTGCAGAGGTGTTGACTTAACTACTTGAAGGGCCTACAATCCAGACTGAGTCAAATACTTTCACAGTCAACTGACACCTTGGCAAACAGCCTTCACGACAATGAATTCCAAGTAGGTTTTGTATTGACGGAGACGGCTCGTCACCTCCGCCCGGAAGGTGACGATTGCATCAGGGCATCTAGCCGTCGCAATTTTAACAACCTCAAAACTGAAATCGGCCCTAAAAGTTCGGCAAAGTTGGGAACAAAGGGCTTCTCGCGTCAGTTTGTTGAAAGGATGCGCAAAAATGAACAGGGAGTCGGCCATTTTGGTTTGAAGCACCCACTTGGGTGACAAACTACATTTTCCAATGAGCCCGAATAGCAAGCATTTATCCTGGACAGAGGTCACCTTGTGACATTAAAAAAAAAAAAGAATAAAAATATTGTTTCTGGAGAAGAGCACAGTGGTGCATTGATAGCACGCTGTGGACTGAGAATTAAGCACAAATCAAATTGTGCAGTAAAGACGTCAATTTGATCCTGCATGGAAAGATTTGAAACTCATGAGCACATCTTCCCTTCCTATCTCAAGCAGCTGCCTGATTTAATTAGTTTGAGGTGAGGAGCGTCGAGATGAGGGTCACGCTTGCCATTCCGGCCCAAATGGAGATACGTCCCGGGAGATGACGACGCTTGTTGCTAATTTAGGGCTGCTCTTAGTTAGCGTTAGCTCAAATTAGCTAAATTAGCTAATCACAGACGCACAGTTGGGCAATTCATCAATATTTTCATCCTTGGGGGCATCGTCAAGCTGTCCTCATTCGTAATATCATCGTCCCTCTGTCCCCGTCCTGGCCATGGACAAAGGCTTCCTTCCGTCTGTCCGTCCATCAATCTTCCGGAATAAATAACAGCTCATCCATTCTTGAGGCTACAATGACCAGCCGCGCTCCTCCCATATTGAAGTTTTACAACGAGCATTCATACAGGGGAAGGCATCAGCTATGGATTTCCAGTAATGGCCGTTACTGACAACGCTCGCTGCTCCCATCAAGCCATAATGGATGTTGGGGGCGGGGAATCGATGTTGGATAAACAGCAGGCCTTCGTGTTTGAATGTTATTCAAACAAGCGCCAAGTCCAATCTCTGATGGGAGCGTTTAGATAGAGCACCTGGCTCTCCGGCGCAGCCTCGCTCTCCGGGCCCCGTCTAGACGGCTGTTCCCGGCATCGCCGGCCTTTTATCAGACATAAATGGGAGCTCTCGTATACCTAACGGCTTTCGATATACAGCCTCCGAGCTGGAGACGGTGCGACTTCATTCGCATCACGCCGCCGAGCACGCCTTTGCCTGTGGATGCAATGGACGACATTTTATCGGCCTTTTGAATCGGCAAAAAAACGGCTTCTGTCCTGTTGTTTTCGTTACATTTACAAGAGGAGTGACAATAACTCGCAGCAGAAGCACCTCGGGAGCACCATCTGTCTGAGCTGGAGCAATCAAACTTTTTTTTCGTTTCGCTTTTACGTGACAGGCAGCGGGAAAACGGCAAAGTTGTGCCTGGTGGCACAAAGTCTCGTCGCCGACTGTGACCTTTGAGCACTTCACTCGGGTCTGTTTAAGATGAAAGAGGCGGCGCTTACACGCCAACGACACCCACCGGAAACTCATCCAGCCGGTTTTGTGAAGGAACGAGCGAATTTGACGCTCGGAATCAAATTGCCAACGGAGGACGTGAGGAGCCTCGACAAAAGGGGGGGAAAACAAAAACACGCTCTTCTCGCTTTTTGATTGCTCTCAGTGATGGCTAATTACCGGGCTCGGTGTTAAAGCGAAACACAAAAGGGAACAAAACGCGGTTGGGGGGGTGGGGGGCGGGGCTTGTTTGTCATGACAGATCATGACAGACATGATGAGCACGCACGCACGCAGTCGAATGCGATCCAAAAGTTTTGGGATGGAGCTCGACAAAGACGTCTTTGTGTACCCGCGTGAAATGGACCTTATCCTCGTCTATGCTTGTTGATTGATGAGGCGACAATCTGAAAGGCATAAAAGCCACACACTATGAAATGTATTTGATTCCCTCTCGACAAGCGAGCGTGAAATTTGGCTCCCGCAGACTGACTGGTGCCCGTGAGGCACACAGCCGTGCTTTCTCAACCTACACACGACTCCTGATCTCAACTTGCAACGAGTACGAAGCACAGCTGCTCATAGAATCAATTTTCGATCCCTATTTTTTTAAAGATTATAGACCTCAGTCACACTTGAAATCTTGTCGTGGTGCCGCTGCTCAACTCTCCCCGTCAACTCAATCAAGGTGACAGATATTTTGTCCATTAGCTCAGAAATAGCAAGCAAACTTTGTTACCCGACAAGTGTTGACAACTTGTCAGCGTGAGGAAGTGTTTCCTCTGAGGCCAGCGACACAAAAGCTTCACTTCCGCCGCGGTGCAATTTGGATCATTAGCGTAACGACGGACTGCCGTTAGCGGCCTGCGGGCAGGACGTGCTTGGTGTCAAATTGCCACGCGACGATACGCCGCTGTTTATGCCGTCAATGTCGACCAAGGCAACATTTTCGACACTCGAGTGTGTCTTTATGTGAGCTTTTCCAACAAGGACAAAGCTCTCTGCGAAGCTACGCGACAGGTTGAATGGCAAAGAGGGAAAATGCACGAGGAGGTTTACGCATACCACAACTTTTATCTTCTCAAAACATTGGGTAAATGAAGTGAAGGATAAGTGCTTTACGCATTTGAGATGAGCTGGCTCAATATCATATCACATTGACGAGAGCGCCACCCGTTAGCACGTCTACAACTGTTGAAATAAATAACAGGCTACTTAAAATAACTGGCTGGCTAGCTAGCTAAGTGGCATGGCTAACATCAGAGCTTTTCTTCTCTGACGTTCTTTCGCAAAGCATACGAGATCAAAGTCGTAATTATTGGAAAATACTTCTACATTTTCACGTGGACACATTGTAGTTTTTTGTTTACTCCTGTGGAGCTTGCTCAAACATTTCAAAAGAATACAACATCTACAACTGTTAAATAAATAAATTATTGGCTTTAAAAAAAACAACTAGCTGGCTAAGTAGCATGGCAAACATCAGCTCTTTTCCCCTCTGACGTTATTTTGCAACGTGTAGATGAACCGTCTCTTTTTAATAAAAAGAATACTTTGATATTTTCACTGGACACATTCTATTTTTTGTTTACTACTGTGGAGCTTGCGCAAATATTTCAAAATACAACAACACAGGGAAATTGCAAAGAGTGGAATTTGTTGGAGTAGTAGCACAGTTGCCTCAATCATATTTGAAGTTATTTTAGCAAGCAACCTGGTCTTTTTCTATATTAAGTGTGACTTGGGCAATGATGGAATTGTAGCCCGCCAACCCAAATAACAGACTTGACTGCGTTTGCTAGCTTGAATGTGATGTGCTCAATTGATGACTTCACCGGAAAAGCCCAGCGAGCCGGCTCAAACGTTGGCATGAAAATTGGAATTTGGTTCCAAATGTTCCCATTCCACAGCTCACTGAAATAATCAAATAAATAAATTAAGCCCACAAAGCATTTCATGATGCCGGTTGGTCTGCTGATTTTTTTTTTTTTTTGCAAAAAGCTAAAATGAGCTGGCAAAAATATGTCTTTTTTTTTTTTTTTTTTAAACCCAGACATCATTAAAATACCTCTGGCAAAGCTCATGTAGGTTATTTCTCATTTTACGCGTACCCCCACCCCTCCCCCTGACATCTTTTTGGCAACGCAACGTTACATCACCTGAGAAAAATCCAAATAAGGTTCTGCTTGTCCAGCACGTGTACTTCTCCTCTTGTTTGAAAAAAATGTGAGCACTTGAAAATACCGACAAACAAAGCTGTGAGTGGGGGTGGGGGCGTATTCATTTGATTTCATAAATTAAACATACATTTGGCTCGACATCTCGTACCTTTTTTTGTTGCACTTTCATTAGCTCGGCATAATGAGAAAACTCGTGTCCGGGGCCGGAACGAGCCGAGCTCATTTGAAAGCGCACCGCAGGGTTTGCAGGCGGCAGAAATGAAAGGCCATGTTAGCATGTATTCCCTGATTTGATCATCTTTAGGCTTGTGTCACCTATTTAATCAGCTGGACAAATTCTTTCGACGCAGTTTTTGAAGAAAAAATTTAAAAAGTAAAAATCAAATGAAACAGTTATTATTTTATACTATATACTATATACTATTTAATGTGCTAGACAAATTCTTTCGACGCAGTTTAAAAAAAATAAAAAATAAAAATTAATTAAACAAAAATTCTTGTTAAGATTTGTTGTGTAGCTACTTCTAACTACTGAGTTTACTCTTGTAACATTTAGTTAGAGTTATCTTATTTAAATGCCTGCGGTAATATGGTGGGATGACAAGGGGGAAAAAAATTCTACGTTTAAACGTCTTGCATGGTCGTTCCATGTGTAGGCCGCTAATTGCCGTCCGAACAACGCGCCCGTGTACCTGGCAAATACATGAATCAGAGCCCAAATGGCCCTTTCAACTTCATTAGCCAGCAGGTAGACAGATACATTAAGTCACGCCTGCATGTGGAAAATGTGCCTACATCAGCATTTTCATCCAGAGTGGGGCCCTTTTAATGAGGGGGGGGGGTGTTATACTACGCTGCATTATTCAATTAGGCGGCAGAGAAAAAAAGTCTGTTCCTGTGGCGGCTGCAGGATGGGAAAAGTCATCCAAGATGGGTGGAATTGACACAAACGCTGAGGAAGGTGGGCGGGGGAAGGGTATTGTCGAAAAAGGACAATGCAACGGAACGGCGCCTACGTTCGGCAGCGGGCGTCTTAATAATGCGCAGCCGCCTACGCGCGGAGCCATCAACCTGCATATGAAAGCAGAAAGATAATATTTCTACTGGACCGGCACGGCACGCATTAGCGCTGATGACAGTTGTTGAATTGCAAATGTCCTCCACGGCGCGTTCTTGCTTCAGCGCGTTATTAGAGCGACTATTTAGCATTTGCTTCATTTCCCCGCATCGGAAAGCCTCGCGCTCAAAAGGCAAAGGCCAACGCTCTTTTAGTAGACTCCACGATTAAAAAAAAATCGGTGCGGCGGCACCGCATTGCCAATCTACGCTTCGGTCGGCGAGGTCACGAGACACGCTCGGAACTGATGGCGCTCGTTGAGCCGTTTCAGACCGGCGATTGGCGGGTCCGGCTCAACTGCGACCCGACTAAAAACGACCGCTATAGCAAAAATGGCCGACTAATCTAAAATGCATCGCGAGCTCACAAAGTTGGCCCGAAGTGCAGTCGCCAGTTGGTGTTTATTCCTCCAGCTCCAGTGCAAGCCAAAGACAAACAATAACATGGAATCAAAAAGGCAAAACGACGGGTCGTCTTACGGGATCGGCATACAAATAGCATCCTTTTTGTACGTGGGAGAGTGACGCGAGCTCGGATTGCGCTCAAAGTCTTTGAAATCCTCGGAGCCGGCGGGCGGGGGCCGTCATGTGCCAAGTGGCAAATTGATCGTGACATGGCGGCATGGAGAAAGAAGAGGCCGGAGTGTACCGGCATGTCAGAGGCACAGAAGGAGGAACGCGCACGCTAACAAACGGGAAGACGCAATTTTGGGCTACATTTGATTGGAAAGCGGCTGATGGCTCAAGGGCTGAAGTTTCATGTCAAACTAAACACAAAAGAAACTTTACACATTACGCATTTCCAACTGTAACTTTGCCCTTATGCCAATTCTAGCTAGCTTAATGCTAACAAGACACAATGCAAAATGCCACAGACAAAATCTCAAATTGATATGCAGTCAACATTTATAGTTTGAATATTTGGACACACACACAGTCAAAATCATATATGTTCACTAATCAGATATTTGAACAAATGAATTATTATATATTATTTATATTTATATTATATTTGTATGTCGCCGTTTCTCTATGGTGTAAAATCAAGTAAGCAGTTATTCAATGAGCAAAAATATCTGAACAAATCCGAGTAATATTGTCTTAATAATGTTAAAGACAGATGGCCCACCCCCAAAAGAATGTTTTTAAATTTTGTATTTGCACGGGAAATTATGCCACTGGCCTGAGCGTGCATCATTTGACAGTTGGCTGCGGCTGCGCTCTTAATCACACTTTGAAAGCCTCCGTTTTGCACAATTGCTATTTTTGAGCTTAAACACTCCGGTCTTTAGAAGTCTAACGCATTAGGCTTGAAAACCTTGGAATATTAAAGTCTGCAACCATATCTGGGTGAATCCTCGCTTTGCCTTTTATTGCTTTTGAAAAGAAAAAAAAAAAAAAAGAAATTCTGGTGGAGAGTGACCATCTGGATAAAGCCTGCAGGATTTAGTCATATATCCAAAATGGCAAAAAGAAAGTAAATCTGCCACTGAAGTATTAGGCAGGAGGTCAGACGAGCGAGTGAGCGGAGGGCTTAAGCCAAACAATCTGCCGCTCCCGAGCAAAACGGAGCTTTCAACCTGCTGGCGTTGGCCACTAAAATATTCATCATAAAATGTTTTATATGACAGGCTGTTTTGTTTTGCTTGAGTGAGAGCTCAAGCCTCGGCCAGATGACAGTGTGTTTTATGTCAACGCTTTTAATAGTTAATCAGACGGCCCGTCGCCGAGAGAAGCTTGGCTTTAGTACCAAGCCACGCGGGACGCTACGGATGAAAACCGGAAACTTTGACCTTACCTGGTCGCTGGCAGTGGCTTTCCTCGTCCAACATGAATCGGCAAGAACCGGACTTTCAAATGATGCCGCTCCAATTCCTGCGTAGATTGAAAAACAAAAAGTGCTTTAGTCTGGGATCACATGAGTTTATTGCGCAATTAATTAGAGGGTGATTAGTCAGGTTGATAACCCTAAACTAACAGAACATTGTATTATTTTAAGTTGAACTAAATTCACTAATTGCATGCATATACTCAAAAAATATGAAGCATAAGTAATTCCAAACCGATTGAGCCACTCAAAGTTAAGAGAAACACAGTTTGTAGCTCAAAACAAATATTTCAAACAAACCAAACTTTTCAAACAAACAAAGCATTCAAGTCAATTTCCTACCAATTGCATGTGAGCAGGAACTGAGGAGTCTCTTTGGGTTTCTTTCTCTGAGTTTTCTTTCTTTCAATAACTTCAGGCTTTCCCTTATTTTTATTTTTTATTTGTTTTGGCTTTCCCTACTTTGTTCCCCAGCTCCACACTGGTCTGCAGGCAATATGGCCGCCCCTGTCATTTGACAGGAAGTTTGGTGACTAGTCACATAGCTGTTTTTTCTCTGCCCCCTGCAGGTCTGGAGGGGAACTAGTGGATATTTTGCCTGAATGATCTCTGAATCAGTTGATGTGACACTCACAATGTTTCAACAAAATACAGAGTAGGAACAAGGCAGCTGTCTCTCAGACCCTCCCCCAGTTGACTGGTGCTGGAACATCTCCAGCAGGACTATTTAGCAATCTAGCGGTGGCTGCAGGTTGAAAGACGACGCTGCGCCACCTCCTCCTTTCTTCCACGACCAATTAGCGATTCCTTTTACAGTCACGACGACGTCGTGTTTTGACAGCTAGCATTTTCTCTGGATTGACATTGAACCCTCCTCTCCGGTTTGATGGCCTTTAATCTGGTTCCTCAAACAGAGGTTGGAGCCGAGCTTTAGATTAAAGGCCTTCACGTAACGGCAACCGTCTCTTTGACCTCGGGTTGGTTCTCCTCCCTTGAGAGCCGGGCCTCGTTAGCGGCTGAGCCACGTCACCGGTCCCATCAAACGGAACCCACGGCAAACACCTGATAACGCCTACAAGGGATGAAGGCGAAAGCCGTTAACGCGGACACATTTCCGTTTGCTGGATTTCAAGTCAACATTTATTGATTTGAGAAAAGATTTGAGCATCAGACAGCAGAATATAAAAAACGAAATAGGTTTGAATGTAGTTGATCTGCCACCATTCCCTCTTTACTATTCTAGCACGCTAGCACGCTAACACAATGCGGACACATTTCACTTTGCTGGATTTCAACTCAACATTTATTGATTTAAGAAAAGACAGCAGAATATAAAAAAAAAAAAAATAGGTTTGACTGTAGTTGATCAGCCACCATTTCCTCTTTATTATTCCAGCATGCTAGCTCGTTAGCACGCTAGCACTCCTTGCTGGCCCTGACCTCCCAGAAGTGCCCGGGAAAAATGTGGCACTGTTTGTCGTGTTGAACATCCGACTCCTCCACATTCCTTCACCAAACCGCGTACATTCCACCTCTGGCGCCTTACTCGCAGCAACAACAACACAAAAAAAAAAATCGAAAGCGACTCAGCCGTTTCAGTGTCAAGAAGAAAGATGGAGCGAGCATCTTGACGCAGTGCCTCCAGTCAATGGCGGCAGGTAGACGCCAAGTTCAGGGCCAGCCTCTGACTGTAGTCACATTTGCGCACGTCGGCGGCGTTTTGTTGATGGATGTTCTTTTTGCGCCGCCTTCTGAAGAGGCATGTGCCCTTTCTTCACAGAGCCGACAACCGAAACGACGGCGGAAGAACGTCTCGCGTGTTGCGTCACCTTGACAGACCAAAGTACAATTTGGAACATCATCACAAATATCATATTATTCGTCAGTGAATTAAGACAGGAAAGACAACACAGCGCTGATTAGGATTTACCGACTTTCTCATCTTAGAGATTAATTAAAAGATTGCCATCAAGAAGGAAATAAAAGCTCTGGCCGTTTCTTATGGCGGATCAAAAGTGGTCGCCGAATCGTTAAGATCACTCACACTGGACACACACATTGAGTCGCTCGCTCGCACGCATGCTGCCTAAGCTTCTTTGTGATCCTCTTCCGTGCCTTTTTCTTCATCTTTTCCATCTCATTCTTTTCATCGACTTTCATCTACTTTGGTGTACCATTTTTAAGCCGCCCCCCCCTCCCTCCCCGTTTGGTCGAGGGATGGGTTTTTATTCGCAGCAAAAGAAGACGGCTGCTTTGTCCCCGTGCCGGATGCTGAAATTTGACCTATTTTGCCAGCCAGACCGGGAGGCATCTTTTCTTCCCCCTCTTTTGCCCCGATTTTACCAAGTCAGTCAAGCAAAGCAAATCATGAGGAAAAAAAAAAAAATCCTCATTTTTGAACAAGTTGGCCGAGAGTGCCGCGGTCGTTCTGGTTCGAGAAGACCAGGGATGTCAAAGTACAGATTTATTGACTTCATCACGGCACGCTTACACGGGCCATACAAATTGAGGTGGATGTCCGGAACTGGACAACGGGCCTCGAGTTTGAAACGTTTTTTTCATTCTTTGCCACCTTGGACAGTCACCTCCCTTCATGAACGCAACAATTTGATCCCTCGCTGCCTCGGCGGCCGTTGAAATAAAATTCTCCTTCCATCAACAAAAGGTCTGGAGAGCCGTGATTTGGGTCTCGGCCTCCTGACCCGCAAGCCCCCGGACCCGTTTGTTGCTACTAATCGAGCCTGTACAATGATGAGGAGCGGATCAAAGCCTAAATGCATTTGGAAAATGAAGCAAAGAAATGTTGACAGCTTGTCCGGTACAACAAGCAAAATATGTCCAGACGCTCCCAATCTCCTCGCGATAAAATCCGATTCATCGAACATGAATCGGGAATAGTTGGTGGAGGAAAAGCTACGTGATTAGCCGAGACTGATCACGCGGTCTTTCAATGGACTTTTGCACATTGGTTATGTGTGTGTGACCCCTATGATAATGACGCTATTAAATCTTTAGCTTAAGCTGACTTTGCTCACCCCCTCCCTCCCCATTCTTCCATCTTTCTCCCCCCCCCCCCCCCCCCCCCCCCACCCTCACGGGGCCGAACACTCACTTCCTTCCCGGGCCGCATTATTAGCGTGCATTGCGCTCTCCTGCCTCTGCACAAGCCATTAGCCAAGATTAGCAGAGGAAGAACCCCGGCCGGCCTCCCTCCCTCTCTCTCTCTCTCTCCCTCTGGCTCACTCTCTCTGTCTCTCTCCTCCCTTTTCTCAGCCCCTCTCTTTCTTTCTTCCCCCACTCTCTCGTTCGCTCTCCCTCTCTCTCTCTGTCCCTCTCTCTCCCTCCATCTCTCTCTCTCTGTCCCTCCCTATCCTTCACCCCATCTCTCTCTCTCTCTCTCTCTCTCTCTCTCTCTCTCTCTCGCTCTCTCTCTCTCACTCTCTTCTGGCCGTCATGCGCGCTGAATGATTAACTTCCATTATAGCGGGGTCTTATTGTGCTGACAGCGGCAGCTTCTGATCCTGGTCGTGGCCATTAAGAAAAAGGAATAAAATAAATAAATAAGAGCTTTGCTCCCTGTATGTGTGTGTGTGTGTGTCAAGCGAGATGACGTGAAGGCTTTGGAAGCAAAGAGGGTGAACGAGGAAGAACTCGGAGCATTGATTGCTTCTGCATGTAAATCGAATCTGCTCTTTTTCTTCACGTGACTGTGTAGGCAGAAGGTAAAGCGGTGGCGGCGGCGGCAGGCTTAACGCTAAGACACAAAAGATTCACACGACCTCCGCCTAGCAAAAGTCAACGCAAGTCTTGTTTGAAAGGAGGCTTTCTGCAACAACAAAAAAAAATGTTTTTCAGCAACTGTCGCTAACTTGATGAATGGTTGCATATAAACGATGGCGTGAGAGATTCACAGCATTGTAGTCATCATTACAACATATTTGTCGGAAAAAAAAAATGGTCGGATGCGCTCGGTGGGCCGTTAAATGGCGCAAATTGGTGTGATTTCCTTGTAACTGGGCGGAGGGATTTCTTTGGAACATCAGCAAGTTTGGCCGCCCTCCCCTCCCTCTCTCTCTCTCTCTCTATTTATCTGTCTGCGCCTCGCTGGGCTTCTTCCTCCGCGCTTTGCTGAGCTGCATTTCAATGAGCTTGCCCCGAAACGCGCTGTCAATATTCCTGACAAATCTCCAAAGCGTGATATCGCAGGACGCGGCGGTGGAGTTCCAGCACTTTTTTCACTTTGTGAGCGTTTGCTCCGTCATCTTGCGTCTCCTTTCTTCCCACCGTTATGAATACAAACAGATACCAAAAAAAAATTGGGAAATTCAGCACCAAAATAGCCACTTCCATTTAAAATGGCCGCCGTCCAGTTTTTGAATGAGTGGCGTGAAAGTTATTTCTTCTGTTCTCAGAAATGGCCGCTTGGAAGCAAAATGGCCGCTTTTCTATTCATTTTCCAGCGTGATACAGTTTGCTGCGTCTTCTTTTGTCACGCTTAGTTCTTTCCACCAAATTTCACGTCGGGCGATATTCTCATCTTTGCTGCCGTCCACGAGGAGCTCCTGTGATTGAACGTCCAAATCCTCCCGCATCTCGCTTGCCTCCTCCTGGAGCTCCTCCCCCCCCCCTCTTGATTTGCAATCTATTTTCCCTCCTCTGCTCTTGCCAAGAGCTGCCGTGGCTATCTCCTCCACTCTTTTCAATCTCTCTTCACTCCGCCACGCTACTCTCTTTTTGTTTTCCCGTCCTGCGCTCCCCCCCCTTCTCTCGCTTCCCCCGCTTGTGTTTCTCACCAGTCAATAATGAAAATTGCTGGCTACCTTGAATGGATTATGTGGGCCCGGGGTAGTTTGCTTGAAGGTGCGGCGGTGTCAAATGAAAAGGCCCGGGCCATTTTCTTACCTGCCTTCCATCACACACACTCGCCGGGTCGAGCCGTGAAAACACACCATCAATGACAGCGCATCATCAAGCCCCCCCCCCCCTCCCCCCGCCCCCTCCCTCCCCCACTCAAGCTCCCTCCGGTCATGTATTATGAATGTTGCCTAATTACGCAGCCTGGAATGCTTCACACGGGGTTGGCACGCGCATTTGTTTGCTTTGTATCTCTTTGCCGTCGCTCTTGTATGCAAAATCCTTGCGCGATTTTGTTGTTTGTTCTTTTGGCGCCGCCGTGCTGAGATCAAACAGCGAGCAGATTGAGGCGCCATCCGCGGTCAACCCTCGAGTTGATGCACAACAGGAAGCGGGAGGGAGGGAGGGAGGAATAGCGCAGCGGGCCGGGTTACGCCGCCAATCTAATCCCCAAAAGCCCCTCGGAATCCAAAATATACCCCCGGCGCTTGATTCGCGAGTTCCCCAAATTGCAAGTCGCGAGCTCAGATTTTTCTCGCTCGGTCCCGGAAATAGCGGAGTTAGTGGCGAACTTTTTTTCAAACCACAGGTTCGAAGAAAGTTAGCGCAGAGAAGCAAATGACGCTGCCTACACATTAGCGGATCGCGGACAAAGTTCTATTCCCCGGCTGAAAAAAGAAAACAAAGCTCTGCTAGCTTAATGCTAGCTACTCCCCCGCTGAAAACAGATAATCGCATCTTACGTGGCCACTTTTGTCGAATAAAGCTTCGCTAGCTTAATGCTTGCAAAAGCCTAGCATTGACGTTGCACTCGTTCAATAATTGTTAACGATTGGCTAACAATTTTCCTATCGTTTTAAGAGTGAAACCCCGTTTCAGGTGATCTAAGTTACAAACGCTCACAGAACAAATTCGACTCACAAGAAAAAAAAAACTACGATTAGTATTTGCAGTTCAATTTGTTCCTCTCGGATCACTCCGGGATTTCCTTCGAGCCGGCCGGTGACGCACCAAAATCATCAAGCGGACCCACGAGTGGGAGGACGTTTTGAAAAAAGCGGTCAAGCTCTGACTGACAGCTTCGCCGCCCAAGTGGAATACAAAGAAGGCAGAAAAAAGAAACAGCGACCAACCAACAGAACAGATAAAAGGAGATGGAATTTGGCCGCAAAATGGCCGCCGAAGAGGAGAAATTCGTGTTGATCATAGAAACACTCTTGCAAATATTGCTTCATTTTTGAGCCGCCTGAAAATGTGATTCCCAATGAGGATAAATGAAACCATTCCAAGCGCGCGTCGAAAAAAATCTGCTTTTCAAATCTTGCGCTTGACAAATGCGCTGTGACGTTCTCATTTCAACATTGACGCGGACGGATTCGGAAACCAGCAGCAATCCAAAAGCGCGGCCGCCCGCTTTTGCGTGTCACATCCGTTTAGGCGCCGCGTCAGTCGGCCGCAGAACATGGCAACGTGAGCTTGCGTCATGTTTTTTTTTTTTTTTTTTTTTTGTCCTCGCTGTGTGGGCGCCGTGCGATTGTGTGCCAAAATGAATGTGTGAGTGTGTGTTTGTAAGATTATCCTTTTAAAATGAACAAGGGGGGGGGGGGGGGGGGGGAGCACGAGATGCGATGCATTTGCATATTTTTGGAGAGAGTTGAACTATTTTACCGCAGTTGCAAGAGCAAATATTCCTTTTTTTTAGGGAAAAGAGAATGAAAAGCATCTTCGCCTGAACGCCCGCGAGAGGAGCTTTGGGGGATCTGATTTCACAGCCGCTAATGAGCATTCAGCATCGGTCTCCTCCTCCTTCGCCTCGCCGGCTAATGCGTGACTGACAAGCCGAGGCGCTTTTTTATTTTCTTTCCTTCTTTTTTTTTGCTCGATTGGGCTCGAGTGAAAGCGCCCTCCGATGCACCGAGCCTATCATCAGCCGCTCATCTTCTGGACACCTGTCGCACTTTGGGTTTGAGTCCCATGAGATGATTGAGGCCAAAGCATGCGGTGGCGTGGGCAGCGTTGGCGAACGTTGCATTTTGATCTTATTTTGCCAGAATACAGGTTTGGTTGCCTGCTCAAATTAGACCGGAGAATTTTTTTTTTTATTATAAATTTCAGTAATATTTCCTAAAGAGAATTTTTATTTTATTTATTGATTTGTTTGTTTATTTTAAATTTTAGCAATATTTCACTTTGCACCTCATTTGTCTTGGGGGGGGGGGGGGGGACGCTTGCCGGACCCGAACCGGTTTTGACCCTTCCAGGCTAGCGGTTGAAAGCGCTAACGTTCCCAGGATGGCAACAGCGCACATTGTTGTGCCAGCCGGCCCAAAAATGTCTGTTTATGTATCAGCTCGCCTAAGCCGATAAAGGGACAGAGATGCCTTGAAAGCGTTCCAAAGCAATCCCAAAGCTGCCGTGCCGACATCCGGCAATAAATCACACGGCGGTGATGGTAAAGCCGCGCTCGCCCAAAAGGAAGGCCGGCGCGCTGACATATACGACCCAAGCGTAGCGACGTCGTCAACAGATCCCAATGAATGATTTTAATAGAAAGAAACTTAAATTCAGAAGGGGGAGGGGCTGGCGCACAAAAACAGTCATCGTGAATCCCTGCAAAAAAATGAGCTGAACGACCAGCGAAAGGTAATCACGGCAAATTAGAGAAATTGCTTTGTTTTGTGAGCTGGCCTAATTTTTTTCCTTTGTTTTCACTTTACAACTCGCAGCAAAGCAACTGCTAAGCCGTGACCAGCGGGCGGGGGGGGGGGTCACTTGCAAAGATCTTGCATTCTTAATCCAGTTCCGATTCCGTATCTAGGGTAAACCCTCTGAATCCGTGCGTGGACTTAAGACCCACGCGTGCCCAGATGTCCCTTCCAGAGTACAAAGAAAAAAGAAGCAGCCGCGAGTCATCGTGCAAAAAAAATACACATTTGGAGCTCTTTTTTTTTTTTTTTTTTTTCACTCCGCAGCAGTGTCAGTTTCCTAAATGGGGGAATTTGTCCAAGACCAAAGAGAACCTCGAGCCAGCATATCTCCATTTTGCACTGCAATATGTTCAAACGGAAATCCTATTTTATTCATGTGGATTCCGGCGGTCTCTCGCTATCTCCCCCCCCCTCCCCTCCATCCCATCTTGGACCTCCCCCGCCTGCTGCTCTCTGCGGCGAGCGCGCAAATTAATTTTCAACTTGTTAATTCTCTTTGAAAAAAAAAAAATATAGCAGGAGAAGCGAAGAAGGCGGCCCAGGTCGCCCGTTTGATTTGCTATTTGCCGCCGCCGCGACCTACACACGAGAGAACCTGATCAAATTCGAACAAGATTGCGACACTCCACTCGACACGGGCCGTAATGGAAGCGAGCGAGCGACGGCTGCAACCCGACACGCCTCGGGTTGACGGGGTCGTGTAAAGGAATGCGGGAATTAAATAGACCTCATTAGCGGCGCCGGGGGAAGAGCGACGGGGGCATTCGCTCGCCTCCTCCAAGGTCTTTTGTGGCATAAAAAGCCAACGTGGAACGTTATCGCGTGGATTTACGAGGCGACGGGACATTCATCTCTTTGGCTACCTTGTTAGCATTACGCTTTAGCGCTAAAGTATTGAGATAAGCAGAGACGGCAGAATTAGGGCGTGATGGATGAGTCGCGTGCGGCGCCGTCTAATATTCCTGACAGACACGAAAGGGAAGAAAAGAAAGTCGCTAATGTTGACATCCGGATAGGCTTGGGAGGAAGCCACTCCAACGTCTGAATGATCTAATGCACCGTTGACAAACCCAAGGCCCGGGGGCCAGATACGGCCTGCCACATCACTTTATGTGGCCTGCAACGACAAATGACTAAAATTGCAAATTGTCTTCACTTTTAAAATAATCTTTCATAAAATATTATAAATACATTATATATTATACATATTTTTTATGTATACATTATATATATATGTTTATATGATATATAATATAAATATTGTGTATATATAGCGTTTTTAATAGTCTGATTTGAAAAAGAGTTGTCAGTTTGTTATAACATGAGGCATTTAAACATTTCAAACATTTATTTGGGTCGACAGTCATCATGGCCCTCCGAAGGAAACTATGACAACAATGCGGCCCGCGACAAAAATAACTTTGACACCCCTGATCTAATGAGCGCTTTTCGGCTTCGCGGCGTATCAACTGCAGCGGGGGCTTCCCCGGCATGACCCCTCAATTTACGCCTGGGGGCAATCCGGCCGTGTGTGCGGAATCACGCCGCGCAATTTGCTTGGCTTTCATCCGCTCAATAACGGGGGAAGACCAACGAGGACATGCCGCAGACCGAAAAAAAAAACGAATCAAGTCCTCGCGAGGGGGAAAAAGTGCTTCGGCGGAAGGACTCACTTTCATCATGGCGGGTTGAGAGAATAAAGAGCCCATTTTGACAAAGTGCAGAAAGTAAAACGTCAAGAAGAAAAGGTACAAATCCAGTCGCTGGAATATCTGCAACAAAGCAAGTTGAGAGGAAACGGATGAGCGTGAGCCTCCACGGCCTTGCGCCGAGATTGTCTTTTTTTTCGTCACTGCGAGATTGAGAAGGAAACGCCAGAGTCAGTTGTGCGTGAAGGACACGACGGAGCGGCAAAGCGGACTCTGTGCCTTCATATCGATTCCACATCAAAGATACTTCACTTCTCTGTACTCGTCACTATTATATGTCAGTCGCTCCCCCCCGCACATGTCACCTGAAATCAATAACCATCTCGCGCTCACTCCTAGCATATTCAATATCTCCGGCATCATTCCACCGCTTAGCATCGAGAAGCTCCTCTATGTTCTGAAGATGGGTACAAATACAGACTCATTTGGAAGATTCGGTAGGAAATATCAGCTGACGGGGTCGAGGCCAAGATGGGCTGGAGCGGCCACCCGCGTCGGCACGTAGCAGGGCGCCTGTTCCGCAGAGCGGGAGGTTTTAGGGGGAGGGTGGGGGAGTTCCATCTGGTGGCCCGCTAACCTTCGCTGATGAATGGAGCATTCCGCGGCTAGCAGCTGCCGCTAGGGTGACGGCCGCGCATGCACATGAGGACAAAGTGCTCCCGGTGCGCAGGCACAGGTGCACGTACGCTCATTACCAGGGCTTGACTTCTTGTAGCCTCGTATTAGCGGGAAATCATTTTTTATTCTGGGCACTGCGATGGATGAGCATCTTGCACGTCGCTCATCCAAGGCTTGAAATTGCCCAGACCTGGGTGGCGACCAATCCGGGGTGTACCAAGCAAGTTTATAAAACGAATCAGAATTTTTTTATCAAAGCTAAAATTGTCCCGTGTGCAACAAAGGCGCCTCAGTTTTTTTTTTTTTAAAAGCCCCCCCCCACTGTTATTTAAAATTATTTTGACTCATTGTGCACAATGACGGGCGGAGATAAACAAGTGAATGAAGAAACAAATAATAAATAAACAATGAATAAATAAAGAAGTAAGTAAGTAAATAAATGAATGAATCTGAATGAATGATAAACACTTAGCTAATCGCTAAGTGGCGGTTGCGACAACGCGGCCTTCTCCGAACTGCCATTAAATGACCCTCCCAAAATGGCCGACCGGTCGGTAATGAGATCTAACAAGCGCAAAATGAAAAGCTTCAGAGCGCCGTTTTGGTTTTGACAAGTCGGTGGCAACAAATGGAGCCCAAGTGTTAGCTAAGCGCCTCGGCGGGGTGGACCGTTTTACATGCGGATTAGCGCCCGTATCGCCATCATCGCGCGCCGATGTGACGGCTCGATAGACGCTGCGTCTTTGATGCCCGGCGAGCAAGCGAGGCACCGGGGGCCCCTTTATCCTTTTTTTTTTCGCCCAACACGCTGATCCGACGCCTCGGAGCCGCTGGAGATGGAGGAGATTGCATTGTAAGACGTCTGCCTATCGCTTGTCGCCGCTTACATCGTACACCTTGTAAAATGATAGCGTTGTCGTGACGACAGAGATATTTTAGCATTGGTCGGGCGGGTGCCTCGGCAGCTCCCCCCCTCCCCCTTTGCTTCTTAATCTCCCGCCGCATATCTTCATTATGAAAAAGTGCGCTTTCATCCTAATTCCATTTTCATCCATCAAGCAACGGGGAGGTCTGACCTCGCCCGATCCCGCCTGAGATAGCGCGGCTGGGGCGAGAGTGACGGCGATGGCCGGATAAGAGTTGTGATGATGAATGCGGACACGACACGACGGCGAGGAACGCCGAGCGAGGAAAACAAACTTTGGTGGCCTGTCAAAGGTGTAAGCAGGAGTTATTGTGCTTTGCATAAGCCGCCAAAGTCATCATCATTTCTCCTTCCCTTCATTTGCCTCCCTCCGGCTTTTTCCACCCCGCCTGTATTTTAGATACAATTTACTGAAAAGTGTATCTCTCTCTCTCTCTCTCTCTCTCTCTCTCTCTCTCTCTCTCTCTCTCTCTCTCTCTCTCTCTCTCATATTTCTCTATCTCTCTGACTCTCTCTCTCTCTCTCTCTCTCATATCTCTCCTTCTCTCTCTCTCTCTCTCTCTCTCTCTCTCTCTCCTCAACAATATTTTCCAATTTCACTTAATTGGTCCCGGACTGAGACGAGAACATCCTCACTTTTTTTACTGCCGTTTTTGTTTTTTTGTTTTTTCTTCTGTCCAACATGCGGCCGGGCTTATTAAAGGCTGAGGAAAGGGCGATTTGAATCATGTCTCTTCCTCATTGTGTGCATCATAATCAGAAATGCGGTGGATGGAAGCTGTTACGCCAGCGTGTGCGAGCTACGATAAGGACGCTTGGCAAAGGAAATGATGGCGTTGGGCAATAATGGCGTTTTTTTTTTTTAAAGATGATGAGTTGAACGCTCGCTCCATCCTACGCCAGTCCATCTCGGTTTCCTATTGGATGGCAGCCCTGAGCTCCTGATGACTAACGTTGTGAAATAAAGTTTTTATCACCTGCATCAGGGGTGGTCAAAGGATGGCCCACATGGTCCCCCCCGAGTTCTTTTATCTGGTTCTTAAAGCATTTACGTTACCAAGATATGTTACCTTAATTTATTGTAAATGACTGAATAAAGGTGAAACACACAGCCTTTATAAAGTTTGCATTTTTTTGTTTTGAATTTTTTTGTTAGTAATGAGGTCACAAAACCTGAGAATGAATTTCTATCGTAGTTAACAAAATGTATACATCACCCACGCACCCGTATATTTTTTGACATTGTTTTTGTAGCTCATCCCCCCCTCTGTTTTGTTTTATTTTGTTTAGTTTTCTCCTCTGTCTCTGACACTTCATGTTTCTGTGATATCGTTCATCGGGCTTCGCAATTTTCAATGTAGCACAACAAGTTAGCGTCTTCTTCTCACATCCGCCACAGCAAAGGTGGAATTTCACATCGGGCCACTTTGCATCAAGTCCGGGCCAATGGCGGGGCTCCCCGCTGACACCCGGACTCGTGTCACAACAAGTTGACGTTGGCGGCGGCCGCGGGCTCGCTGCGACCTGACAGTAGCGGGCCACTGGTCAGACGCGCTGACGGATCCCGCAACATGACACCTAACCCCGCGCCCCCCCCCCCCCGCCTGACGGCTGGCTGACACGTTAAGATGACAACGACATACACACAAGGCCCTCCAAGTCAAACAAAACGGAGTGCAGCGGAAACGGGTCAAAGTGAGGCGGAATCTTGGCAAGTCCTCCAATTGTCTATTGAAGTCTGAGTGGAGTCAAGCGGTGATTGGATCCCCCCCCCCCTCTCCCCCAACTGTGCAAGCTGCCAGGCAGGAAGGTCATTTGCTTGACGGCAAAGCAACAGGGTCAGTTTGAGGACTGGCATGCCTCCACCCGTCCAAGCCAGCCCACTCGAGTCCAAAGCAAAACGATAAACACTGCGTACATGCATCCCCCCCAAGAATCGTATCTCACTTACACCAGCGACTTAATCCGCCTCTTGAAGAGCAATTAAAAGTTTAGCGCAGCCTTAAAGAAAGTAGCCGTATGATCTTTTCTGTTTCTGTCCCCCCATGACCCCACTCGCTTCCACGGCTGTGAGCGCCAGCCCGCCCGCCGCATGCTAATATCAAAGTGCAACCGTGGCAATTTTCCAAAGACATTCCAAACACAGTAGGGAAAGGCTCCGAGGGGGGACGCGGATGAAGAGGGGATGGAAAAAAAAATCCCTTTTCTTCTAAACTTTAGAATCTGGCTTCAATAGCCACTTCCCCCTTTACCATCCAAAAGGGGGGTCCTGGGAAGACCAAAAACTGATCGCGACAGACACCATTGAAAGTCATAGTTTTGACCACAGAAAGTAAACAAGTGTGGAGAAATGGTTCTATCTATCTATCTATCTATCTATCTATCTATCTATCTATCTATCTATCTATCTATCTATCTATCTATCTATCTATCTATCTATCTATCTATCTATCTATCTATCTATCTATCTATCTATCTATCTATCTATCTATCTATCTTGCTAACTAACTAGCTAACTATCTCTCTCTCTCTCTCTCTCTCTCTCTCTCTCTCTCTCTCTCTCTCTCTCGCTCTCGAGATTGAATAGAGAAACAACAACAGCCACTTGGGGAAAAAAGACAAAATGGTTCCTGGTCCTGGTCGTACCTCAAGCTAATGTGTTCTCCGTCAGCCTGTGTGCACATTTTAGGCAAAAGAAGCGACGCTGTGGGTGTTCAAAATGACGTTGAATGATGGATTGCTTGAGCCCAAGTAGAGCAGGACAGCAGATTTTCTTGGTGGATTCAAACGATGAACTCTGGAAAGCGCTTTCTACGGGAGTCTGGGGTGTTTTTTTGGAACTCGCTCGCCCGGTTTCATCTCCTCATCCTGTCTTTCCTTACGGGAGGAATGTGCAGGCGGAGGATGACTGACGGGGGAAGGAAGTGAAGAAGAGAGAAGGAGCTCGACGGTGGGCGGGCGGCGGGGAGCGGCGCTCGACCCCGAGCTATCAGCCGGGCCGAAACCTTTGACTCGGCGGGAGTCCGTTCTGAGGAAGCCGCCGCGTTTATTGCCAACATTCCAGAGACTCACCCTTGTTCGAATTCCCCCCCGATCGCTCACCTAAGTGACCGCCCACAATAGATCGTTTGTGCTTTTTGGACAATACCGCCACTGTGTTCCGAAAAAAAAAAAAAAAGCTGCCGTTTGATCAGGTTGCAATTGATGACCCCCGTGGACATTCACCTTGAGGGCGTTTGTCTCATCTATCAGCCAAGTGATGATTGTTTGAATTCAAACGAGTAGAATTACAGTCAGCTTTATCTGCCACGACCGTGGACCGCTATAATGCTGATACTTGGCACTGTGTTCTCGGGTGGCGTCCCCCAGGGCTCCGTCTCCTTGCCCATTAAAATTTGAAAAGCTGCTTCATTTCAAACTCGATTGGTGATTTTTCGCTTAGTCATTCAGCTGAAATTTTCAGAGGCTCTTTCTATCTCCTATTAAACGTATTTATAGCTGGACCAGCGCTGAGTGCTTGACTCCAAATAAGTCCAATTCCAAACAACGTGCTAAGTCAAAGGTGTCAAACTAATTTTTTGTCCGTTGTTATGGTTTCCATGACTTAAATAGAAATAAATGGGTGTGGATATTATCACATACACACAACAGAAAAGTTAAAAAAAAAAATCTAATTTATTTTGAAATTGGGATAATAACAAAAAAAATTGCAATATCTCACTGTTATTAAAGAGAAATACAATTTAGAGTTTTGGCATTTTAACAAGAAACATTAATTTTGATTTAGCCGGGTTTGACATCTGTGTTCTAACCATTTGTGATGAAAATGAAAATCCAAGAGGTGGCAAACGTTGCTTTGTGTTTTGACCGGCTTGACCCGTACTTGAGTCAGAAATCCGTGTGTTGTCCCCCCCCACTGACAGGAAATGGGCTGCCTTAAGCCTCCAAATCTACCTGCGACTTTGCTTTGCATTGTTCATCTCCGAGGATGGCAGCTTTGCTCAATCACCCGCGGCTGTCGCAGCTGGCTTTCAATCACAGGCGCCGACCCCCTCCCGAAAAAAAAAAATAACCCTCCGCCCCCCCTCGACCCCCTGTGAGAGGTCCCGGCATCTGGCAAGCATAAAGCAAACGGGTGTTAACTTGGAATGAAAGTGGTCCATTAAAAGGCGGGCCGGGCTCAGCGTGGGGGTTAAGCCACTTTGCGTGCCTTGTAGCAACTCCGGGAAGGGTTTGACATCTTTTTCTCATCTCTGAATTCAAGAACGGCAAACCCCCCCCAAATCCAGGATGGGAGTCAGGGGCTGCAAATATCCACACTGCCCCTCTTTCCTGAGTTCCCATTAACATAAACAAAGTTGTCTCTCAAAGAGATTTGTCGCGAGGACTTTTATTGGCTTTCCGCTAGGGCAGCCTAGTAAAACGCCATCTAAAGTAACGGTCGGGAATAAAAGCTTTGCAAGATGGACGTAGGCCGCGTGTGTTTGTTGTGTGAGTGCTTCCCTCGCTGGATTTGATTGGCAGATGGCTGAACTTTAAGGCCAGGAGGTGGCAAGAGGGTATGTTGGCGTTCAAGGCTTAACAAATGCACAAAGCCCGGAAGGGTACTGAGAAAGGGTCAAGTCCGCGCCGCCGCCATTTCCCTCAACACTGATAGACAGCAAAAAAAAAAAAAATGCACATTTTGGCAAAGATTCTTATTTGGCTTGTACAGTAATCCTCTGCTGCAAATAGCAAAAAGTTACAAGTCAAGTGACCATTCAGATATAGCTTGACTTGTTTTGTTCGCTTCATGTCGCACGCAAAACGTCTGAGTCAGCATCTAAGTCGGTTTTAGTTACCGTATTTTACGGACTATAAGTCGCTCCAGCCATAAAATGCATAATACAGAAGAAAAAGACATAAGTCGCACTGGAGTATAAGTCGCATTTTTGGGGGAAGTTTATCTGACAAAATCCAACACCAAGAACAGACATGTTATCTTGAAAGGCAATTTAAAATAAAAATAGAACGGCCTTAGACAAACTTAAACTCGCTAGCTGCGCGGCATATTAGCAAAGTCTCATTTAAAGCGCTCGCTCGCCGACGCGAACCTGGGAAAGAGAGAACGAAACGCTTCTCAGATTGAAAAGTTTGAGAGCTGAGAGGAGCTGAGAAGAGCAGAGGTCACGGTGCAGATGGTGCTTACAGCAGATTCCCATCCAAAGCCCGCGGCAATCCTGGCGTGAACTCCGTCTGCGAACACATTAGCTTTCTGCCGCCATCTCGCTACGCAGCCAATAAAGAAGGAAATTCAGGTGGAGAAAATATTTCCCCCCAGCTTCATTTCCACAAACTAATTTTCTCTTTTTCCTCGCCCGAGTGTTTCCAATTCATTAGGCAGCATTCATTGCGTTTGTGTCACTGAGAAAACAGTTTTGCCAAGGACAGTGCGGCGAGACAAATCCGCAAGCGACACCTCACGAACCAAAAAAAAAAAAAAAAAAGTGTTTGGGTGCGTAAACAAAACAACGTGGAACATCTTAACATGGACCCGAGTGTTGCTACACTCACGGAGTCGTTTTCCCGTCTGGGTCCGCGGTTTTAATTACACAACAAATGTTTGGCTATCCGAGTGAGATCGGCATATGAATATTTATACCGATTCATTTGTTGAGTGTTGCTTGTAATTACACGCAAACATGATTTATTGCCAGAATTGCCGCCTGCGTCAGTCAGCCAGACAACGCCAACTCGGTGGAAGTAACTCAATAAATGCACGTTCGCAGTCGAACGGCGTTGCCAACGTTCAGAAACGACGAGTCGGATTTTTTTTGTGGGGTTTTTTTGGGATGCGTCACGGCAGCATGCAAAGAAAAAAAATAGGATGGCATCAGAATAGAAATTGACTTCGAGAAGCGAGAATGGCCCGGCGACAATGTTAGCATTAGCATACGAAGCGCATAGAGACGTTTGTTGTGATAACGGCAAAGACGGGGCCCGATCGAAGCTTTCGCCGGCTCCCTTCCGCCCTTACCTCTGCGCCGTACTCCGATAGCGAAGCAGAGCTATAGAGGCGGTGAGGGAGAGCGACCCAGACGGTGGGGCAGGCAAAGAAAGAGGCTTCTCCTTTAATGAAATGCTCTTACTGCTTAACTCACTGACACTGCTCAATAACGCCTTCGATCTAGCAACGCGTATCGACAGCGGCTCCTCCAGCAGAGACTCGGCCGGCCGGATCGGAATGCTCGCTCTTATCTGCTGCTAAGACTTGCCGGGCCCTCGTTCACTCACCGTCCTTTTGTCAATAAATGAGTGAAAAACATTCTGTTGGCTCGCACCAAGGCTGAGGGAGGGGGGGGGGGGGGGGGGGGCATGTTTACAGGTCTGCTCCGTAGGGTCCTATTGATGCATTTGTGGGTGTTAAAGGTAATGAAAGTTGTCGGAAAGTACCGGAGCGAACGTTTCGACGTGCTCCTTGCTCGCAATTATGGTGAACACGGGACAAAAGACTGTTTTCAGTTGTCGTCAGCACAAACACCATCAACGGTATTAGCCCGCATGCTAAGCTACATAGCACGCTAGCATCAACTCACAAATGTTAGGGAGCAGAGGCAAAGCAAGACGACACGGGCTACTAACGGCTGCATCGGAAGAGAAGCAAACGCAAACTTTCAAGGGCCGCCAACCAAATAGGACATTTCAAAGGCAGGGCCCCAAAAAATGAAACCAAAAAAAAAAAAATACTGACATTCCTCAAGATAGCCCCAACGTAATAAGTTTATTGCTTTGGCCCGAGTACAAAAAGAATGAATGGCTGAGTTATTCAGGGCATAACAGGACACATTCCGGAAAAGATGAGCAAAGATGCGAGTGCCCCACGGCCATTTGGGGGAATGACTTTGTAGTAGCTAGCTTTAGCGTCACTGTCCGACCGAGAAAGCCTCTCTTAGGAATCTTTCTCCTGCTTTTGTTTCTGCCCCGAACTGCCTTCTGAGGACAGAAAGCGTCCCTTTTGTAGTGACCACCGGCAATTTGGTTTCTCTTGTAGCCGTTTCGCCGAGTGACCTTCTCGGTGGTGAGCCAGCCCCAGGACCCTCACCAGCAGGGATCGCTGCAGAGCTGCTACGACAGCGGCCTGGACGAGTCCGAGACGCCCAGCAGCAAGAGTTCGTCAGGGCCCCGACTGGGCGCCCTGCCCCTGCCCGAGGACAGCTACGAGAGGACCACGCCGGATGGCAGTGTCGGTGAGGCAGAGCACATGGAAAATGGTAGGGGCAAACACTGAAAGGAGATCAGATCCAGGGAACACATACACCCCACATACTGCCCAGAGCGTTCCAAGCAGGATGGCAGGTAGACAGCGTGTAGTTCAAAACCAGGATAAGGGACGACATGCGTACAACGCGGCACTTGGGCGTCGACTCGAACCGTCCATCCATCCATTCCACTTTCTAGTCTGTCGGAGCCGAGAGACCAGGGTACATACAGTCAATAAATATATGTCGGACCTTTTTCAGGCCAACGTTCCCCTTTTTTTCTGGAGGCCGCTTTGGATGATTCCCAAAGAACGTCTTCTCCGCATTGTATCACGCCTTGTCTTGGAAAGAAAATGAAGGGGGGGGGGGGGGGGGGTGACCACAGGAGGCTAATACCCTACTCGAATTGGTAAGAAGCTGTGTTGGCAGTTGCTGTGTATTTGCCTGGAGGCCTGCGTGAAAGAGCTAATATTTTTCTAAACGTGGGATAGACCTGCTGTGTAAAGACTACAGTCTTTGAGTGGGGTGAATGTGATACTCATACTTAACAACTCGAGGTCCGCGAGTTTGGAGTCAATCTTCAGACGAGAGTTCGGGTTTCTTCATCGCGGAGTCTGTGCCTTTGCGTCGTGATGTCGCTATGCTATCATTTTCCATTTGAAGACAAATATGAGTAATCAAGATAACTGGATTAAGGACCTCGCCGTGGCTCTTGACGCACAAGGACTTGCGCAAACAGATGTCCGACGTCAGATGAGCAGCTGGCTTTAATATGGACTGATGGGGGGGAGGGAGGGGGATTGTGGCGGGGGCAGATAGAGCCACCTTGGAGATGCGTCAAATTAAAAAAAACAATCTTTGGACAGTCGGCGCTTTTTTTGCAGTCTGTTCCTAACTGCCTGCCGCCACGAATTAGGCGGGAAATAATTTCTCGTCATGCAAGCCCTTAAAAGAAAGCCAGAGTGTCCTTGAGGAAGTCCTTTGCTCGCCGACTCACACATGGCTGCACCTTAACTCATTCATTGACAGTGAACGAGTGCGTCAGTTCAACACCTAAGTGCAAAATAAATGCAATTATCAAAGGTTTGGGCAACTGGGGGAGGGACGTCTATTGTTTTACTTCTACGGCGTTATGTCGTTGTCCCGCCATGAACTCGGCTATTTGTGCCTGTCAGCGCCTTCCAGACAGCTTTTGCATCAGACCTCCCACGTCGGGCTTTCATCGAATTGGGCGACAGGAGTGGTGAAAAATTCTCCGGTTGATAGCAGATCTTAAAAATGGAAGCGCCCTGACTACAGGATATGACTCAAGAGTACGGCATCTGGAATATTGCTGCCTTCTTGATCACGCTGCACAGCTGGGCCCCTTCACTTATTCATGAGCTCGCCCCCACACCCCATCAGATATTCACAAAGTTCGGCGTCAAACAGCCAATTAAATTCTACCGGTGACGTGCCTTGTGCCGTCTTACTGATCAGCGCGTCACTCCGAGGTGGCGTTTTCCCGACCTCTTGGACTTGATCGGCAAAATGAACAACATGCCGTCGCAAGCTAGGAGCGCTACGTCAAACTTTGGAAGCGGAAAAGTCGCCGGCGCATTTGAGTCAAAAATGGCCGACCTCGGTCGGGTGATGGCTAGATGTGTGTTTCGTCATGTACGCTTAATATACGTCTGTAAATGTGGCGATAGCTTACTAGCGCTACTAGCTTGATTTTAGCACAGTCCCCTGGGACCTGTTTGAAGCTGCAAAGTTCAACCACTTGAGACTTTTGTCTTACTCCCACCTCTGAAACCGTTCAGCGGTCACATGACGAGGTCCGCGCAGCAGCACGGCGTTACCTTTTACCTTAGCTTGTTTGGACTGAATTTACCGTTCCCGGGGAAGGCGTTTTGCCCATCTGTATGTTTACTGACAACTTTGCAAGCAAAGCGAGTCGCCGGGAGCCAGAAAATCGTTAAAACACTCCCCGCAAGCCGAGGCGGCACCTCGAGGATGATCACTTGCAGATAGAAGAACCTTTTACTGGCCCGGACGCCGCTGAGAGTTCATTCGCGTCGACCGCCGAGACGGATGAGGAGTGCAAATATATTGCAGGCTCTAAAAAGAGTAATAGCTGGTCCGAGCAAGCCTCCCACACTCTTTGGCAATGGCTGCCAGACGGGGGAGCAAACGTTTCCCTTACTGGGAGATTACAAATGGAGCGCTTGTTCGTAAGGCAAAGGACAAAAGAGAGGTGGGGGATCGGGCGAGCTTGTTTCTAAACGCTTTTTCTTTGCCTTGAGGTTTTTTTTGGGGGGGGGAGGTGAGAGCTTCCCCACTCCACGCTTGTTGTTATGTCTGGCAATTTTTAAAGCCCAGTTAATAACGAGCGTGCGTGAGTGTGTTAACGAGGTAGGCCCGATAGTGGGGCCAGATGGCAAAGAAAGTGTGTTTAATTAAAACCATTCATATTTCAAGAGCGAGAGCCGCAATAACGGAGCTGGTCTTAGGCTTGATTTCCCCAAACGTGGCGGAGGGATAGATGGTTGTGCAAAGCAGAAGGCACCAAAGCATGAACCATCCCCCTCCCCAAAGGTCACGGCCCATGTGTGCGCACATATGAAAACACACACATGCAAAAACGGCAAGCTGCATAGACCTCTATATCAACATATCTATATCAATATATTTATATCTATATATCTATACATCTATATATCTGTCTAGATATCTATCTATATCTCTATCTCGCTCTCTATCTCGTATTCTCCCTATCTCTCTCATATCTCTCTCTCATCTCTATCTCTCTCTCTCTCTCTCTCTCTCATCTATCTCTCTCTCATATCTCTCCTTTTACACCACCTGTATTTTAAGTGCGACTTAAGTACTGAAAAGTTTCTCTCTCTTTCTCTGTCTCTCTCTGTCTCTCACTCTCATATCTCTCCTTTCACACCACCTGTATTTTAAGTATGACTTAAGTCCTGAAAAGTTTCTCTCTCTCTCTCTCTCTCTTTCTCTCTCTCTCCATCTATTTCTATATTATCTCAATGTCAATGACGTTCCACATTATGTGGTGGCCTAAAGCTCTTAAATGTTCTGAAAACAAGATAATCTGGTTTGGTTCAATTCACAAGATGTCAGGGAGGTTCTATTGTAAACAGGTTTTTTTTTTTTTTTTTTTTGCTCCTGTAGATTTTATACGGCGTGCCCCCATCCTATCCATCACCTGCTCCTTGGCGTGCCTATTTCCTTTGGTGATATCCCCCCAGGCAAAGCGACAGTAAGCGAGATAGGCAGAACAAGAGGACCCGGTGAGATAACGCCGAGCGAGGGAGCCGACAGCCGTGAGATGGCCGCCGAGCCAATGACTAACACGGCAGAACAGAAGCTCGGAAAGCAGATGGAACAGCGGGGAGGCGGGAGAGGCCCGGGCGAGATAGAGGAGGAAAATTAATTAATGAATGTAAAAAAAAGAAAAAAGAGAGAGCGAGAGAGAGGAAGACGTAGAGGACGGGGCGAGGGGGGGGAAGGCATCGTGGGATAAGACGCCAGTGGGGAGTGGCGGCTGACAGAGAAGTGATTGATCACTGCTCAGCTGGAGCAGGCAGGTATTCAAATCATACCCTTGTGGCGCATCCAAAGGTCCGGTTTCCTCCTCGCTGCCTCTGCACGCAAACACGCATGAGCCATAAAGCCCCCGTTGTGCACCCCCAAAATCCCTCTCCGTGGATTCCGGAGGAAAAGATACGGCTCGCAGGAACACACTATTTGGACAGACATACGCAGTTTGTGTATATATGTACCTGTGTGTGTATTATATATATATATAAATACATATATATATATATATATATATATATACAATATATATACACATATATATACGTATATATATATATTTTTTTATATATATATATATTTCTATTTAGTTATTTATTTATATATTAGCATTATTATATACATATATACATATATATTTATTTGTTTATTTATATTTTGGTATTATTATATTAGTATTTTATATATATATATATATATATATATATATATATATATATATATACACACACATATATATATATATATGAGGCAAGAAATCCAAATGCAATAGCAAGCCAGGGAGTCATTTCTGAACTTGATGGCCCCTTGCTTTTGTTTAAAATGCGAATACATGCTAAAATGTGTTCAATCGCCGAGTGATTTTTGAGTTGCCGCACAACTCAAACACACACACAAGACAGTTTGTCATGGCGGCGCGCAGACATGATTGTGTTTTTAATGAGGGCCTGCAGTCATGTTTATGTGCAGTCAAGCAGAAGTCTGGCTCCGATTCAAACAATTGCCGTCCCCCTTTTTTTTTTTTTTTTTTCTCCGGCGAGCACAGCACAGCTATCGCGTGCAATAACAGGTGTTGCGTTTTGGTGCGGTCCCTCCCACCAACATTATTTTGCATGTGTGTGGGGAGGGGGGGGGGGGGGGGGGGGGGGGTGGAAGGGGGCGTGTCATGCATTGTGTAAGGAAATGTGAATAAGCTGTACCGACATCGTTGTCATTCCTTTGAATACCTAATTATGCCAAGACTGTGCATATGTTGCTCCACACACAAATTAAGTCTGTGTGTGTGTGTGGTATTCTTTTCTCACTCAAGTTGGATGTGCTGGAATAAGAACACACACACGCACACACATTGAGGCGTTCACACATTGTGTAGGTTTGATACTTGGACGCCGGCGCCTCATGCATTCATTCATGTTGCCGGCAAACATATTTCACAGCGGAGGAGAGGGATGGCGAGGCACATACGCTCGGTGCATAATAACTCCCGGGAACAAGTTTCTCCTGCTACATTTGCTTCGCGCGTCGCCACGACAACGAGGCCACACGCTCGAATTTGCCGTGATTGTCAAACACCCCGCGTTTGTCTGATTGGAGCTCGGTGCGGACGTCGCGAAAACGAATCCCTCGTTTTTGGAATATATGGACAGCCGTATCTTCCGTGTACACACACGCCATTTATCACATGGAGTCCATTCCCCGTTGGACGGAGATTACACACCTCCTTCCTCGCCATTGTGACCTTTTAAGATAGGAATCGCCAAAATGTGTAGACACGTTTTTTTTTTTTTCTCACCGATGTTTGCGCATGTTCTCGTCCTAGCCCTCGCTTTGTATTATGTATGCGGTGGCCGGGCCCGCCGGCTGCTTAACCTCTGACATTTGAGATACTTGTTGAAATAAATAAGAAGTTCTGGGCCGAGAGAACAATTCGTTATGAGACTTCAATCTGTTTCATGTGACTCCCTGTTGAGCTTTTTGGTTAAATTAAAGATGAAATTGCAAAAGCACTACCTAAAGAAAGGCCCCGCGAGCTAGCATACTAATGGTAATTAGCATCTACATCACAAATAGGTCAAGAAGGGTCATATATTCTTTATCCTCGGCGCAGAGCAACTGATATGAATGTTAAGTTCAAGGCAAGACAAAGAGACAAGGACTGCCAAGAACGCAAGTGTGATTCATAACTTCTCGACCATCAGTCTGTCTTATACTGCCCCCAGGTGGTCAAAGTGGGCACACTTCAAGAGTAATATTTTTAGAGTGGTACTTTTCCTTATCAAAATAAACCTTTCAACCATGTTGTTTCATTTTAGGAGTCTAGAACGGATTAATGGCGTTTCCATTCATTCAATTGGAAAACGATGATTTCGGGCGTATGCCATCAGTCAACTTTCCGGAGCTTCCTTTTAAGAAGGTTCTCCATTGGGTTGAGGTCAGGGGGAGGATGAAAGTGGCCACAACATGAGTTGTTCTCACAACAGCCAAAGATTTGATTCCTCCCTCCTTTTTATTTCCTTCAGATTTATTCCAGGGGTCCCTGCTCACAGAGACAATTACTCCGGTGAAGAAATCCTCTGCAAGAGGATGGCTGATTACACAAGTATCTAAATATTGCAGGATGCTCATTATCTCCTAACCCTGAGCCATCCCCCCCTTCCCCCCCATCCCTCCCAAAGAGGGAAAGCGGATGGCGTTAATTCTTTCCCGTGGCGGCGTGGAGTCTTCTGCGTCCGACAGACTTTGACACCAAAGGCCGAGGCGGCTGCGGTGGCCGAGCGACGGCCATCACGGCGAACATCACGTGTTTTATGAAGGCCGAGCGCTGCCTCGGTATCGGCGGCGCACGCTAGCGCACGTCCGTTCGGGCAAAGCAAATTGTGCACATGCGTGAGCCATTTGAAAGGCGACGGCGTTAAGCACGTCACACGTACAGTACACAACGACGCCTTTCCCAGCCGTCGTCATTGTTGCCGGCGCCTTGCCCTCCTTTCTCGGATTTGGAGTCGCAGTGAAAACGTTGTCAGCAGTATGCAAAGACGCTCGCAGAACACAACCCGCTGACGGCTCCAGAATTATCACGGTGGGGATTGGGGGGGGGGGGGGGGGGGGAGTGCTCAGCTGCCATTTTCATCTGCTATGAATATGCATCCAAAAGCTGGAATGGAGCAGCAGCCCCGCCATTTTGGCTGTTATTTTGTTGTAGGGCTGAATAATGAATCAATTTCGTATTGGCATGGAAGGGAATTTTCAAATCGCAAAGGCTACAATTTTGGGGTCAGCAACTCCAATTGAAGTAGCTGACCCATCTTTCTTATTATTTAACGGTTCATTAGCTTTGATTGGAGCAGAGGCCTAACCAATAAGACCGCAACACTTAATATATATAATAGATCAGATATTGTTTTTGTCTGGAGAAAAATATAGCATGACATAATAATGTACTAAATAAAAACATGATAGTCAAAAATAATTAAAAAAAAAAGACATTTTCAAATCCTCTTGGCTCATCAGTACGGCACTGATAAAAGGCACATGATCAAGAATATGACCGCAAGGATTGTGTTGCTGCACCGTTTGTGTTCAATCTTAATGAGTTACAGCACACTGCGACACAGAAGCTAATTAGCATTAGCATAAACCTCACAGAAAGCAACGTTATGTGGCTGTTTCAGATACAGAACGCAATCGCTCGCTAATTAGCATTAGCATGAAGCTCACAGAAGGCAATGTTATGTGGCTGTCAGATACAGGACACAATCGCTGGCTAATGAGCTAATTAGCATTAGCATGAAGCTCACAGAAGGCAAAGTGGCTGTTTCAGATACAGAACACAATTGTTTATTTCTGTAGACCGGAAAGTCGACCTGGTGGCGCAAGCGTCAAACAGCCCGCAGCGTCGTCTTTTAAATAAACGGGACAATGTTTGCCCGCGGAGACGAGACGAGTCGAGCGCCGCGGCGTGACGTGACTCTGGCCCCGAGCCAGGTGACTTTAGGGTGAGCTTTACACACAGATTAACCCTGAGAACAAACACGCTGGGAACACACCTGGCCAAGTATTTGAACCGGCGCCTTCCTGTTTTTTTGTTTGTGACCGGGCCCGCAAACTAATGGCCCACCTGCGACGCTAAACCAATCGCGTTGGGTTTTTTGTCTACGGCTTAATCTGCGCCCGAGGCCATCACTTTGGCAAAAGCCTCTCAAAGGGCCACGAGGGATCGGATTGAAGCAAGTGACGAGCGCATTTAAACGGGTTTTTGGGAGGGGAGCCGCCCGCCTACGTCAACTTTTTTTTCATCTCGGGGTTTCTGGGGGAAAATCCCGTCCGAGTGACAGATTGGGTTCACGTGTGCGCCAAAATTTTGATTTATTATCCACGCTCTCCTCAAGTAAAACTGCCCATCACCTCACGTTTGAATCAGAGCTCAATCGTCTTAATCCGTGACGGATTGCTCGGACGTGCGCGCACATCGATTCATAAATACAAAGTTGTGGAAAGAAGGGAGGAAAAAAAAAAAAAAAGACGGAGGCAGATTTAACTGACGGGGGTTCGGCTTAATCTTCGTCGAAAGCAAACGCAGATTAGGACGGGAGCAGATGGTTTTGGGAATAAAAATGGCATTTCTTGATTGTTTATGATCTGGCCTCCCCTCTTTTATGATTATTTTTATGACTGCCTCCGCTTTGGGGCGACTTTACAAGAGTCTTTGGGGCATTATCCAGGCTTAGACCCCGCTGACCAATTCCCCCAAATGCTCTTGTCCTGACCTTTTAACGGCATCAAAGTCCTAATCCTTGTCAATACATATATGCCGACACTAATCCCGCCCCCTCCCCCGGTTTAGGATGCTTTTCTTTGGCCGACCTCGACGGAGGACAAAAGTATCAAAGGTGGAGGAATCCGTGCGGAAGCATAAACGCGGTTAGCTCCTCGAGCGAGGAGAGCTATTTGATTTTGCAACCTGGTCTTTTTCTTGCTAACATTAATTGCGCGCCATCCGAGCGAGCGCCGTTTTAATCTGAGGAGCGGCGGATGCAAATATAAGAGAGTAGGAAAATAATGAGAAACAAATAAGGCGAGAGCACTTGGCCTAATGAAATGGAACGTCCGACATGATTTTTTTTTTTTGGGCTGCACATTTTGGTAATGAAATTCCTTGGCGGTGCTACTCGAGAAGAAATCTGTTGTAAGCCGTCAAGGTGGGGCGCTTGCGCATCCATTTGAGAAATGGTTGCAGTCTGAATTGGAACCGGGACATTGACTTGGCGGCCATCGAAAAACAATCAAACTGACAATCGGGTCCAATTTGTCATCAACATACGTATGCGACGACGCGATTGGCCGATGCCACTGCCAAACGATCCTGAGTAATTATTAACAATTGTAAATTTGAAGCCGACACATCCCGATAATCTCAAAGACGACACACGTCAAAGTTTTGTCATCGGGTGGGCTCTCTCTCGTGCGGCGGCGGGGTTTCAAATTCAGTTCAGATTTTCAAAGTTCCCGTGCGTGTGTGTGCGCGCGCATGCTCGCGTGTTCCTTGCTTGAGGCACGAGCCAAATGTCCACCGTCTTTGAATGTGACTTATCTTTTTCGGGACTATAAATACATGTCATTGTCTATTCTGATACGAAGAGGCAAGTGTTTCTACAGCTGCCTCTCTTTCTCCCCACTCCCTGCGTGTGGGCGTGCAATTGCAGATTTTTTTTTTCCCCTCTCAATCTGCGAGCAGAAACAGGGGGAGGACGGGAAAAAAAAAAAAAAAAAAGAGATGCCAACTATTTGAAGCGCAGAGAAACGGCGAAGCAAGGGCTCCTTTTGTGTTCTGCAAACGCCTTTTTTCTTGTTTCAACTCCGTCCAACACCCCCCCCCCCCTTGGAGTCCAAGCACCACCCGTACCCCGCCCAAGTCCAACACCTCCCCCGCGTAATCAGCCACCACGCTACGGTCAAGGCGTTTGCCGAAGCCTGATTGTCATCACGCCGTGCGAGGAACATGCGTGCGGCCAATTAGAAGGTAGTCTTCTGCAGAGAGAGAGCGGGAGAGAGAGAGGGGGAGAGGGAGCGAGAGAGAGAGAGACAGCGAGAAGAGAAAAAGAGAAAGAGCGAGAGAGAGAGAGAACGAGAGCGAGAGAGAACGAGGGAGAGAGAGAAGGAAAGAAAGAAAGAGAGAGAAAGAGAGCGAGAGAGAGAGCGAGAGAGAGAGAGAGAAAGAGAGAAAAGAGAAAAAGAGAGAAAGAGAGGGAGAGAGAGAGGGAGAGAGGGAGCGAGAGAGAGAGATAGACAGCGAGAAGAGAAAATGAGAGAGAGCGAGCGAGCGAGAGAGCGAAAGAGAGAGAGAGAGCAGCACATTATGCAAAAATAAGACTAATTAACAATACTTAAGACGGTCTGGTTTTGAGATGTCATGACAGTTTCTCACCAAATGTCGTAGAGCACCGTGAAAAATGTCATTTTTCTCACCACAGTCTATATGTGGTGTTTTACACTGATGCTTAGCTTTTATTCACAGTGGCTAACAAAAGTGCAGCGTGGCGAGTCTTGTCGGCGAACCGATTGAGCGCAGTTCATAAAAAGGCTCATTGGCAAATATGCACACTTTTTCTTCTCGTACTGTATATTCAACGTTTCTCGCTAAGACCGGCGGGAGTCGCAGTTTTTCCTGGTCGCCCCCGGCTGTAATTGGTTAGCGATCCTTCATCGCGGTCGCTTTTAATTTAACTTATGTATTCGGCTTCAGCTCGTGCAGAAGATGATATAGTGGCCCGAGCAATAAAGGTCCCCTCGACTCGTCCGTGTTTACAGTCCTAAATGGATTAGCCTCCACGGGCAGCTGTGCGTTAACCTGCACACGTCTGTTCCCGGGATCCCTCGCACCTCCGCGACGGCCTCTAACCGCCGGCCGCCTCGGCGCGTGGCTAATCTCGTTAGCATCGATCGCGCCGCTGTCCTGCCTTTGACCTTGCGGTAGCGCATTTCGCTTCAGGGCTCGGCCACCGGCCCGTTCGAGTCACAGAGCTCGGCCGAGTGGCGTTCACATTAGATCCCCATCGAACCAATACCCGTAGCCTAAACGAGCGGCACGCATTCCCCCGTATGCTAACGTCATTTAGACTTGTTATGAACAGAATGCTTCTTTTCATCACATCACGGATGAGGTCGCCCACTGAACGACGTAAGCCCGGGAAATGAGGCTTGAACTTTTCAACGAGCATAATTAGTCCGCCTGGAAGTCCATCCCCATTTCTGACACCATTTTTTTTCTTCCCCTACTCATCTCCAGTTTGGAACTGTAATCCCTCCTTTGAGGATGTATGAGTGCTATTTTTTTCTCCTCTGTTGTCGTAGAATATTCCTTCAATTAGATTTGACACAAGAACAGGCTTAAGCTTCCGGGAATTTTGAGTTTCCATGCCTGACCATTCTCCAACTGTGCATTAAGTGTGGGTTTGGGTGAACGATACACATTTTTGGTGTAATTTTGTTCATTTCTAGATATTAAAAGTACTCTTTCCATTTTTTTTTTTATTCACTCCTCACGAGTTGTTTAATCGTCCCAGAATAAAATAACTGTCATCAGTAAAAAAGATTGTTCCACGTAGCTTAGATGCATGTACCAAATCATGAATTGTTTGGGGTTCAAGAATCGATCCTTGCGGTACTCCAGAGGTCATATCACATGGTGTATTTATACTATTTATCTGAACAGATTTTTTTCCATTTCCTGCTGTCAAATCTGTACGCCGTTTATTTTGTAGGCTAAGGTTGTCGTCAGAAGTTGCGACAGAGACAGCGAGTGACCTGAAAAGTCCCCCGACCAAGGTTGCGTTGCATTGTAGGTTAATCGGGAAGTTGCACCTGAAAGCTCAAACATGGGCAACTTTTTAAGTCGGGCATCATCCATCAGTCAAAGTGAAGCGGAGAAAAACGAGCGACAGAGGGCAGTTTTGGCTGAGTGCCTCCGAGGTGTTTATTTGTCTTGGCTGATGACAGCCCCACCTGCTTTCCTGACACGCGTTTCCGAGCCAAGATGCGTCACGCATTAAGAAATAACTCGACCTTATGAAGTGTCTTGAGCTCGCAGACATGAAGGGCATCAGCGTCGGCCAACTGGACATCTTTCCCGGCCTTATTTTGCTTCCTCTGCTCCTCAATTGAAGCGTTGAAGGTTTCAATTAGAAAGCAACGCCGACTTTGGCCGCAGACACTCGTTTAGAAAGGTCACAGCTGTCCGTCGGCTTCATCCCATCTCGTGTGAAGACTAATTTAAAGCTCACTTCAACTTGGAATGGCTGACCTAGACGGCGCTGATCTGCTCGCGCCCAAGGTGGCGCACCGCGAGTTCCCACTGTGCTCGGCAGCCGTCGTTTTGAATTAGTCGCTCTCGCGACTTCATTCAGTCGGACGACTCCCCGAGCGCTCCTTATAAAACGCTGAAGCGGGCTAAATAGCGTGCATAATATACAAATATTTCTCAAATCGGGGCTGTGTACTTGGCGACACACTGAAGTGGCACCGACGTTGTAGATTAAAGGGGACAGCTGATGGAAAATTGGACTTTTTGACTTGCTTGCATACAAATAGTTTATTGAGTCTGGATTCTGTCGTTTTAGTCAATGTACACAGAGGATAAAGAATATATGCCTATCCCGCCATTTTTATTTGAACATTTGCTACTTCAAGAGTAGTAAAACAGTAAGCATTGATGCTAGCCATTAGCATGTCAATGGCATTTCCATTATATATTAGCAATGAGCTAGTAGGGGGAGAGGTTTTTAAGGCAATGTCGTTCGGTTGAAAAATGTGCCGTTCTTTTTGTTTCACGTTTGGCTTCACAGTAAACTTTAAATGGGCGTAGCAGCAAATCGGCTTAGATGTGGGAAAACTCGTAAGTTGGGTCGTTTGTATCTCAAGGCATGACTGTAGTTAACCACAGTGGCAATACAGAAGTTTAAAAAAAGATTAAATAGAAGAATAAAACCTCTGGTTTGTTTTTTTATCACGACGGTGGTACCTGACTAGCCAAGTATTTTTTTGAGGTAGTACTTAATGCGCAAACCGAGAAAGGCTCTGCTTCAAACATTCAGGTGTATATTGTACAGCGTTCACCTTTTATAGCTGGATTCAAAGAAAGGGACTTTTTTATTTTTTTTGGTCCGAAACCCGAGTGGAAGGTGAAGATGACTGTGTTCTCAGATAGAAGCTATTATGCCAGAATGAAAAGGACACCTCCCCCATGTTTTAAGCTCATAGCAAGGTATGACGCTAATCGCTTCAGACTGGCGTGTCAGCACCGAGGGATGAAAAAGAGACGCGAGGGTGGCCGCCGCGTAATGGAAGGAAACGAGTCGACGCGTGCGACTCGTAAAATGGCCGGAGGGGATGCTGTTGGCGAAAGCGGGCCATTTGTTTGCGTGGCTTTGGTAAATATGTGTCAAGCCCTATCGCCTTTGCCGAGCTAACCGGCCGTGGCTTTCTCACTAGGTGAGGCCACGAGGGTACGCAGGTTAGGAGCGCTGACAAACACGCTTAGCCTACATGGAGAGATGCACTGAGAATCAGAGTGTTTGTTAAATGGGCCACCATCACCCCACAAATCAAAGCTGGATAATAGGGAGGTACAGCGAGCTGCTAACACAGTAGCTACCAAGGTTATCGCCCATTTGGGGCTTCTAAAACATCCCGGCAGATGACAGGAATAAAATGCTTGGGAAAACATTGAAGCGATGTCGCTATACACATGTAACTGGAAACCCAAATGATCAATAAATTGTGACAAATTCCAGCACAGGGGGATAGAACAACGCGCGGCTAACTAGCTTGCGCCCGGGCAAAAGAGCACATCGGGTTACTTACTGCTTTGCGTTATATGTTTACGTAAGACGTAGAAACTTATTTCATATAAATATTTACTGTAATTGTGACTGTACTAATGTGTTAGTAGAAGTTAGCGATTAGAATACTCCACTTGCTGTTGTTGCTAATGTGTTAGCATGTTAGTATAAAGCTGGCAAAAAAATGTATACTCAGCGACCACCAAACACATTGCTTTATTTTATATTTGTGTGTGATATTTATGGCCTGGATGTTTGTTTTATACATTTTTTTTTTTTTTAATTTAAGATATTTCTGTTAGCGTAAGTTAGCGAAAGACAACGGCGCCGCGTCAGAAGGTATCGTCACGCGGCGCAAGTTCTGCAGGCAGGCTCGGTTACCATTTTTTTATCTTCATGTTTTATATTTTCATTCGGAAAAGATTCTTTATCGTGACTTCTACCGAGTTCGCGTGGAGATTCAGGCTAAAGCAGAACATTGACAGAAAGCGAGCATGCGGAAACAAATCAGAATATCGCATCGAGTACACCAGTTTGCGAGGAGGACGCGGCAAACGTCCTGCCCCACTTTTCGTTGAGGAGAGTCATATTGTCCGTCCCTCCCTTTAAATAGACTCGGCCCCAGAGGGGCACGACCCCGCCCGGCCCACGTTCACCTTGAGACGCGTCATTAAAAGCTTTCCATAAAATGTCTTTTTTATCCTCTCCACTACCGGTATCCCGCAGCAAACCTCCAAACTAAAATGTTACAAAACATATCAATAGTGAAATTGACTGGAAATCACTGTAGTGGTCAATTCTGCGTTCTGGTTGGAGCCCAATCAAATTTGCAGAGATGAGAAGAGGATATGAATCTTATCTTGCTGCTGCTTTAATTATTCCATCTTTGAGGTGTGTTCCTTTTTTTGGGGGGGCGGTTATTAAAAGAGTGTCCATTTTAAACTAGGAGCGCTTTGGCCGCACAATGGCTAAGTAATTAAAGTTGGAATAATGAAATAATATTGAAGGACCAGAGAAGCAAATTTGAGTTCATTTTCCGGTCACAATCGGTTCAGTTCTCCCTGACGGTTCCCGTGGGACTCGCCTCGAAGTTTAGAGAGCAACAACGGAGATACGACACTCCTTCCATCAGCTTTTTTTTTTCCTCGACTTTTTATGGAACGAGGCATTAGTTTCTGCGTCTCCCCGGCGAGGCGGTGATAATTACCAGCTAGCCCGAGTGCAGCGGACTGCAGTGCAGCAGCTGCATTTACCACAAAGACACCTTTTATGGGATCAGAGTGGCTCTTTTAATGCCGGCGCAACTCGGGGGCCATTTATATTTGTTTCCAAAGCGAAAAATCCGTCTCAGGCAAACGGATATAACCTAGCGAAGGAAAGTTGGTGAGCGGTCTTCTTTGTAAACTTTTCCAATGTCCAGCAGAGGGCGGCGCTATTTCGCGCCATCAGTGTATGACAGTGGCGTCCATTATGCCCTGTCCCTCCGATGACCCGAGGTAACCCCGTGGCCCAACCCGAAATGCAAACAAACAGCCGCCGGTTCGGGACGTCTCAAAAGGTCGAGGAAAAAACAAAGAGATGGCGATGAGGAAGGAGGAACAGCAAAATGTGGATGTGCGGCGGCAACAGAGTGGAGGGTGACTGGGCGTGTGTGCGTGCGATACGCTTGAGGGATCGGGCCGCAGAGACAATGAGCTCATTAGTGCTTCGTCGACTATCTACTCTATGAAGACACCTCGTGAAGTCGGGTCTCGTGATGGAGACTGCCGATCCGCTTCGCGTTTGCGTATTTGAATTTTAGCGTAACGGTGCCGTTGGTTTTTGCACGCAGCCGAGAGACGGGATGATGTCGTTAGGCCCTCGTTGCAAAAAGCAGGTCACGATGAAAGAGGGGAGGAAGAGGCGACTGAGGAAAACGAGCCCCTCCCTCCCCCCCAAAAAAGGAGAAGAGCAACGTAGCCTCTACTTGACGCCGCGCGTGCAAAATCAAAATGGCTGCCGTGGAAAAGGCGTTTATCCTCGGTGAATGCGCCGTTCGCTGAGTCACGGGCTTAGCGCTTTATCGACGCTTTATTACTCATTTCACACGTTTGAGTTTTCCATCCGCCTAAGACGGTAAAGAAAGGAATCTTTTGCTCAGGCCGTTTTTGATTGACGAGCGATGCCGCAATCTTTGACTTTCGGCCTTCCTGCTGTTTTTTTTTTTTTTATTTGCTATCTTAATGATGCAAGCGGCATGCGCAAAGCTGCATCGAGTCCAGCTCGGAAGAGAAGCCGCTCGCCGGCGTCCGTGCGCTGGCATCATTATCCGGCCCGCGTCCGCTCTCCGAGTCAAGGGTCGCGCTGACAATTCGCCGCTGCCGTGTTTAGGAACATTAGCGCCATCACTCACGGCGGTAATGAGGGAGCAGCAGATGGATGCCGTTCTCCAATCCGCTTTTAATGACCAAACAGGGGATCGGGCTCCTGCACGGAGCCTGCGGACTCCCACTCTTAAAGGCCAACTGCCAGATAGCCGCACAAAAAATGAAGGCGGAGGGGGGAGGGGCGGAGCATTGTTCCAAGAATACTTCTCTGAGCTTCTCTTTTATGCATTTATCATCACTAAACATGAGATGCCGCTTTATCTGGCGGTCGCCGCTTGCTTTGATCCCGGGGAATATAGATTTTGTTTAATGTTGTCATCCTCAGATGTAATCAAACGCGAAGCTTTCCAACCGCAACCGTAATTGGTCTTATTAGTGACGATTAAGAAAGTCACATGTCAAGTAGTCACAGACAGTAAAAAGAGACTCCTTCTATTTTGCTCTTGCGGCTGTTTTTGCCGTCTCACCGAAGTGGCTCTGATGACCAGAGACGAATTCCGAGCGTACGTTATTGACCAAAGATGGTTGTAATTCCGCTGCGGCCGTCGAGTTCACTTCAAATCTCAGATTCCTCTGTTTCATAACCAGATTTTATGACGGCCAATCAATAGTGGCAGATTACGAAAACAAGACACCAAATACAGCGCGTACTGTAAATAGCAGAGACGAACTTAAGCGCTCTTCCTTCTGACACTTTGCAGAAGAAAATTCCGAGTCGTTCTTTGGAGGTGGGGCCGCTTGGAAAGCAAAATGTTCCATGACCTCCGTTGTCGCAAGGAGAGAACAATCAGGCTGCTTTCACCGCTCCCCCTCGAGGGACTGTTAGCGTTAGCTCATTCCCCCTGCCTTTAATTAGCGGCGTGTATTAGCGGTCCTCCGGTGCAGATGAGCGTCGATGACATTCGAGGGGGCCCACCTGGGGATGGCTGCGACAGGATATCAGGGCTTCTTATCTGCGCTCCCCCGCGGGTGAGCCAGAAAAACAGCTTAAGCAAACAGCCTCCCAGGTAGCCTCCTCATTAGCGCTATCGTCACCATTAGCGGCATTAGCGCCCGTGTTTTGATTGGCGTCATTAGCGTGAGCAGCTTAAGTAGCCAACAAGAGGTCAGCTGTTTGTCTGCTGGGTGTTTGAAACAAACCAACAGTATATTTTTGTGGGAGAGCGAGGAAGCGGGACGATCGACCTTCCTTGACTTGTTGAGGACATAGAATGATTGCGCAGACAGTTGGCGACAGCGAGGGAAACCTCCAGGCGGCTTGTCCCGCTCTCTTAATCGTTCCGGCATTGTCCATATTGGCTTGATTCATGAGGCCATTGAGCCTCTCCGCACCAAATTGCTCCCCGCCTCGTCAGCGCAGCTGTCGACGGCTCGCTCCCTTGTTGTCCGTTTGCTCGTCTTTTAAATAAAACAGCGAGGGGTCTTTCGAAACTATCAGGCGGCGAGGAAAAGCGGCGTGAGTAAGTCGCAAATGAGTACGTTTGGGTTCTTTCAAGTTTCAAGATTGTCACAGTGGAACAATCGCGGCTCAATCGCTAAATGCGGTCGCACATTAGCAGCCACTGTGGACTCGCGTTAGCTGCTCACCACTTTGTACTCCGAATCTAGAATTGCTGCTCACATTCATATCCATGTCAACATTTTTCATGTTCTCTCCTTGTTTTCTGTATATTCTTCTCAATTCAACTGTATCAAGCATTGTTTGTTTAGCTAGCGGCGAGCTAAAGTATCAAGCTAACGTCGCGTAGCTTTCTTTGTGTGATTCCGAATGACGGATAAAATCCGATGTGCTCGTTGTTTCGGTTCTTATCGTTCCTATGCCGCGTTGCCATTCGCTTGTACACACTTTTAATCAAAAGCGTAAATTACCGGATCCAATTTTAAAGCTGCCAGTTTCGTGCAAACCACACCAAAAAATAAATATGTTCTAGCTAAGCAAGTTTCTCATCTTTAGACATCTCTGGGAGGAGGAGGCAAAAAGAGGACAAATAAATGAAGCGTAATGTTGCCCATGGTGCTTGGCAGACTCTTGAAATGTGTTGCCTTTTGTCAAGACCGCACTTGAATGACAGAAGGGGGGCTTTGAACATCACGAATGATGCGCTGCACTCAAATGCAGCAAAGAAGCCAAATTACGGTCGAGACAAAGGCAACAGGAGGACAAAAAAAAAAAATCACTGGTAACTTTCCCGGCGTGATCCGAATGAGGGCTTTTGCATCAGCCCATTTTGGTGGAAAATGCGGGCAGCGAGCGAGATAACGCAAGGCGGGAAAAAGATAGCAGGAGCTCTTCTGCTCGTCACCGTCTTCATTTCAAATGGTCTTTTTGTGCCATCTCCCACGCTTGTGATCAGGCGGACGGCAACGTTACCGCGGCGCATTCGATTACAGCTGTTTAGATGTGACGCCGCCGAGCGACCCGTCGGGTTTGGACGGGGAAGGCGGTCGAGACGCAGAGAGTCAGACAATTGCGGTTTTTTTTTTTTTTTTGTCCTCACCAAAGCCGCGGGGCTGGTATATTGATCGAGATGGCAAGTAAAGAGAGGCGAGGGAATAAGAAGTCTATCGTTTGGCCAAAACTCATCGCCACCTGAATGAATCACCCCCCCACCCCTCCCCCCCACCTCGGAGGCCCATTATTCAGCCATTATTGACAAGCGCTCGCATTTACTTCACCGGACAAGTTGTGTGCAACCGCCGCCCCCGCCGGGCTGGCCGAGCCCAAGCCAATCCGGCAAATCGATCCGAGTATTAGTCACTGCTCGTGACGCCGTTCATGGCGAGGTGAGACCTCAACTTAGGAAAGTAGTAAGTGAGGGTCGACGCAAAGTAACGCGTGATTTGGAGTTCAATTTTGTTTGCATAACGGTCAGTCGGTAAAACACACCCACACACATACTGCTATTTGGTTGAAATTGGAGCATTTTCATATTCATGCTATCAAAGCTAGCAAAGGCCCAAATCTTAAATAGTATCAAATTACGCTGCGTAGTTTTGGGGATAAGATGTAAAACTACCCTTCATTTCTTCAACCGAATTTGCCAAAAAGTCAGCAAGGACAAACAATCATCATAAATCTCGAAGCTCTCCCGGATTAAACGGACGAGAAAAAAGATTGGCGAGATAGCGAAGGACGTACATTTGCATGCGAAAAGACAACACGGGCCACCCAAAGAGGGATGAAAGCAAAAAGAATGAGTGCTCCCGGGAGACGAGTTGGGATCGATGCTCTTTCCGCATCAGCGGCGTCCAAAGCTAACATGCCTCACTTGTTTGGAGATTCACGTGGCTTGGTTTCTGCCAAAGAGCGTGCTGTTATTTCCAACTTGTTTAAACGGGGGACTTTGGCTTAACTTTGGAGAAGGTCGCACCAAGTAAGGAGAAATCCTCCCAAACTTTTTTTTTTTTGGGGGGCTCCTTGAGAATGATGCAGTACACAAGGGTCTCACAAAAGAGACATCTTCCCAAATAAGGACAAAGCCGAGAGGAACAGTGCGTCTGTGTGAGTGCTGCTAATATGTCAAGAAGGGGAGGGGGGGGGGGGGGGGGGCTGATTCTCATCAAACCTCTCCAACTGGAGTGCGGCGCTTTTTCCAGCACGCCACTGTTCCGAATTTGCTCCACATTCGACGAGTACCCTTCAATTCGCCGCCGTCTCGAGCGAGGAAGAAAGAACTCGAGATATTCATAAATAAAATCTGGAACGAGGAGCTGAGCTGTCGAGCGTCAGTGTGAAATATCGCTGACGCGGCAACGCTTCCACCGGGGAGCTGCTTCTAATGATTGGCTCCTCGCGGGGGTTCCAAATGTCATCCGTTTCACCTAGCGCCACTTTTCTGGTGTCCTCCAACAAGACGTAGGAAATCGTATTCGGAAAAGTTCCTAAAAGTCAAGTCAACTTGAGTCAAATTCAGTCAACGTGAGCCGTCCGGTTGATTGTTGACGTCAAATAATGGAGACATCAAAAAATGAGCTCCAGCGGTTTCTACAGAGACCAAAAAAAACATCGTAGACGGGCTGACCAAACGAGCGTCAAGGAACCGAACTCATGAGCGCCGCCGCAATACTGTGAGCAATCTCGGACCTTCTATTTGTTACTTTTACTGCCGTGGTTGTGCTTAAGTGCCAGTTTGATGGTTTCAGCCGACCGCAGGGGTCGAAGCTGTGGCGGGAAAAGAAAAAAAAAAAAGTTGCGGTTTACGCTGGGAACTTTACGCTATTAAGTGACTTCCTCCCATTGGGACACAATGTTGAGTGTGCAGGCGCCCTATTACCTTTAACGAGACCGGGGGCCGCATTGCGGACGTTAATGAGAGGTGTCAGAGATGGCGGCTAATGGGCCGCATTCCGACTCTTTTCACCGGCACGCTTGACCCTCTTATGCACCCACGCCGCTGCCACACTCGGCGAATCAATAACGCAGCCGCGTGTGGGGGGGAGACTCCCTGTCACAAGCTCCTCAGCCGCTGAGAAAATCAATGGGGAGAAAAACAGCGGGCGCATGCATCCACCAGCTCGGAGAGAGAGAATTTGCTTTTGTTCCTGTTTACCAGCCGGGGGCCAAAGTCAATGAGAAAAAGCCAACGAGAGAAATTGTCAACTAGTAAAAACGCAAACATGTTATCTGGTGCCTTTTGAAAATCGGGCAAACCAAGAACAGATAAAAAAAAAATGCAAACAGGTTATCTGGGGCATTTCGAAAATCTGACAAACCAGGAACAGATTAAAAAAAAAAAACATAAAAGTGCAAAAACGCAAACAGGTTATCTGTCGCCCTTTGAAAATCTGACAAACCAGGAACAGATTTAAAGAAAAAAAAATGCAAACACGGAAACAGGTTATCTGCCGCCCTTTGAAAATTTGCCAAACCAGGACCAGATAAAAAACAATTAAATACATTTGTGAGTAGTCTTTGCTATCGGCTCTTTGGACTTGGAGTCATAGATTCTTTATCCTCTGCGAGGAACGGACAATATCAGTGGCGCAATGTTGAGCCGAGCGGAACCAATTGAACATGTATGGCAAGGTTCCCATGTATACACATTTCAATCTGCTTAAGAGTTTCTCTTCTCATTTTTCTTCCTCGTGATTACACAAGATCTCCTCCTTATGTGTTTACGGGGTGTACACATTGCAAGGCGTCACTCCATTCATTGGATCTTTACGTTTGTAAAACAATACCCCCCCCAACGCCGCCGCCCCGCCCCTCCCGAGCACAGAAGGGCATTTGTATTCACGCAAGGCGGCACTCTGAAAAAATAGGACAAACACACTCCAAGAATAGATTCTTCCTCGCCAAAGCTTATCCCTCTCATTCTGCTCACAACTCCAAACCCACCCATTTATTTATTTTTTGTCTTCTTTTCAATATGTCACACAAGCCAGCAGCGTTTGGGCTTGTCAAACGACAACACTTTGGTACCCCGGGACCAATTCAGAGTCGACTTTTCCCTCTGTTAGGCCCCGCGCTGGATTCACATCACGTCGCCGCCTGCATACAAAGGCTAATCTCACACTCGGGGGCCGAGCGACAATTAAATGGTATTGATTGGGAAAGAAGAAGAAAAAAATGGTTTCAGATGTTGTCTCCTAATGAGATTGAACAACAGATCCAATTGTGAGTTGGAAATGCTTGGGTTAAAGGATCACAGTTTTGCTGCAGATCCAGTAAAGGGTATTCCAGATATAGCCAGAATTTACACAGAAGCTTCAATAATTCAAATTTGGCTTTCAGTGTTTGCCCAAAGGCCCAACACACGAGACGAGACGAGACGACCCCCCCCGCTCGGCCCTCCCCCCCGCCCTTCCCATCACATTGCGTTTGCTGTCTATGAGAAGCGACACTCTGCCACAACAAGATATCAAATTAAAAGGTTGAAAGCAACCTTGACACGTTGTGCTTGCGTTGCGCTTTTTCAAACGCATCCCGGGAGGCCGGCCCGGCGCTTCGTCCGGCCGAGAGCACCTGGCGCGCACGGGCTGCAAAAGATGTCAAAAATAATGTCCGCTAAAGGAAAGCAGAAGCCTTTCTCTGCCTCTAATATTAATGAACGCCGGCAAAAATAGAACCGCCTTCGTCCAGCGATGCAACCTTTTTTTTATTAATTTATTTTTTCCGCTCTTATGCTCACATCAGGTGGAAAAATGGACAATTACTGGGCCATCGGTGACCAGAACCAATAAATGCCTGCCACTGAAAGGTTGCGGTGTGCGGCCGAGCACCCGAACCGAGCATGAGCCTATTAAAATTTGATGGCTAGTCAGACGCCGCCGACGCTCGGAAAACCACAAAACAACAACAGGCCGCGGAGGAAAGTTTTTGGGATGATCCGGCCTCGAGGGGCGAACGTCTTGATACGCGTGGTCGATAGAATGCAAACACCGCGGCCGTTTGTGACTGTCCTTGTGATCACGCTAATGGTGGCCACTTTCCTGCCGCCTCTGCCTGAGCACACACGGCATCAAATGCCGCCGATGGAATAATAAAACAAAAGGGTGTTTTTTATCTTTTTTATTAGAGGACATAATTCCAAATTACCTCTCACACTTCACTCCTGTAACTTTTCCACACTCTATTGAAACGCTCTCAAACTCATCGCCGACATTCATTTATTTATTTCCACTATTGAAACGCTTTCAACCTCATCACCACATTCATTTTTATTTATTTATGTATTTATTTGTATATTTCTTCATTTATTTATTTACGCTATTGAAATACTCTCGAACTCGTCACATTAATACATTTATTTATCTATTTATTAGTTTACACTGTTGAAAGGCTATCAAACTCATCACTAACATTTATTTATTTATTTATCTATTTATTTATTTATTTATTTATTTATAATATTTATTTAGGGACAATGCACATTGATGAACTTGACTTTTAATATTAATTAATTCAACGTCTGCTTGATTGTCAATTTCTTCACATGCCAAGACGTACAAAGATATCGAAATTTCGTTTCCCACTATCCCACGGTAACAAAACACATTACACATTCACAAACGATACAAAAAGTCAAAATAAGAAGGCACGTATAACTAATATTAACTAATTAATATTAATTATAGCTGGTGTCCCCAGGCAGGCCAATACATAAGAAAGAAAATATAACATTTAGATGTATACAAGAAAGTCTAACATGGAATATAAGTAACAACGCAAGATGTAATAGCTGTGATGGAAGGGCGCAACGGCAGCCATATCAGCATGTAATGACGTACAGTACCGACATAAAAGCAAGTGAAGAGGCTAGAGTGCTGCGGCAAATTAAGATGTAATTCCGGAGACGTTTTTTCCTGGAGTGCCACTCTTGATTAGTATTCTGCCTACGACTCGCCTTTCGTTTTCCTTTCACCACGGGAGCCTCCCTTGGGTGGGGTGGGGGGGGGTGGGGGGGGTGTTGAACCCGGTGCATGTTAAGCGCTCGGCCTTGGGGAGTCTCGACGCAGGGCGGGGGCTTTTCCGGAGCCAAATAAGCACACCGGTAGCAGAGAGGGACCCCTTTAGTACACCCGCCCACCCGTGTTAAAAAAAAAAAAAAGATCAATCTCATGAATTTGCCAATGGGGAGTCGTTGGCCGATCAGCAGAGACACACGCGGATAATGAGAGAAACGGGCGTGCGGAGTGAGGAGAACATTTTCAAAGGGAGCTGAGCGAGCACCAGGACGGATTAGGGGAGACAAAAGAGCAGGTGAGCTTTGATAGACAGAACCAGGGAACGCCAACATCAATGTCATCTTCGATAAGAAAGAGCCGAGCGAGTGAGGGAGGAGGGGAGAAATGGACAATGTTTTTTTTCTTTTTTGCCTTTCACGCTATGCCGACGGCGCGTCCCGGCTGCAGTGAAGCAAGGTACATGTTTGGGGTTTTTTTTTTTTTTTAGTCAAGGGTGAGCGAGTCCCGGTAAGGTAGCGACAAGGGAGATTGATTGGGGAGCCTGTCCTAAATTTGAGGTCTGGTACAGCCCGAGGGTGATTTCTACACTAGCAGGCAGTGTGGTATGTAAATGTCATGGAAGTCAACGGAGCGAGAGGCTGCCTGTCTCTGTTGCTTTGACAGGACATTGCGGGCCAGGTGCATTCCTCAGCTGTGTCGCTGTCAGCGGGAACACGCACACTTCTGATGTATGTCAATTGAAGGAGACCAGGTTCAGGCTAAGACTATTAAAAGTCCCCAAGTAGGGCGAAGGAGGAAGAACTTGACTATCTGGATGGTTCTTGTCCTGATGGCTGAAGTAGATTCTCTGGAGTAGAAATATATAGACCTTCTTGGACCTCACATTCTTTTGGGCTGAACCAGGAGGACAAACTGTGCTAGCAGAATACGAAATGTAGATGAGAACGTCAGAAATGTGAGCCAGGCTTGCTAACTGGAGCTCTGCTGCCCACAAGAAAAAAGCAGCAGGCTGGAAACGTCTGCTCTTGACCCATTTAGTGTTTGGTCAAGGTTATCTGGCAGCTTTTAGCCTAGTTAATCACGGGGCAAATGCAGAACAAGCTATCACGGCGACAGCTCGAAACTCGTTTTTGACTGATACAAGTCAAAAAAGCCACGTCAACGTTTCGATCGATTTCAATCTCAACCTATTTGCCGTCATCTGTAACAGCGATACCCTAAAGTAGAGACCAAAGTGTGCTACGACGCGCATTAGCGTGTGCGCTAGCTTTGTTTGTCTCAGTTTGATAG